>NC_134470.1:69284081-69307164 GCF_964194025.1 Convolutriloba macropyga
AAATGAAGCTGAATATATATATATATATATATATATATATATATATATATATATATATAGGATACTGTTTATGACGTACGCCGCTGTGATGCTGTTATCCGCTCAATAGAGTTGGCGTGTCAATTATTTCGCTCTATTTTTTATGGCACATCGTTTGCTTTGAAATTGATGATGTTTAAGACAGTTTTGTTGCTGACTGTTTTAGTCAAAACAATGTTGTAATTATATTTAAAAAAACTAAAGAAAAATTTCGTTGTAAAATTTCGCATTTTGTTAAGATGCTATTGTTCCTTGACCTCTGTATGATATTTTCTCGGGAAAAATTGTTCTTGGTTTGGTTTGCTCAAAGATTTTTATGCATTATTAAACGTGCAATTACGGTGCCCTCGGCAAATTTTCAGTATTCATTCTAAAACGATAAGATCAATTCTATCAGTGACCATCTTCCACTTTTTGTTTGCTTTCTTTAGCTTCTGTAACTTGTTTACGCACCTTGGTTATGCTCATTGTCTGATTACCGTCACCTCAAATACTAATTTTTTATGGAATTCTCTTGATCTTTGATAAACAAAACAACCAGTTTCGCATGAGTTTTCTAAAGTGAACA
The DNA here is from genome assembly GCF_964194025.1 of Convolutriloba macropyga. Classification (NCBI taxonomy): domain Eukaryota; kingdom Metazoa; phylum Xenacoelomorpha; order Acoela; family Convolutidae; genus Convolutriloba; species Convolutriloba macropyga. The sequence continues at coordinate 69,284,689 of NC_134470.1, forward strand.
AAATTTGAGATGAAATCTCAGAAACAGCGATCACTGAGGTGATTGTTGAATGCTCTACAGGATGGCGTTCAAAATTGAGAGAAATAGCGACATATTTTGAGCCTGAAAAATATCATCTAATTAACAAATCATCGAAATTAAACATCAGTTTTTACAAAGCTATGTAATTATGTGCAAAGTAGGTTCTCTTAGACTCTGTTCAAACGGACCAAGGACTTGTGTCGAATTTTTACCCGGAAAAAGATGTAAGAATAGTGGTTTAATAGGGTGAATATAAGCAGATTCACCTCAAACCTCTTACATCATTTTGGGTGGTAAAGGGGGCCATTCGATGTAAGAGTGGTTGGTAATGAGGGCTAATATTCGGGTGGTAAAATGTTGCAGGATTAGGGGGTAGTTTTGGGCGGTAAAAGATGAAAGAGTCGTGGTTTATGAGGAGTAAATCGATGCAAAGTAGGGGTTAATGGCGGGTAAAATAACGCAAGAGTAGGGTATAATGGGGGGTAAAGTGGGGTAAAACTATGTAGGAGTAGGTGGTAAGGGAGCGTAAAACGATAAACGAGTGGGGAGAAATGGGGTACAACAATGTAAGGGTAGGAGGGTGATGCAGGGTAAAACGATGTAAGGTTAAGATGGCAATGGCAGGTGATACGACGCAATAGTAGAGGGTTGATGAATTGTTACCCCTCAAAACCCCATACTCTTACACAGCTTTACCCCCCCCCCCCATTACCCCCTGCTCTTACATAGTTTTATCCCCTATCCCTTTCTCTTACATCGTTTTGAGCCCATTACCCCTACTCTGGCATCGATTACCCCCTGGCGGCCCCACTCTTACATCGTGTTACCTCCATAGTTGCAGAATGACAGCCTTGAACCAACAACCTCTGTCCACTGAGGCAGTTCGCTTTAGCCCTCGGACCACCGATGCTTGCCCATTACATGTATATGAAAAAACATATGACACCCCCCCCACTTTTACATCACTGTACCCCTCTAAAATAACCCCCCTAATCTTATATCTTTTTTGTAGGCTATTTTTTGTGGGTTCAAACTTATATTTAGACGCTTAATCCCCATGACGGCTTTATCTTTTATCCTCATTACCCCTAAATTAAATCTAAAAATTCCCGCCTTACTCTGAATTACTCCCCTATCTTGCGTCGATGTAAGATTAGTGGGGTAATGAAAAGTAAGGGGGAATTGTTAGCTTATACTCTACGAATTTACCATACAAAAAGATGTAAGATTAGAATAGTGATTTTAGTGGGATAAAAAGATGTCTACCAAAAAGATGTAAAGCTATGTAAATGTAGGGGGTAAGGGGGTAAAACGATGAAAGAGTTGGGGGCAAAACAATTAAAAATTATATTACAAACCCTTATCTTACATCGTCTTACACCCTAAAATTACCCACTGCTCTTGCATCGTTTTTTTGGGGGGATATTTGGTGTTAGAATCTAACAATACGCTCTTACCCGCAATTATCCCCCCTAATCTTAATCGTTTAACCCCCTCCCCCCTAAAAATCGTACATCTTTTCGGGGGGTTTTTTTGGGGATAAAATTTAAAAATCCCCCCATTACGACCCTAATCTTTCATCGTTTGACCCCCCTAAAATTACCCCCCTAATCTTACATCTTTTGGGGTTAATTTTTTTTGAGGGGGTGATAAAAAAGGGGGTAAAATCTAAAAAGTCCCCCCATTACCCACCGTTAGCCCCATCCCCCTACATCGTTTTTCCCCCGATAGACAATTACACCCCTACTCCTGCATCAGCTGGGGGGGGGGGGGTAATCAGGGGTAATTTCGACACGGGAAAGCACTCTTAATTAGTTTTAGATCGAATCAAGTTGCATTTAGTGCACTGCTCGTGATACATCTAATGCAGGTTCAATTTGCTCGGTATCAGATCCCGTTAATTTAGTCGACAATGATGTCTTTAGGAAGGTTGCTTGTAACTATGTTAACCACGCCAAAGCTAATTTTGCCTGGGAAAATCATGGAAAATCTTAATCTGTTGTAGCATTTTTAACATTGTTTGTATATATTTTGTTGATGTGATCCGCAAAATGAAATCAAGGTATATTCTACAACTTTGTATTTTACACAATTCGGTTAATTTACGGTTCAGGTGTATTGAGAGAACATTTCTGATTGAGAATTTTTTTACACTGTCAGTGTGTGTTGTTTGATGAGATCAAATTGTTACTAATATCATCCAAACTATTCTTCATCTTCGTTTTCTTCGAGGAAGACTCGATTCTGATGGTCATAGTACATTCGTCTGTAGTTTCCTGAGGCTACAAGGTAAGTGTTGCTGAACAGTGCTCCCACAGTGAAGCAGCATAGAACTATCAAGAATGTGTGATAGAATCCAAACATAGGGTAAAGCACGCCTCCGAAGCCAAGAGAGCCAATGATTCTTCCAACTGAAAACTGAGTTAAACTATAGCATTGAATGATTTCACCTCAATCTCCTGCATTTTCAACACCCGAGTCGAAAAGTTCTTGGGCGATTATATGCGAAACTTTCTGAAGGTGACAAATTTTCTAAAATTTGGGTAAAAATTATTGGCATTGTAAAGCGATACGAAAAAGGATACGAAAAAGCTTGAAAAAATCCAGCATAACTTTCCCAACCTTAAATATGATTAGACTATCTTTTTCTGACACACTTTCCATGTTACTCTTGATATAGGAAAAGTGCTGGGAAAAGAAAAGCAGATGGCAGAATAAAACATACTGAGGTCGAAGCAGAATTTTGCAATTGTTCCGGATTTGCATGGTACTCGTTGTCGCTGATGAGTTATTTCATCCGTAGGTACGGCCACTTTCGTTTAAAAAAATAAACTAGAACTGATTAAAGAAACTACATTAATTAGAACAAAATTTGTTCTCCTAACACCATCATATCTTCGCACTTTGTTTTCTCCGCAATCCCCACGCCTTTTTTTCATGATTTTAGGCGTGCTGGTAATGAGTTTTATTCATAAAAAAATTAAGAAATAGTATGGAAATCAAGTCCAGTTTGTATGATTTTCTCTCACAAATCCAATTCTTAGCAAACCAAAGTGTTGTACCCATAGAATTAAAGTCCATCTCATGCAAAATAGTTTCAAAGTTTCATTTGAGGATCAGCTTGACATGCATGAACCTTTTTTTAATTATTTTCTTAATTTTCAATAAGATCAAAAATTTTCCAATGCCCAGTGTATTGATTCATACCTCTTTGAAATTATAGTCTAATTCAAGTAACTGTTTATCACTGCTTTTTTACCTTGTAAAAGTGGGAAGTAGAAACAAGAAAACATCTGACAATTAAAGAAATAAGTCAATATATGCGCAATTTATCTTCCTCAAAGTCTTGTAGTAAGAACATTTTACTGGAATATTTGGTTTATAGTTCTATCAAAAACTGCTACAAATTCTATTACTAAATTGCCAAAATTTCGACACGTGCACATCGTTTCAGCCGGCAGCTGGAATCTGCCGACCTCGATTCAAAAGAAAAGAAAACACGTGCATGTCGCTTCAGCGGGCAGCTACCATCAGTTGACATCGATTCGACTCAAAAAGTCGCTGAAAACGTTATTTGCAGAGTAATTTTGGATAATTAGCAGACTGCATTTTTCGATGTGATTAAGTTCAAATTTGATTTTTTTGATGTGAACTTTGTTATCTGACTTACCATGCCATAGATTTACCATGCCATAGACTATAATCAGAGAATTGTTCACACTATGAATTTTGTATGTTTGTATTTTCTATTTGAATACTATGAAGTCTAAAATAGGAGATGATCAGATAACTGGTCAGAGAAGAATTGCAGAATCGGTAATTCTTGATTCAGCACTGCGATGCTCTGAAAATCTTGTTTGGGCTTTAAGATCTTACACGATAAAAATTCATGAGAACACAAATACTGATAAGATGTGACAAACTCTTAAAACACAAAAGAAACAAAGTAAAGCATTTTAACCAATTAAAAGAGTAATCGAAATGTGGAATGAGAATTGCAACATTGTAATTAAAAGTTAGAGAGGGATTTTAAGCTGTCAAACACGAACAGTTTTATTGTCAAGTTTTGATCTTTATAGTCTTAACTTGAAAGATCTTAGCTTGAGCGTCTATTAAGACTATAAAAAAAGTGGTTTGAACTTTTTTTGCAGAAAAGATTTCTTTCAAAGCAATGTACTGGTCTTAGAAGCTCCAATAGAGTGCCTTTAGATATTTAGATAAATTCCAATAATTACGTTTATAAGGTTTCATGAGACAATAATAATCCAAAAATGTTAGTTTTTATATCAAAAGAGCTGAAAGAGAGGTTATCCGACCTTGGGCGGGGTGGGGGGGGGGGGGGGGGGGGTGGGGGGGGGGGGGAGGTGGTCAACCACCTCAGAACTTGCAACCTACCGGCCATGAGGAAGTTGATCCAAATTCCGATCACGAGTTTCAAATTTTCCAATCCTTTGGAATATCCACTACTGAGTGCCAACTCCTGTAACACAGTAAGGCTACAAAATGATAACTTTCGGTCAAACTTATGAAATATCATTCTAGTTCTCTGTTTTAGGTTTTAGTTTATAGATGAATAAAAATAGAGGAAATGGAAACAATTCCATGCCATTTTTTTTACCTCTTGCATAAATTGGTTTTTATAGTTGTAAATATAAAGATTGGTGTTGCTTTTATCTTTCCCTCTGATATACTTGAGAACGGGTTCATGGCCTAATAGTGTTCTCTCTCTAGTTTCTGGCGTTTATTTTGTAAATGAGAGTTGTAAATTGTCAGACAGAATATGTTTTTTGACATGTTATAATAAGCATAGATTACCTGTAGAACGAGGTATATGGGCACATAGGTTCCAGACATTGCAAAGCCATTTATGGCCAGTACCATGGCAATGTACCACTTCTGTTCCAGAGCAGAGACGAGAGAGGGTAGAAAGTAGAGGAAACTGTTCCCCACTAACAAGTTAGAGTACCAGAAGAAGATGTAAGCTGCACCTCCTGTTTATAACAATTAATATAATTCATTTTAGAACTGATATCAGCTACTTGATTTATCGAACATTTCATAATAGTTCCTTATATTTGTTCTAGTAATCTACTTTTCTGCAAAAAAGTTTTGTCCATTCGGTAATGCGAACAAATTTTAGTTCTTTAATGATCAGATTTAAATCACACTTTAACTAGTGGCTCGTGTGTGAAATATGGACTCGTACCTATTATTCATAGTAATTCAGTACTGAATCAGAATGTTTTTCAGAAACTATTCAGTACTGATTAAGAGTCTGTTCATGTCACATTTTGCTCTGATATTCTCCTGATTCAGACTATAACTCCGCACTTGAACCCCTTTTATATTTTCTGATCATCAACCCTCACATTAAACTCAGAATTGCTTTAACACATTTGAGAAATGGCTGGGAAAGAAAGGGAGGGGTTTCCATATTGTTTATAAATGTAAGCAGTTTTATAATGCAGACCATAACGGCAATCAATCGATAGGGAGGGGCGGCCTGCGATTTTTTCACTACCGCATGAGCAAATTGTGAAAACAGCAAAGGCAAAAGAATGAATTAATGAGAATATTTTATGGTATTATGTTTCAATTCTACTTTTGTTATTTATTTAATTTGTTATTTTTTTTAAATTCTATTTCTTCTTTATATTTAGTGTATTTTAGGGTTCCTTTCTCAAATGCTGACAAATCTTTTAGTGATAGGAAATCATACTTACCTTTATCAGTTATATAGCCTGTGAATTGTGTGCAAATTGCGTACATAGCTCCAAGAGACAAGAAATACAACCCAGCAGTGTCACCATCGACCCCAAAATGATCCAGCAAGTACGGCGACAGGGAAACATCAAGGAGTCCAAACGGAACCCCAAACAGTGGGAAAATTAAACTGACAGCCCAGATTCCAGGAAAAGAGAGGAACTCTATGAATGCCTGAAAGGTTGTGGCGCTAGCCTGCTGTTCTTGAGTTGTGATTTCAATTTGTGTTGAGGTGTCAGCGGGTCCTGAGGTGTCGTTTGTGACTCCCAGCATTGGAACGTCGGCAGAGTCTTTGCTTTCATCAGCAGAGTCGTAGATTAGTCTAAAAAGTCTTAACTGGTTGAAGTGCAGACTTTTTCACTGAAATTGAATAACTGACAACAACAAAACAGTTCATGATTCTTATTTAAAGCAGTAGCAATATCATGAATTTCCTATGAAACCCCTCTCTTCAATTAAGTTTATAATTAATTGTGTTTAACGCAGAAATTTGAGTTGCGAGAAAAAAATTATAAAGTAGCCAATTAGACGATTAAGAGTTAAAAGCGTAAACTTGCCACTAGTTTCAAACAAATAGCACAATGTCATCAAATGAACCAATTCTCAACTTTGTGTATACTTTTTCCTCGTAAACAAAATTCCCATTAATCCAATCATAAAATGTGAACGCCTTACTTTTTAAAGCCCTATCTGCATTGCATCCCACTCCTGCCCCATTTTACTCCTTCAGGACACTCAATTGAAAGCAAAAAGGATGAAAATTTTGCGCTGCATGCTTTTTTGTTTGGAAAAAATCCGCCCAATGCAGCTACACTTACTTGTTTATGGACTAAAATTTGACCGGAGACGTTTTGTTTGTCTACTTTTTCTACTCATTTCTCGACTTGGGTGTTTCATAATGATTATATAAACGGGCATTTATCGCACTTGCCTATTGTCGTGAAAATCGTCCTCGTCGTCCATTCTGTTTCTGGTCTCAACAACTGGTTCAGGAAGGAGAAATATCACGAAGATCACCAGCACCATCTCAATCCCTCCAGAAGTAAGGAAAGGATATTCGTACCCACCCAGGGAGTAAACCTGTGAACCCATTTCAAATTAATTCAACTGGAGCGATGGTGTTTTGAAGCTGCAAAAACCTAAAAGCCGAAAAGGTATCAAATTGTCAGAAATCTGCAGAATGTGCCTGAACTATCATGAAAAAGTTTGACCGATATGCTTAAAAAGTTATGATTTTGATGAGCAGAGAAATGAAAACAAATTGATAATTTGACTAAACAAAAGTACGCAGAGGCTGGTGACAAAGTAAAGTAATAAAAAAATGCACCATAAGGAAAAATGATGCTTTGGGGAGTAACAAATGCTATATTCAGGTATTTTCATCGAGTGGCTAAGTCTTGAAATTCAAAACGAAATCAGTGGCTAGAACTTTTGCGCAATATGACCCAACGGCATGTGTTCTAGATGCGATTCGAAATCTTATTTCTGCTCGTTCTTCTATTACTATTTCTCACAGCCATCATCAGTTCATGAGATCTTACGTTTTTTATGACTCCTAGTTTTATGAACAGCAAAGAAAAAATTTTGTAACATTGTCCCTTCTTATTGGGTGACAAGTTCTCGGTTGCCCACCATAAACCTATCTTGGCACCCATATCAAAGCCATATATGAAGTTTATGATACTTGGGAACTATATAGCTTAACATAAACAAATCAACTTTGCTCAAAAAACTCAAAATAAACATGCATTGCACTTTAAGTCAAGAAAAACTCGTCAGGGCACTTAAAAACAATTTAAGTTCTCCATAGTATCTTGGAAACCATATCCCAAACCATACTACTCTTGCACGGTCTTGACTACATGTGACTACACTAAGCCTTCGAAAGAGCCATTTCAGTTAGTTGAATTTTAAATTTCTTGGCATTCATATCCAAGACCAGGAATGTCTATAGTCTTGCTCACGGTTGCCAAGAAATCCATGACTTGTGGGAATTTTTTTAAAAAATTTATAAACAAAGAAACATTAACTAGCGAGCCGAAAAAAATGGCATAAGAGTAAGCGCTCAAACAAACCATTAAACAAAAACAGACAGTTTGTTTTTATCACCAGACTTTTTGCTTTGAATAAAAAATACTTTTGCAAAAAAAATTTTTTGTCATATTTTCTCGAGTACTGCATCAAATTGAAGTACATAAGCGCATTTCATGCTCTTGAAATAAATTTTGCCGTTCTGACTATAGTTATTGTTGAACTATCCCAAACAGAACATTTTTCATTTAAAATTTTAAAAAGCTATTTGAAAGATTTTCCTAAAATTTTGATATTAAGTAATTTGGTTCTTTTGTTCATCAATATCCCGTTTGTTTTCTGCTGTATCGTAGACAAAAAATCGAACTGGTGCCAAGTTGCACTTAGTTTTCTCAATATGCGGGAAAGTAAAGTACTGCAAAAACAATATTTTGGCGTTAAAAAGATGCGTTTTATTAATTTTGGATTCCTAGATACCAATGGTCAAGAGCAAAAAAGAACCTTGTAGCAAATGGTTTTTGGTTATAGTTACCAAGAAATTTCAACCGGGTTAAGAAATAATATCTCCTGCTATTGAAAAATTAGTTGCAGAGAAAAAACTGATAACGATTTTGATTATAAGAGTCAGGCATCTGGTGGTGTTATTCTGATGGAAAAAAGGTTGGGCAAGCGGACAATTGGCCATTGGATGGGAAGTTCTCTTGTTACGTAGGGCTGTAGTTTTTTCAACTCTTTTTGTATTGGAGCACAGAAAAGAACTTAGAAAATATCTTAGAGCTTAGAAACTTAACTTATGTTGATAAACTCAGAAAGAAAACAAACTTACCAGATTTATAACGTCAACTGCAGCTCACAATTTAGAAAATGAAGGTAAATCGGTTTAGATCTGTATGTTTGTCAAATATTGATATTTATCTACTAATATTGAATAGGAAATGCAACTTTGCGAACCATCTCAAGTGAACTAAATTTTTGCATGTAATAATGAAATGACGCCCACTCATACGCCCCAAAATCGCCTGATTTTTGATACTTTAACCTTTTAACAAATGTACACTGTAAATGTTATATTTATTTTTCCGACTATATATACCACTGATTTTTGCTAAATTCTTCACAATTTTCTTCTCTTTTGAAACTCCTATAATTAATTCTTATTCTCTCAAATATCTTTTGAGCTTTAACAGCTTTAATCTCTAACGTGCCAAAACTCGTCCCGCCTCATCGGGGTTGTTGCGCTACAGTGTTTGTAATCCTGCTAACAGGTTATAGGCCCAGCCATCAGACCGTTGATACGCTAATAGAGTTTTGGTTGAGATTGAAGTGTCAGTGTTGGCAGTTTTAGCTCTTCTAGATTGACGAGAGTTTTAAGATAAAAAAATTTGAGATTTCCCTCGTAAATAAAAACTAAATCAGAAATTGTGAAAGAAAAGTTGAAGTTTAAACTTCATTATGGAACCTCAAACAATAGTTTGAAGTGGATGACGTTTAGCGGGTTGGCTGAGGACTACCCAACATGGAGCACTCGTTTCTCTGCCTTTGCACAAACCAAGGATCTCTTCGAAACGCTCACAGACACAGTTGAGCTACCTGACAGGCCAGCACCACTGAGGGAAGATGCCAGTGATGCGCAAACGCGAGAACACGAGGCACAGACTCAAGCTAGAGCTACAGCTGTACAGGAAGATGAGAGCCGCAAAAATCAGATCTGGTGCTACCTGGCGATGACTCTAGACGCCAGCAGCCTCATGCTTATCCGCCATGACTGTGTGAACAGCGAGGGTCTTGGAGATGGCCAGAAAGCGTGGCAACTTCTCCAGCAACGCTTCAGAAGTGACGAGACTACCACAGTGATAAGTCTGATGAGGCAGTTGGCCAGACTACAACTTCGAGAGGACGAAGCCATCCACCAGTACTTCATCAGAGCGCAAGAACTGGTCATCCGATTGCATCATGCTGGTGAGGAGCTTTCTGAGACGCTGTTTAATGCAATGGTATTGAACGGACTTCCACAACGATATGAGCATTTTGTGGTGCAGGAGAGCTTCAATCCTGCAGAGAACTTTGTGGAACTGAGGAAGCGTCTCACCAACTTTGAGGAGAGCCGCAGACAGAGAGATGATGTGGAGGAGGATCAGCACGTTGCCATGTCAGCAAAGAATGCTTCTCATCAAATTGGTATACACTCTTCATTCAAATCACATCCTAGGAAGACTTTTCCTAAGCCTAGTAGTTCCAAAGGCCCTAGATTGTTTTGTATGTAACAAACCCGGACATTTAGCAGCTAGTTGTTACAAAAAAGACAACGCTGTATGTAGTATATGCAAGGCTAAAGGCCACCTAGCAAGTGCATGTAAACATCAACAAAAAAAGTCCTCATAAAGGCTTAGCATCTAGTTTAAGCGCTGAGAGCTCATTTGAAGTTTCAAAAACTGATTTAGTAGTAAATTCAGGCAGTACTGATCACATGATGATAGATAAAACTTGGTTTAAAAATTACCAAAAACTATAAACCACAGTTAATAATCCAGATGGAGGGAAAACAAAAGTTGAAGGAATAGGAGATGTAGATGTGGAAGCACGAGACACTAAAGGTGTGCTACATAAGTTGACTTTTTAAAAAGTTCTGCATGTACCAGAGTACAAAACAAACTTACTTTCGGTTTCAAGTTTAGTTCAAAAAGAACACGAATTATTTCATACAAAAGCTAAGTCAGTTCTAAAACTCAGAAGCAAAGAAAGCTTCAGACTGATAAGAAGAGGCAAATTGTTCTTCTTATCATACAGAAAAGAAAAAAAGCACCACTTTTCAAACTTAAGTGGGGGCACGTGTCAAGCAAAACTTTGGCACAAAAGACTAGGACATTTTAACTTTAGAGATGTAGCAAATACAACAGACGAAGCTTCCCAAGCTTCAGATTTTTGTGAAACTTGTGCTTTGGGAAAAATTTCGAAAAAACCTGTTCCAAAATGGAGCGATAACAAAGCAACTCAAAAACTAGAAAGAGTTTACTCAGACGTTTTTGGACCAGTGAGTCCATCAAGTATAGGTGGCAACAGATATGAAATTAGTTTCATAGATGAATTCAGTGGCTACGCAGTAGTAAAATTTATGAAATACAAAACGCAAGCATTGCAAACTTTCAAAGAGTATGTTGCACAATATGGCCGACCAAAAATTTTGAGAACTGATAATGGAACAGAATACAAAAACAAAGCCTTTAAAAAATTTTGCATACGCAAAGAAATAGCTCGTGAATTCACAGTTCCTGAAACACCCGAGCAAAATGGTGTTGCAGAACGTTTTAATAGAACAGTAGTAGAGGCTGCAAGATGCCTTCTAATAGATTCAAAAATGCCAAAAAGCTATTGGGTTCGAGCTGTAGATACAGCATGTTATGCTAGAAACTTAGTTGTCAAAGACAAAAATACAAAATCAGCCTTTGAAAAATTTTTCGGCAGAAAACCGAGAAGCGACCATCTAAAAGTATTTGGTTGTGTAGCCTATTCAAAAAATCGTGATGCCAGTAAGAAATCAAAGTTTGATCCAAGAGCAACAAAGTGCCTGTTCATTGGTTACTCTGATAACACAACAGCTTATTTGTTGCAAAACATAAAAACTAGGCAAATTTTCACTTCTAGAAACGTTAGGTTCAATGAAAACAATATACCAGGTTTTCATAATGAAACCGAAGATATAGAAGACAGCTTTCTATATCTAGACTTAGACGAAGTAAGAGAAGAACTTCATGATACAAGCAACTCAAGTGAGTTAAGTTCAGAGGTTGAATTAACTGAAACAGAGAGCGTTCAAGAAAGTGAAAACGATACAGAAACTGAAGTTGATCAAGAAATTAAAGAAGAAAAACCAAGTCCTAGCGACAAACCAAAATCCAAAATTAATGTACAGTTTAGATCTGTATGTTTGTCAAATATTGATATTTATCTACTAATATTGAATAGGAAATGCAACTTTGCGAACCATCTCAAGTGAACAAAATTTTTGCATGTAATAATGAAATGACGCCCACTCATACGCCCCAAAATCGCCTGATTTTTGATACTTTAACCTTTTAACAAATGTACACTGTAAATGTTATATTTATTTTTCCGACTATATATACCACTGATTTTTGCTAAATTCTTCACAATTTTCTTCTCTTTTGAATCTCCTATAATTAATTCTTATTCTCTCAAATATCTTTTGAGCTTTAACAGCTTTAATCTCTAACGTGCCAAAACTCGTCCCGCCTCATCGGGGTTGTTGCGCTACAGTGTTCGTAATCCTGCTAACATTTTGCGCTAGCTAGAAAAAGTCAGCATACACTCTAAGGGCTAATGGAAAAACTCCAATGTCACACTTTTGAAGTGTTTCTTGTTTTTCTGTCATGAGAGTCGTTTAGGCAAAACCTCTAATTTTTGCTGCATCTGATATAAAACTTGACGACTTGATTGCATGGCAGAAGCGATAGTTATATCGAAAGCTGCTGCTTGGACTACTCCTCAACTCGTTAAAAAATGTCACCCGGTCTTGAAAATTTTTCGGGCAACAAACTTAGATTAACTGATTATAAAAGATGCAATTGTTCGAAGGAGGCACACAACACAGCAACAAAAGTACATTTTTCTAACCTTGCGAAGTAAACTTTCATTATACTGAATGGTAATGAAAGTGATGGCGAATGTCGTGAAAGTGGTGAAGACAGATTCAAAAACATTGAAGGGGTGAAATTTAAGATACTTGACGGTGGCTCATTTTAATTTGAAGCAGAGTATAAGAGATTATCCAAATAAACTGTGAACTAAGCGTATAAATGACTCTGTCGGTTGAGGTCAGCGGTACGAATGTTTTTTTACCAGTTAAATACTACAAAATAAACCAGAGAAGAAACGCCAAATCTGTTATCTGAACATTTAGTTTTACAAATACGGTAGGATTACTTACAGCACTACCAATAGGTGGTCCGATTGCAATGCCGAAACCAGCACCAGACTCAACCAGAGATGTGATTCTGCCTGCGTAGGCGGGGGCGAGTGACGTCAGAAGGGGAATCCCAGTTGACCAGATCATGCCTGCTCCAATGCCCATCAAGATACGGCACAAGAAACACATAGAAGCGAACCAAATACCACCTGCAAACGATCATCGGATTTTGTTGAATATGGACGTTTTCCGATTTTTTCCGCTACCTACAGCCCCCCCCCCCCCACCTCAGCAGGGAATCACGTGTATAGATACATAGTAAATCAAAAAGTAGAAATATGACATTTTCAGTTGCGATAAAAATATCCAGGTTTACTTGATAATGGTTGGAGAACAATCATCTCCTCATTATTTACCCCTTAGCTCGGTCAGAAATCTGTTATGTTTGCTTACCTGGACCAGCACCCAGAACACCAAACCCCATATTAGCCAGAGCTCCGATAATTGCACCCCATACGAAGAAGAATTTGTTCAGCTCTGGTCTAGCCACCAAAGGTAAACATAGGGTAAAAATAAGGGTTGAGAAATCAAAACAACTGCTAATTGCTCCAACAAGGAATTTGGATAGATCCTTGTTCAACTCGGCTTCATTTGGGAAAAATGGCGCTAGTTGGGAATAATTAATTCCCTCTGCTATGAAAAGGAATAAAGAAAAGGCTATAGCTATTGTAGTTTTAACTCCAATTTGATAACACATATTGATTGCAACCTGAATTTAAACTTACGAAAAATCAGTCGAGGGTTTAAGATAAAAATTTAGAGGGTGATTTCTTTCAAAATATCAAAAGTTTGTCACGTTTTCGGGAACAAATTGTTACAGCAAATTAGATAGTTGATATTTGAGTTTTTAAAATTGATAAACAGTTACTGCTGAGTTAGCTGTGGTGTAAAAATTGATTTTTATCCAAGTGTTATTCATGAATATACTGTCTGGCAAATAGCTCTCAAAGACTTTTTGAAAATTTTTATTCACGCATATTTTTTTAGCTAAAAGTGAACAAAATGTAATCAGTTTCTGCACGTTTGAGTTATGCAGTAAGAATTACTCTATTGTAATTTTGTCCCTGTGTTAGATTTAATCAAAACTTCAAAATGAGGTATGAACTTTGCTAATGGTTGGTTATACGCGTCGAATTACTGTACACATTAGTTACTGTAGTAATAAACAAAAACGGTGTGATAGAAATTTAGAACTTGGACGCCGAATTTAAAAGGGGGAACCAAAAGAAATCAATCTTGAGAATTAATTGCGAGACGGGAGCTGATAAAAGACAAACTACGGCTATTATTTATAGCGCATACTTATCTAAATTTACAGAAGGTAAAACAGATTAGCTAAAACTAACTGAAATTGACTGGAGTAAAATTGAGGACTTAATACTCTCTTTATTCTCCTGGTCACGAGAACGCATTATGCGCATTGAAAATGATCATTTTAAATCAAGTTCACTAACCTTAGTTTTGTTTTTGTTTGAGCAGTTTTATACGAGCAGTAGGAAATTGCTTTTAATTTGTGGTTAATTAATTCTTAGAAAAAAGTAGTACCCTAGTCGAGAAATCGTCGGTTTTTTAAACATAAGAAGAAATAGTCGGTATCGTCGTTTTTATTTAGCCAAATACGACGAACGTTCCTACAGTTTTTTAGTCGGCATCATCGTTTTTGTTCGGTATTTAACATCAGAAAGATTCGGTATCGCCGTTTTTAAACATAAGACAGTTTTGGTATCACCTTTTTTTAAATGTAAGAGAGATTCGGCCTCGTCGTTTTTAAACGTAAGAGAGGGATCTGGTATTGTTGAGAGAAATGCCTTCAAACTTTCTGGGTTTTAACCGAAGAATAGTCCAGCAGACCGAAAAAAATCGGCTTGTTCGATTCCAAACTTAAGAAGTACGTATGAAATTTCCTGAAATCGGAACGCTATCATATTGACTACAAAATAAACAGAAAAATCAAAATCTTCTATGATAAAACCGACATTTTTTACGTGTAAAACCGAACATACCGACGATCTCGTACGTTTGAATACCGAACATACCGAATCTTCTAAAACCGAAGATATCGAATCTCTCTTGCGTCCAAAAACAACGACATCAAATATCTTTTAGGTTTGAAATCGACAATGCAGAACAAACTGAAAGTATTGACAGTTTCTTACGTTTGAAACCGAACATACTAAAGATTTCGTACAAATTTTTTGTCGTTTTTGTTCAGTCTTTTCAACTAGGGTAGGTGCTCGAGCAAATTTGAAATTAAAGTTGATTTTGAATTGGTCCTTACTTAAAATGCACATCCTAGAACTTCATCAGTTGGGTTCCTTTTTTGTTAAATAAAAGTCAACTAAAAGTTATAGTTAATTTTCTTGATCTTTCTTTGATGCCATTATATTCTTTCCTTAATTTTTACGTCGTTTCTTGGGTATTGGATTGTCAAATATTTTTGGTCATATTTTCGTTCCTGTAAAATTTCTCTCAATCTCCCACGTTTTTTAAACATGTTTGTGATGTACATCTAACTCATGCAGTAACTTCATCTTTACACGGGTGGAGGGGTGCGGTTTTCGTATAAAAGCTTAAATTTTTTCTACAAAGTATGTTATCTTGTATGAGCTTCTGCAAGTATGGTGGTTAAATCGTCAGACTCTCTCAATTTCGGCATGGTCAAGTTTTGCTCCGATTCGTTCAAGCAAGAGAACATTTTTCATTTTAAAACAAATGTAGAGCAGAAGCAGTTGCACTTCAAGCAATCTTTTTTTAAAAAAATTAAGATAAATTTGAAGTTGTGAACCAACACTTTTCATTTCCTTTATATAAGGTAACTCTGCCGAATGATTCTTATCGGCATCAGATCAAATTCATATTCTCTATTTCACCAGCTATTCATATTGAGACCTAAGTGTTTAGTTATATTTACAACTGTAATCTCAATTACTTATCAATTTTGCTTATATACCTGGTGAAATGCTGTTGTATTTTAGAACATCAATTCAATTCTCCATTATTATTCTTCAGGCCAAGAAGAACTTTCATCTTGTCAAGACTTGCTATTTTAGTCAGAAATTTATGTGAAATTGGTCAAGATAGACACTTATGAGGTGATGGGATATCTCGTATAATTTCCGTGTACAGTGAATGGGTGAATGTAAACTTATACAAAAAGTGTAAGACACTTGGTTCACGTGTGTTAACTTGTAAGTCGGATGATTAAGTTGCAAGAACTAGTATGTTCTACGTTAAATTTAATAAATTTTAGGTTTTTGCAGAAAAACATGCAAGACGTTGATTCTCATTAAAAGATGTTGTGAGAATTTTGTTATGTTTGAAGTTTTTCATCTTGTCTCGTCTCGACTATGGTTTTGAACAAATACACAAACCATATCTGAAAAGTTCACATGAGATGATAAAAAATGATAAATTTTAAAGAAAAAAAATCAATTTGTCAAAAAAAAAACAAATTTAAATCAGCCAATATACAATACTGGAACGTTGCAGAGCACAAAGTTCTTTCTACAAAAAATCCTCGAATGGATTGAAACACGATTAGCCTTACCCCTACCCTGGTAACTTTTCTTTTTCGAAGTCGATGCTTGGTTTAGGTGTTCCTTGCTTGTCCATAAATTGACTAAAAGAGCAATTTTGGTCAATACAGTGTCTGAGCTGAACAATTTTGAGCCCAGCTACATATGAGGCACTCGTTTGCTTCAACACAAGATCTTTTCATGTCCCACTTTGTACTACTATGGTATTTTCATTAACATTTTATACAGATCTTGATTGGGGATCGCATCACTGATTTGAACCTGAGACGCGTTTCTCGGCGTAGTCTGTGCTTTAGCTGATTGGGTGTTTACTGTCCTACACTTGTCTTGCGGGATGCTTTTTGCTGACTATAATTGCCCGTGTTGAACTCTCGAGTTGAATAAAAATCTATAAGCTTTTCAGAATCCATTCAGAAATCATTCGGTGACCTTCGTTCCCGGGCCGAGGATTTTGCCGAAAAATAACGAGGAAAAGAGTGTAAACAGTGTAAAAATAATATTTTTACACCGTTCAGTATTATCAACAGCTATGTAGAATGTAGTTGCTTTTAAATTAAGATAGTTTCAAATAACTTAATGCCATTCAAATAAACTCTTCTATAAAAAAAATGGTATTGTTCGTTTTTGTACTTGGTTTCCTAGTTGAATAGTTTCTTCAAAAGAAGAATATTCAGTTTCAATCTTCTGATCTATGGCTATCTATGGCTTAAGTTGTAAATCGTAACTTAAAGTGAGACGTGGAAGCTGTTAGAAACTAGTTGCTACGAGTTGACATTCGAACCTTTAAAAATCGGTTCTTCACTCTTAAAATTTCTCGTGTGGGATCACACGATTTCTTCTCATCTGAGCATTGAATAACACTATCTTTTGAGTGATAGTCGCAAGTCGTGTGTTTTCACACGAGAAAAATTAACTCGTGTGTTAATTTTCAATACGATTTGTGTAATGTGAAAACATGGGTTTAAAGCCGACAACAAAAAATTTCAATAGTTATGAACCCCAAATTTTTCCATGCCGGCCAATATGGTTACAAGAAACGTTTTGTGCGAAATTCATAGTTTGTGCAAAATCCCTCAAAATTCAACAATCATTCCGGAAAAAAAGAGGCCAACGGCTATTGAATTGCCACAGTTGAGTCGGACATCTTTTAACCCTTTTTCAAGGCAAAGTTGTGGAGACAACACAAAAAATCGCACAAAATGGAGTAAAGTTTGGCCAACTAAAAGATTATCTCACAAAAACTGTTTTTATCATTATGATTTTTGCCGTAGAAAACAGTATAAAAGAAACGAAACTAAAACGATCCGAAGAACACGATGCAGCACTCAACAGCATCAAAAAAGCAATCATAAAAATAACCCAAAACAAACACTTTGATACAGCAAAACAAAGAAGAGCAAGAATCAAAATTAGCCGAGGCGCATTCCTAGAAAAACTAATTGACAAAAACTGGCGAACAATTTTGTATGCAAGCAGATTTTTTAACAGCAATGAACAAAATTATAGTACAAATGAACTCGAACTCTTAGCAGTAGTTGGGTCAGTAGAACACTACAAATATTACTTATATGGTTCAAAATTCAAACTACTAGCAAAGAACAAAGCACTTTTATCGGCTCTCAAAAACAACAGGGATAAAACCTATCAAAGTCGACCCAAAAGATGCGTAATCAGATTACTCCAATTTGGTTTCACAGTTCAACATGTACGTTTTAAATTTAGCAGATACATCATTTTAATATTAGCACCAACATGCGATGACTGAGGAACCGGTTTGGTAGAACGATTGATACAAATTCTGAAAAGACGGTTGTCTGTACCAAACATCAGTCCAACGTGGGAAAAAGCAACACCAGCAGAAACAATAGCTCAAATTATAGAAAAATAAGACTAATTCCAATCACAAGTACACGCATCACACATTATGAAGCTTATTTTGGCAGAGCACCTATCAAAATATTAACAAAAATTCTAACAAAACCTAACGAAAATAAACTCCAT
Source organism: Convolutriloba macropyga (assembly GCF_964194025.1). Classification (NCBI taxonomy): domain Eukaryota; kingdom Metazoa; phylum Xenacoelomorpha; order Acoela; family Convolutidae; genus Convolutriloba; species Convolutriloba macropyga. The sequence goes on from NC_134470.1 coordinate 69,303,025, forward strand.
TAAAAATAAATAAAATTTCTGTTTAGACAAGTAGAAACTCAACAGAGCACTGCGAGCAAAATGACAATCTGTAATCACGACTAGGACTCATAACCCCCATTGGACATACAGTCCAGAACGCCAACAAACTCAGACATTGAGACCAATGAACAGTCCCTAATCAGCAAATGCAGCGCCCTGGCACCAAAACATAAGCACACCTCATAGCACTAGCATAGCACCAGACAAAATATGTATTATTTTTGATGATAAAACTTCCGTAATCGTTAAACCAAAAAATCAAGTAGCAAGAAAATTTTAAAGCGAAGAACCAAAGAATTAAAAGGTACACTAAAACCACTATGGAACTTAATCATAGATGGTACCATAACCAATTACTTACCTCACCCCATAACAATAGACACATCCACAAAACGCAAAAGATTCACTTGCAAGAACGACAAAGAAATAGCAACCCACACTAAATCACGCCTGATAGAAATCATAGAAAGTAAAACAGTGGGTGAATATAAAAAAAATAGAGGAAAAAAGATCAGAAAGCAATTTTAGGGCCAAAAAACAAGAAGCACACCAGAGATAAGCCCAATCCCAACCAGAATTCTCAAATTCTGACCCAAAAGAGAAACAAAAAAAGACAAATACACGCAGAGGAAAAACAGGAAGCTCCAAGAAAAAGAATACATGACCGGTCAAACGAGACAACACAACAACACAAGCCACCTCCGAATTCAACACAAAATCGAAACCAGCCGCACTAGCACTATCGAAAGTGGAGCAAGCAAGAAGACGCCAACGCCGCACATCCTTACTAATACACAGAGAACTATCGTCTTAGAATAACTCGGACACCGTAGAAGTAATTAACTTCGTCCTAGATTCCCCGCAACAAAGCCCAATAACTATCCTTATATCCAGGTCTCAAAAAACTACTTCAAGACACAACCGGGTTCCAGAAAGAAATCAATTGAGACGTGACGTCCGAGAAAATTATTGTCATTCACGATCCCCTTTGGGACCCATTCACGATCACCAGCGAAACGGACAAGCGCGCAGTATCCGAAGACCCCAAATTTACGACACAAGAGGAGGCTTAAAAAATTCGGGCAGAACCAACATCGATCAACTTGAACACAGCATCCCCAGCATCCACTGAACATAAAGCCTCAGATGAAGGTCAGTACAAGCAGGGACACGAAGATATACAAGGTAGGCCAACATCCAGCTATTGCACTGCCCCGTCGGAAAAGCCATTGCAGATAGCAAACGAGCAAAGCCTGATCTCATCCCTGGGCACGGAGGACAGAAACTGCCTCAACCAAATTTCGGACCATTAACAAGCCGAACGTTTGCCCGCAGGGGACAGGTGGTACAGGTGTACCCGTCGGACACCAAGTTATCGAAATTCAATATGAACACTCATACACTATATTGACATTCTCATATTTGAGCATTCGGTCTCAGTTTAGTTGCGGTAAATTTCTGGTTCAGTTGCAGCATACATTCTATTCATGTGAACTTCATCAGTGACTGTTCACACCATGCTAACAGGTATGTTCTGGTAGCACCTAAAGGTCAGCGCAGCTAAGAATGTTTTGCGGCTTTTTTGGCTACGCCATAGAAAAAAACAGTCGGCTTGAATTGAAACTTCAAGTGTTGGACTTTTGTTGGTTACCATATTTATAAAAAAAATATAACGATAACACAAATAACAAACTTTTCTAAAAAATTTAAAAATTTTAAAAATTTTAAAAATTTTAAAAAATATATATATATATATATATATATATATACATATATATATATATATATATATATATATATATATATACATATATCTATATATATATACATATATATATATATATATATATATATATTTATATATATATATATATATGTATATAAATATATATATATATATATATATATATATAATATATTTATGTATATATATATATGTGTGTGTTTATATATAATATTTATATATATATATAAATATATATATATATATATATATATATATATATTTATATATATATATTTATATATATATATACATATATGTATATATAAGTATTTATTATTTATGTATATATATATATATATATATATATGTATGTATACGTAGATATAGGTATATAAGTATATAAATACCCATATTTATCTATATATGTATATATATATATATATATATATATATATATATATGTGTGTATAGAAAAATATGTATATATATATATATACATATATTTATAATTATTTAGATATATATATATATATATATATATATATATATATTTAAGTTTATGTATATTGACAGTTAGCAAAGGAGTCTTGTAATCTTGGGGAGCACTGTTAAAAGTCAAATAAGGCTACGCTGTAGCCTTCCGAGACAAAAAATTTGGTAGTATTTGAAAGTTCTATTCGTTGAATCTGTTTTACAGCAAAGCTCACGAATGTTTCAGTGATGAATGTGGTAAAAGTTGCGAAATTTTGTAGGGCAGCGGTCGTTTTTTGTAAGCTTTGCTAATCTTAGCAGGCAACTTGTACTGCAACTTGTACCTTCATCACGTAACGGTAAAAAAAAAATCTCATTCGAAGAAGAGGTTGTAACGAAATACTTTTTCGTGAACTATATAAGTTCTCGTATTGAAAAAAATCTTTAAAAAGGTAAAAGTCTGACTTCAAAAATAAGTATTCTTACATTTCTTTGCCGCATTCACCGCAATTCGTTTGTTTTTTCAGCAATTTTTAGCGTTGATAACATGACAGTAGTGGACAAAAGATGCTTTTCATCCAGTTTTCAAAAACAAAAACATGATTGAAAAGCATCCTCTATCCACCTCGGCGCATTCATAAAAAAACAAGAATGATTCACATTTTCTGTTGCAAAAAATTTGAAGACAAATTTGTCTTTTATATTATACTAGAAGGCACTATCTTGTTCCTTATTACACTATATAATGAAAATTCTAGAAAGAACCCACAGACCATCTGTACCTATCTGTACCGAACCCATTTTCCAACTTTGGTGCAATCAATATATCTGATGTTTTATTCAAATTCCTTTTTGTTTTTTGTTAATGGTCGAAAAGGAAAGGGACATGTGGTACAGGTGTACCCGTCGGACACCAAGTTATCGAATTTCAATATGAAACACTCATACACTATATTGACATTATCATATTTGAGCATTCGGTCTCAGTTTAGTTGCGATAAACTTCTGGTTCAGTTGCAGCATACATTCTATTCATGTGAACTTTATCGGTGACTGTTCACACCATGCTAAAAGGTATTGTCTGGTAGCACCTAAAGGTCAGCGCAGCTAACAATGTTTTGCGGCTTTTTTGGCTACGCGATAGAAAAAAAAAACAGTCGGCTTGATTTATAATTTCAAGTGTTGGACTTTTGTTGGTTACCATATTTATAAAAAAAATATAACGATAACACAAATAACAAACTTTTCTAAAAAATTTAAAAATTTTAAAAATTTTAAAAATTTTAAAAACATATATATATACATATATATATATATATATAATATATATATATATATATATATCAATATATATATGTATATATATATATATATATATATATATATATATTTATATATAAGTACATATATATATATATATAATATATATTTATGTATATATATATGTGTGTGTTTATATATAATATTTATATATATATATATATATATATATATATTTATATATATATAATATATATATATAAATATTATATATAAACATATATATATACATAAATATATATTATATATATATATATATGTACTTATATATAAATATATATATATATATATATATATATAATATATACATATATATATATATATATATATATATATATATATATATATATATATATATATAATATATATATGTATATATTATATATATATATATATATATATTTATATATAAGTACATATATATATATATATAATATATATTTATGTATATATATATGTGTGTGTTTATATATAATATTTATATATATATATATATATATAAAATATATATATATATATATATATATATATAAATATTATATATAAGTATTTATGTATACATATATATATATATATATTTATGTATAGAAAAAAATGTATAT
>NC_134470.1:69307364-69374864 GCF_964194025.1 Convolutriloba macropyga
AAAGGAGTCTTGTAATCTTGTGGAGCACTGATAAAAGTCAAATAAAGCTACGCTGTAGCCTTCCGAGACAAAAAATTTGGTAGTATTTGAAAGTTCTATTCGTTGAATCTGTTTTACAGCAAAGCTCACGAATGTTTCAGTGATGAATGTGGTGAAAGTTGCGAAATTTTGTAGGACAGCGGTCGTTTTTTGTAAGCTTTGCTAATCTTAGCAGGCAACTTGTACTGCCTTCATCACGTAGCGGTAAAAAAAATCTCATTTGAAGAAGAGGCTGTAACGAAATACATTTTCGTGAATTATATAAGCTCTCGTATTGAAAAAATCTTTAAAAAGGTAAAAGCCTTCAAAAATAGGTATTCGTACATTTCTTTGCCGCATTCACCGCAATTCGTTTGTTTTTTCAGCAATTCTTAGCGTTGATAACATGACAGTAGTGGACAAAAGATGCTTTTCATCCAGTTTTCAAAAACAAAAACATGATTGAAAAGCATCCTCTATCCACTTCGGCATATTCAGAAAAAAAAAAACAAGAATGATTCACGTTTTCTCTTGCAAAAATTTTGAAGACGAAATTGTCTTTTATATATTACTAGAATGCACTATCTTGTTCTTAATTACACTATATTATAAAAATGCTAGAAAGAAGCTAGAGACCATCTGTACCTATCTGTACCAAACCCATTTTCCAAATATGGTGCAACCAATATATCTGATGTTTTATTAAAATTCCTTTTTGTTTTTTGGTAATGGTCGAAAAAAAGTCCTTATTCTGAACCAAATGAAAGCATCTTGAAAGCATCCTTTTCCCCAGCACTGCGATCATTGTAATTTTACAAAAACATAGTTGAAAAGCATCCTTTCCCTGCCACTACAATTTTGTAGTATTTTTTGTAAAAAATTGTCTGACTTTGAGCTCTATATTCAATCTCTTATCATCTCATGTCATCTCATCTGTTATTTTCATTCCTGTTATAATATACTCATTCTCAATAATATACTCATTCAAAACTTGTTTTCTAGCCCATAATTTTGTCGTTTAAAACCAGAAAATATGATCTTTGGTCATATACAGGCAGAACAAATCACGTAGTCTGGCACTTACAATGGCCATTGAATGAGAATTTGATCAAACTAATTACGCTTGTTTAAACTCGAGTTACATAGTGGGTCGCCAAAATTAAACTCTGGGAGACTAAATGTCATTCTTATTAATCATATTCTTACGAGATACCAGAGTATAGTAGCTCTTCATATGGCTACTGTCACAGCACAATTAAATTTATATTTTTGAGCAAAAAAACTAAAATCTGAATGCTCATTTGTTGTACACATGTTATAATCTTTCGTTTTCGTTCAAGCACTTAGTCTAGACTCCATATACAAAAGCAACTTTTTAACTTTGAAAATTACTTGAGAAAATCCCCGGTTGGTGGAATCGCTTTTACCTCAGCAGTTTATAAAAGAACAAATTATCTATTTTGCTGGTCGTTTTCAACTTTCAGCCTCCTACATTTCATTATTTGCTCATTTTAAAAATTGTCTGAATTTGAACTCTAAATTTTGTTTCGGCTCTGTCCAGGTGCTATTTAAATCAAAAAGTTGAAGGAAAATATTTTGGTTTCTCTTAAGAGAAAAAACTTTGATGCTGATCCCCGTGTTTCTGGCTTTTGCCAATTTCAAGCAAAGTACGCCCTGAAACAAGACAATAAATATTTGAGCTCTCCTCCAGAAAAAAGGTAAGATTTACCAATCAGCTATCGATTTACGGTTTGAGACATGTTTTGTTCTTAGAAACGAATTGAGTGGCCGACCATATGCGAAGGATTTTTGTTCCATAAATGAATGGTTTTGTACGTCATTCAGCTGCCCTTTAATAGTCAAAATCGGTCAACCAAATCCGGTCTGATTTATGTAGAAAATAATGGTCAATCATGGTGGATTTTTCTTTGTTTCTAGTAGATCTAATAAATAGGTGAAAGTGAAAACCTTAGTTTTGCAGAGCTAAGCCTGGCAGGTTCTAAAAAACACTGCAATATTTAAAATAAGTTGGTAATGTTGCCAAAAGTTTTAAAATTTTGTTCAACTAGACATTTGTTGATCAACTGATACCGGCCAGAATAATTTGGTGCCCGTACTGTTAACATTAATAAAAGACTCTTGACAGTTTATGCAAAACTTTGTCATGCATTTCAAATTACTAAAGAGTTTTCTGAAATTTGTACCCGGGTCGATTTCAAATGGTTAACTGTAAGAACCTGCAAGTTTCTTACAAGTTCTTACAAGGCGATGCACCGCCTTGCAAGTTTTTCTTCCAAAAACTTGCAACTTTCCTGCAAGTTCTTACAAAGCGATGCATCGCCCTGCAAATTTTTTTCCAAAAACTTGCAAGTTCTTACAAGTCAAACCTACGACTTACAAGTTACTTACAAGTTAACCATTCGACTTACAAGTTACTTACCAGTTAACCATTCGAGTTACAGGTTACTTTCAAGTTAATCATTCGACTTACAAGGTTCTTACAAGATAAACGTTCAAAGGGTGAATGATTGTCTTGTAAGAACTTGCAAGTTTCTGGCAGAAACTTACAAGGCGATGCATCGGCTTGCAAGTTTTTCTGCCAAAAACTTGCAAGTTCTTACAAAATAACCATTCTGCCTATGCTGTAAGAAAAAAAGTAAAACGTCGCAAGATATGAATGTACACATATTCTGCGCACAGACAAAAGAACCAAAAAAATCATTTAGAAAATTATTAACCTATAGCATCAGAAGGGTGTTCTTCCATCTTCGTTTTTAATTTTATTTCTTGATTTTTTTATATCAAATTTCTTGATTTTCTGATTTCTTGAGCTGAAGATGGGTTGACTATGGGTTGAAGATGGGTTGACGATGGGCTGAAGATGGGTTGAAGTCTTGGCTAGAACAATGAGAAATTCTTCATACGCACACTCACACACACACACACACACACACACACGCGCGCGCGCGCGAACACACGCACACACATACACACATATGAACACACGCACTCAAATACACACATGACAGACACACACACACGCACACACAGAGACACACACGCATCCACACACCACACACACGCGCACGGACACACACACACATGCACACAAACGAACACACGCACACACATACACACACAGACACACACACACGTGCATACACACACAAACATACACAGACACACACACGTGTGCACACACACACATGCAAAGACACGAACACACGCACACACATACACACACGAACACACGCATCGACACACACACGTACACACACAGACACAGACAGACACGCATGCACAAATACACACACCACACACACGAACACACACACACACACGCACCCACACACACAACACACCCACACATATACACACCACACACACGCACAATCAATCACATGCACCACATACACACACATAGACATACCACACACACGCACAGCCACACACATACACACATGCGCACGGACACACACACATACACACACGAACACACGCACACACATACACACAGAAACACACGTGCACACACGCACACATACAAAGACACGAATGCACGCACACACATACAAACACACGAACACACGCAACCACATGCACACACAGACACAGACACAAACAAACGCACAGATACACATACCACACACATGCACACACACACAAACGCACCCACACACAACACACCCACACACATACACAACACACACACGCACAGCCACTCATATGCACCACACACACACATACACACACCACACACACGCACAGCCACACACATACCCACACACGCACGGACACAAACACGCTTCACACACACAAACACACGCACACACATACACACACAGACACAAACAAATTCACACAAACAAATACAAACACACGCACAGATAAACACACATACACACACGCCACATACACGCACACACACACACACACACACTCACACACTCACACATCTTTTCCCTGCCACTACAATTTTGTTGTATTTTTTGTAAAAATTGTCTGATTTTGAGCTCTATATTCCATCTCTTATCATCTCATATCATCTCATCTGTTATTTTCATATCATCTCATCTCTTATCATCTCTTATCATCTCATCTGTTATTTTCATTCCTGTTATAAATTCAATTCTCAATAATATACTCATTCAAAACTTGTTTTCTAGCCCATAACTTTGTCGTTTAAAATAATCAAAAATATGATCTTTGGTCATATACGAGCAGAACAAATCACATAGTCTGGCACTTACAATGGCCATTGAATGAGAATTTGATTAAATTAATTACGCTTGTTTAAACTCGAGTTACATAGTGGGTCGCCAAAAATAAACTCTGGGAGACTAAATGTCATTCTTTTTAATCATTCTTACGAGATACCAGTGTATAGTAGCTCTTCATATGGCTACTGTCACAGCACAATTAAATATATTTTTAAGCAAAAAAACTAAAATCTGAATGCTCATTTGTTGTACACATGTTATAAGTTTTCGTTTTCGTTCAAGCACTTAGTCTAGACTCCAGATGCAAAAGCAACTTTTTAACTTTGAAAATTACTTGAGAAAATCCCCGGTTGGTGGAATCGCTTTTACCTCAGCAGATTTATAAAAGAACAAATTATCTATTTTGCTGGTCGTTTTCAACTTTCAGCCTCTACATTTCATTATTTGCTCATTTTAAAAATTGTCTGAATTTGAACTCTATATTTTGTTTCGGCTCTGTCCAGGTGCTACTTAAACCAGAAAGTTGAAGGAAAATATTTGGGTTTCTCTTAAGAGAAAAAACTTTGATGCTGATCCCCGTGTTTCTGGCTTTTGCCAATTTCAAGCAAAGTACGCCCTGAAACAAGACAATAAAAATCTGAGCTCTCCTCTGGAGAAAAAGGTAAGGTTTAACAATAAGGTATCGATTTACGGTTTGAGACATATTTGGTTCTTAGAAACGAATTGAGTGGCCGCCCATATGCGAAAGATTTTTGTTCCATAAATGAATGGTTGTGTACGTCATTCAGCTGCCCTTTAATAGTCAAAATCGGTCAACCAAATCCGGTCTGATTTATGTAGAAAATAATGGTCAATCATGGTGGATTTTTCTTTGTTTCTAGTAGATCTAATAAATAGGTGAAAGTGAAAACCGTAGTTTTGCAGAGCTAACCTTGGCAGTTTCTAAAAAACACTGCAATGCTTTAAAATTAGCTGGTATGTTTCCAAAAGTTTTAAAATTTGTTCAACTAGACATTTGTTGATCAACTGATACCGGCCAGAATAATTTGGTGCGCGTGCTGTTAACATTAATAAAAGACTCTTGACAGTTTATGCAAAATTTTGTCATGCATTTCAAATTACTAAAGAGTTTTCTGAAATTTGTACCCGGGTCGATTTCAAATGGATAACTGTAAGAACCTGCAAGTTTCTTGCAAGTTCTTACAAGGCGATGCACCGCCTTGCAAGTTTTTCTTCCAAAACCTTGCAACTTTCTCGGAAGTTCTTACAAGGCGATGCATCGCCTTGCAAATTTTTTTCCAAAAACTTGCAAGTTCCTACAAGTCAAACCTACGACTTATAAGTTACCTACAATTTAACCATTCGACTTACAAGTTACTTACCAGTTAACCATTCGACTTACAAGTTACTTTCAAGTTAATAATTCGACTTACAAGGCTCTTACAAGATAAACGTTCAACGTGTTAATGATTGCCTTGTAAGAACTTGAATGTACAAATATTCTGCGCACAGACAAAAGAACCAAAAAAATCATTTAGATAATTATTAACATATAGCATCAGAAGGGTGTTTTTCCATCTTCTTTTTTCATTTTTTTTCTTGTTCTTTATCAAATTTCTTGATATTCTGATTTCTTGAGCTGAAGATGGGTTGACTATGGGTTGAAGATTCGTTCACGATGGGCTGAAGATGGGTTGAAGTCTTGGCTAGAACAATGAGAAATTCTTCATACGCACACACACACACACCACACACACCCACACCCACACAAACACACACTTACACACACACACACACGAACACACACACACACATACACACAGGATAGACACACACACGCACACACACAGACACGCACGCATCCACACACCACACACACGCGCACGGACACACATACCCACACAGACACACAAACGTGCAAACACGCCTAAACACACACAGACACACACACGTGTGCACACACATGCAAAGACACGAACACACGCACACACATACACACACACACGAACACACGCAACCACATACACACAGACACAGACGGACACGCACGCACAGATACACACACCACAAACACGCACACACACACACATTACACCCACACAGATACACACCACACACACGCACAGCCACACACATACACACACACGCACGGACACACACACATACACACACACGAACACACGCACACACAAAGAGACACACACACGTGCGCACACACACACACACACAAAGGCACGAACACACGCACACACATACACACACATGAACACACGCAACCACATACACACACGCACAGCAACACACATACACACACGCGCAAGGACACACACACACACATACACACACACGAACACAAGCACACACACACACAGAGAGACAAACACACGTGCACACACACACACACACACAAATACAAAGGCACGAACACACGCACACACATACACACACATGAACACACGCAACCAGATACACACACAGACACAGACAGACACGCACGCACAGATACACACACCACACACACGCACCCACACACACAACACACCCAAACACATACACACCACACACACGCACAGCCACTCACATGCACAACATACACACTTATACACACACCACACACGCGCACAGCCACACACATACACACACGCGCACGGACACACACATACACACAAACGAACACACGCACACGTACACACAGACACACACACGTGCACACACACACAAACACACACACACACACCAACACACGCACACACAGGACAGACACACACTCACACACACACAGACACACACGCATCCACACACCACACACACACACATACACACCACACACACGCACAGACACACACACACACACAGACACACACGCATCCACACACCACACACACACACGCGCACACCAAACACACGCGCACGGACACACACACACATACACACACAGGAACACACGCATACACATACACACAGACACACATACGTGCATACACACACAAACACACACAGAGACACACACACTTGCACACACACACACATAAAGGCACGAACACACGCAAACACATACAAACACACGAACACACGCAACCACATACACACACAGACACAGACAGACACGCACCCACAGATACACACACCACACACACGCACCCGCACACACAACACACGCAAACACATACACACCGCACACACGCACAGCCACTCACATGCACAACATACACACATATACACTCACCACACACACGCACAGCCACACACATACACACACGCGCACGGACACACACACATACACACAAACGAACACACGCACACATACACACAGACACACACACTTGCACACACACACAAACACAAATAGACACACACACGTGCACACACACAAACAAAGACGCGAACACACGCACACACATACACACACACGAACGCACGCAACCACATACACACACAGACACACACGAACGCACACATACACACTACACACACACGCACACACACACACGCACCCACACACACACAACACACTCACACACATACACACCACACACACGCACAGCCAATCACTTGCACTATATCACACATAAACATACCACACACACGCACAGCCACACACATACACACACACGCACGGATACACACGCATACACACAGAAACACACGTGCGCACACACATAAATAGACACGAATACACGCACACACATACACACAAACGAACACACGCAAACACCTGCACACACAGACACAGAGACAAACGCACGCCCAGATACACACACCACACACACGCACACACACACACATGCACCCACACACAACACACCCACACACATACACACCACACACACGAACAGCCACTCATATGCACCACATACACACACATACACACATCACACACACGCACAGCCACACACATACACACACGCACGGACACAAACACGTTACACAAACACAAATACACGCACACACATACACACACAGACACAAACAAATTCACACAAACAAATGGTTGAATCGCTTTTACCTCAGCAGATTTATAAAAGAACAAATTACCTATTTTGCTGGTCGTTTTCAACTTTCAGCCTCTACATTTCATTATTTGCTCATTTTAAAAATTGTCTGAATTTGAACTCTATATTTTGTTTCGGCTCTGTCCAGGTGCTACTTAAACCAGAAAGTTGAAGGAAAATGTTTTGGTTTCTCTTAAGAGAAAAAACTTTGATGCTGATCCCCGTGTTTCTGGCTTTTGCCAATTTCAAGCAAAGTACGCCCTGAAACAAGACAATAAAAATTTGAGCTCTCCCCTGGAGAAAAAGGTGAGGTTTAACAATAAGGTATCGATTTACGGTTTGAGACATATTTGGTTCTTAGAAACGAATTGAGTGGCCGACCATATGCGAAGGATTTTTGTTCCATAAATGAATGGTTTTGTACGTCATTCAGCTGCCCTTTAATAGTCAAAGTCGGTCAACCAAATCCGGTCTGATTTTTGTAGAAGATAATGGTCAATCATGGTGGATTTTTCTTTGTTTCTAGTAGATCTAATAAATAGGTGAAAATGAAAACCGTAGTTTTGCAGAGCTAACCCTGGCAGTTTCTAAAAAACACTGCAATGCTTTAAAATTAGTTGGTATGTTGCCAAAAGTTTTAAAATTTGTTCAACTAGACATTTGTTGATCAACTAATACCGGCCAGAATAATTTGGTGCGCGTACTGTTAACATTAATAAAAGACTCTGGGCAGTTTATGCAAAACTTTGTCATGCATTTGAAATTACAAAAGAGTTTTCTGAAATTTGTACCCGGGTCGATTTCAAATGGATAACTGTAAGAACCTGCAAGTTTCTTGCAAGTTCTTACAAGGCGATGCACCGCCTTGCAAGTTTTTCTTCCAAAACCTTGCAACTTTCTCGGAAGTTCTTACAAGGCGATGCATCGCCTTGCAAATTTTTTTCCAAAAACTTGCAAGTTCTTACAAGTCAAACCTACGACTTACAAGCTACTTACATATTAACCATTAGACTTACAACTTACTTTCAAGTTAATCATTCGACTTACAAGGCTCTTACAAGATAAACGTTCAACGTGTGAAAGATTGCCTTGTAAGAACTTGCAAGTTTCTGGCAGAAACTTACAAGGCGATGCATCGGCTTGCAAGTTTCTTTCCAAAAACTTGCAAGTTCTTACAAAATAACCATTCTGTGTATGCTGTAAGAAAAAAAGTAAAACGTCGCAAGATATGAATGTACAAATATTCTGCGCACAGACAAAAGAACCAAAAAAATCATTTAGATAATTATTAACATATAGCATCAGATGGGTGTTTTTCCATCTTCTTTTTTCATTTTTTTTCTTGTTCTTTATCAAATTTTGTGATATTCTGATTTCTTGAGCTGAAGATGGGTTGACTATGGGTTGAAGATTCGTTCACGATGGGCTGAAGATGGGTTGAAGTCTTGGCTAGAACAATGAGAAATTCTTCATACACACACACACACCACACACACCACAGCCACACAAACACACACACTTACACACACACACACACACGAACACACACACACACATACACACAGGACAGACACACACACACGCACACACACAGACACACACGCATCCACACACCACACACACGCGCACGGACACACATACACACACAGACACACATACGTGCAAACACGCACAAACACACACAGACACACACACGTGTGCACACACATGCAAAGACACGAACACACGCACACACATACACACACACACGAACACACGCAACCACATACACACAGACACAGACGGACACGCACGCACAGATACACACACCACACACACGCACACACACACACACACACACACACACACGCGCATTCACACACACAACACACCCACACACATACACACCACACACATGCACAGCCACACACATACACACACGCGCACGGACACACACACATACACACACACGAACACACGCACACACAAAGAGACACTTACACGTGCGCACACACACACATACAAAGGCACGAACACACGCACACACATACAGACACATGAACACACGCAACCACATACACACACGCACAGCAACACACATACACACACGCGCACGGACACACACACACATACACACACACGAACACGCGCACACACACACAGAGAGAGACACACACACGTGCACACACACACACAAATACAAAGGCACGAACACACGCACCCACATACATCCACATGAACACACGCAACCAGATACACACACAGACACAGAAGGACACGCACGCACAGATACACACACAACACACACGCACCCACACACACATCACACCCAAACACATACACACCAAACTCACGCACAGCCACTCACATGCACAACACACACACTTATACACACACCACACACGCGCACAGCCACACACATACACACACGCGCACGGACACACACATACACACAAACGAACACACGCACACATACACACAGACACACACACGTGCACACACACAAACACACACACACACCAACACACGCACACACAGGACAGACACACACACACACACACACAGACACACACGCATCCACACACCACACACACACACGCGCACACCAAACACACGCGCACGGACACACACACATACACACACACACGAACACACGCATACACATACACACAGACACACATGCGTGCATACACACACAAACACACACAGACACACACACGTGTGCACACAAACATGCAAAGACACGAACACACGCACACACATACACACACACGAACACACTCAACCACATACACACAGAGACAGAAACGCACGCACAGATACACACACCACACACACGTATCCACACACACAACACACCCACACACATACACACCACACACACGCACAGACACACACACACACACAGACACACACGCATCCACACACCACACACACACACACACACGCACATCAAACACACGCGCACGGATACACACACATACACACACACGAACACACGCATACACATACACACAGACACACATACGTGCATTCACACACACATACAAAGGCACGAACACACGCAAACACATACAAACACACGAACACACGCAACCACATACACACAGTCACACATGCGTGCATACACACACAAACACACACAGACACACACACGTGTGCACACACTCATGCAAAGACACGAACACACGCACACACATACACACACACGAACACACTCAACCACATACACACAGAGACAGAAACGCACGCACAGATACACACACCACACACACGCATCCACACACACAACACACCCACACACATACACACCACACACACGCACAGACACACCCACACACACACAGACACACACGCATCCACACACCACACACACACACACACACACGCGCACACCAAACACACGCGCAAGGAAACACACACACATACACACACACGAACACACGCATACACATACACACAGACACACATGCGTGCGTACACACACAAACACACACAGACACACACACGTGTGCACACACACATGCAAAGACACGAACACACGCACACACATACACACACACGAACACACTCAACCACATACACACAGAGACAGAAACGCACGCACAGATACACACACCACACACACGCACCCGCACACACAACACACCCAAACACATACACACCGCACACACGCACAGCCACTCACATGCACAACATACACACATATACACACACCACACACACGCACAGCCACACACATACACACACGCGCACGGACACACACACATACACACAAACGAACACACGCACACATACACACAGACACACACACTTGCACACACACACAAACACAAATAGACACACACACGTGCACACACACAAACAAAGATGCGAACACACGCACACACATACACACACACGAACGCACGCAACCACATACACAAAAAGACACACACGAACGCACACATACACACAACACACACACGCACACACACACACGCACCCACACACACACACACACACACACACACACACACAACATACTCACACACATACACACCACACACGCGCACAGCCAATCACATGCACCACATCACACAAAAACATACCACACACACGCACAGCCACACACATACACACACTTGCACAGATACACACACATACACACACGAACACACGCAACCACATGCACACACAGACACACGCACCCACACACAACACACCCAAACACATACACACCACACACACGAACAGCCACTCATATGCACCACATACACACACATACACACATCACACACACGCACAGCCACACACAACACACCCAAACACATACACACCACACACACGAACAGCCACTCATATGCACCACATACACACACATACACACATCACACACACGCACAGCCACACACATACACACACGCACGGACACAAACACGTTACACACACACAAACACACGCACACACATACACACACAGACACAGACAAATTCACACAAACAAATACACACACACGCACAGATACACACACACACACACACACACACACGCCACATACAGGCACACACACACACACACTCACACAGACGCACACACATACAAGAACTCTATTATAGTTTGAAGAAGAGCTACGGACACGAAAATTATAGGAAATTGAGTTTGATAAAAATGGAAACTTTGAACAAATAGTACAGCCAATGTATTTTTTTGATGTCATTTGATCTGTTTTTAGCACGTTTCCTCTAGTTGGATTTTTCTGTGTTCATTATTATTGTTTAAAGCCGGCGTATGAAATTGGAATTGGATCCGATCATAACAAAACCTTTCACGACTCAAAGCTTGCAAATAAAGAATTTTGTTTCCCTTCAACTAAGCAGCACCTCCTCATAGAGAAAGCGGGATCCTCACATTTTTGTTAAATCACATAAATCATTGAAAAATCAGTTGGCCAATATGTGCAGCTTTACGTTCTTTATAGAGAATGTCAACAAGAAAAAAGTCAACCTTGAAAGTACAAAGAAAAAAAACAACTGATAAATTGGAAGTGTTTTTCCACAAAATGGCAGAAAACAACAACAAACTTATCATCATAATTACCACGCGCAAAAACTTTGATATGGACTAACATACTCTTCTGATTTTCAATAAAAAAATTTAATAAAGTCGGAAACTTTGAGCAGCCAGAATGTTTTGGACTTTTTTCATCTGGTTGAGATCAAGCGAAGTGATTTTTCTCCACAATAACGCAATAAAAAATACCAGAAAAAAATATTGGAAACGGCAAGACAATGAGCTATATTTTAAAACAAAAAAACCTGCATTGACAGTATTTTTCAAACAGTATTTTTCGAGGCTTTTTCAGTTCAAACAGTATTTTTCGAGGCTTTTTCAGTAGAAAACAGTAGTTTTGTCAAGATGTTTCTCTTTTCATGGTATTTGCCAAGAAATACACCCGTTTCCACAACGTTTTGCATTCTGAGCTTGAAAAATTTTCTCTAACACTATTACAGTTTGTAGAAGAGCTACGGACCAGAAAGCTATAGGAAATTGAGTTTGATAAAAATGGAAACTTTGGACAGATAGTACAGTTCAATGTAATTTATTGATGTCCTTTGATCTATTTTTAGCACGTTTCTTCTAGTTGCACTTTTCTGTGTTCATTACTATTGTTTAAAGCCGGCCTATGAAATTGGAATTGGATCGAATCATAACAAAACCTTTCACGACACAAAGTTTGCAAACAAAAAAATTTGTTTCCCTTCGGCTACGCAGCAACCTCTAATAGCGAAAGCGGACCCTCATACTCTTGTTAAATACATTAAACATTGAAATGTTCGTTGGCCAATATGTGCAGCTTTTACGTTCTTTGTAGAGAATGTCAACAAGAAAAAAATGTTAACGTTGAAAGTACAAAGAAAAAAACGAGTGGTAAATTTTAAGTGTTTTACCACAAAATGGCAGAAAACGACAACAAAATTAACATCATGATAACCACGCGCAAAAAACTTCAATTTGGACTAATATACTATTCTGATTTTTGGGATTAAAATTTAATAAAGTTGTCAACTTTGAACAGCCAGAATGTTTTGGATTTTTTTCATCTGGTTGAGATCAAGCGAGTAATTTTTTTCAAGTTAACGCAAAAAAACTACCAAAAAGCTAAATTTTGGAAACGACAAGGCAATGAGGTATCTTTTTATTACAAAAAAACCTGCAATTGACTGTTCAAACAGTTTTTTTCGAGGCTTTTTCCGTAGAGAACATTAGTTTCGTCGAGATTTTTCTTTTTTCTTGGTATTTGCAGAGAATCACACCCGTTTTTACAATATTTCGCATTTTCCGTTCAATAAATATTCTCTAACACTATTACAGTTTGTAGAAGAGCTACGGACCAGGAAGTTATGGGAAATTGAGTTTGATAAAAATGAAAATTTTGAACAAATAGTACTTTTTAATGTAAGTTTTTCATGTTATTTGATCTATTTTTAGCGCGTTTCCTCTACTTGGACTGTTCTCTGTTCATTAATATTGTTTAAAGCCGATTAACGAAATTTGATTTGGCTCCAATCATAACAAAACGTTTCACGACTCAAAAATTTGCGAAAAAAGGGTTTTGATTCCTTTTGACTAAGCAGCACCTTCTCATAGGGAAAGCAGGACCCTCACACTCTTGCTAAGTTGCGTTGATCATTGAAATATTGGTTGGCCAATATGTGCAGCTTTTTCGTTCTCTGTAGAGAATGCCAACAAGAAAGTTAAGAAAAGTTAACGTTGCAAGTTGCAAAGAAAAAGTATCAAGTGATAATTTTTGAATATTGTCCCATAAAATGGCAGAGAACAATAACAATTTATTATCTTATTAACCACTCGCAAAGATTCGTAATATGGACTAATGTACTCTCCTCAACTTTAGCAGTAAAAATTAATAAAGTCAGAAACTTCGAACAGTCAAAATGTTTAGGAATTTTTGCCTCTAGTACAAGTCAACCTTTTTTCGTCAAATAACATTAAATCAAGAAACTTTGATACAACTTGAGGTTTTCTTATAACAAATCAATCAAAAATTCGTTTTTAATGGGTTTTTCAGTTTGGACTGAAACTTAAAACTAACCATTCGACTTGCAAGTTCTTAAAAGTTAATCATTCGACTTGCAAGTTCTTACAAGTTAACCATTCGGTGTCGACCCGGGTAGTTTTTTTCATAAGTTTTTTTCCTGAACACTGCAATCCAATACAAAAAACTATGTGAAACAGCATATTACAATTGTTTTTTAATAATGGTCCAAGAGAATTTTAAATACGTCAAACCACGGTTCGTATAAATCCAAAACCTGGTTCAGCTAACGTATATCAAATAATAATCAATAAAGTAATAAGGTGTTCATTCAATATCTACTAGAGAAAAGAGTTTTCAACCTTTTAAAACGTGAACATTTTGTTTTTTTATTGTTCCGACCCTCTTGAGGGGGAGGAACTATATACTCAAATGGGTTTTTTTTGTTCCGTGAATTTTCGCCGATCGATATATTCATCGTAGAGAGTTGAGACTGGTATCATTAGAAAGCTCGTCCAGCGTAGAATATGGAATTAAAAACATTTTTTTAATTTTCGTTTTCTACAGGGAGTTATCGAGGTTTAAACTTCTGAGAAAAGTAGAGTGAATTCACGTTGTTTCTATTCACATTTTCCGGAATTTTTGCCTAAATTTTGCTAAAATTTGTTATAATTTTTAAGAATTGTGTCGTTGATTTTAATTTTGAAGAGAAACAAGCAATATTGATTGTTTTGATTTAATTTTTTTGGTCAAAAAATCTGGATAAACATTTCAAAATTAAGCCTTTTTCATCAAAAACAGCACGAAATAAACTACTTTAGTCCACTTTGATTAAATTTGCCGACAGTACACCCCCAAACAACACTCATACAATCTTTGTAGACTCAGAGGGGGGTTATTTCTACTTCAGAGTCCGCTGAGAGCGCTCTATAGTTAAAATTTTGCCGTTTTTTGCTAACTTTACTCGTTGATTATCAAAAACGCAGAATTTTTTTTGAGTTTTAATTAACAAATTATCTATATCTACAACATTCGAAAAATCAATTGTTCCTAACGGACAATAAGCATTAGCAGGGATAGTTTTGGGCCATTCTTGGACTGTTACAATCCAAAAAAATCGGGTTGTAATCAGTCGGTCTTTTTTTTAAATAAAAAAAGATTTTTTTTAATAAAAAAGAACAGAACATATCAAATCAAAGCTCAGGAGTGATAGGTCCAACCAATTCGCTTACTAAGCAGCTCGAAGCTAATCCATTTAGTTTTTTACTTGAAAGTTTATGGCCGTTTCTTTTTTTTTAAAAAAAAATAATTGACTTTCCAATGAATAATTAATTAATTAATTTTTCCTCTATTTTTTTTTAATTTGTTCAACTTCCAGCTTAGTTTCAGCAAAGAAAGAATGTTTCTTCTTTCTACTGATTTAACATTTATTATCTGTTGCAGTTTTAAGCCTGAAGTTATTGTTTTCTGGCTTTGATACTACAAGATTTGGGATTTTTGTTTGTTTTGATATTTGCCAGTTTTTCACGTTTTCTAATTTTGTCACATTATCACATTATCACAGTTCTCATGTCACATTATTAGCATTCAGAATTAGGCACATATTAAAATCGTGAAAGATATACATCATCGTTTTAACGGCCTCGACGCCTCTTTCTTGAAGAAATCAATTGAATTTTTTAAATTTTGTTTAACTGTCATTTATACATTGTCGTTTCGGTCGTATGAAATTTCCTGTATAGTGATAGCTTTCATTGGCTTTTCATGGAAAGATCGAAGAACCGATATTCTGATATTAGTAGATAGCTGATGGCTTTCTTGACTTTGAAAACAATCGTTTTACCAAAATTAAAAAAAAAAACTTTTCAATTTCGCAATTTTGTTCTTTTTACGTTTCTTTTCGTTACCTAACCTCGTTAGTTAAATACAGGTCAAATATGACATTATGGGTGTCAAGGGAACAAAAGGGATTGGTGTCCCAAAATCTTTTTTTAAAGAATTTGTTATGACCTTACTGGCTTCGACACCGGTTTTTCACAAAAAAAGTAAATTAACTTGATTTTTGTCATATTTGACGTTCTTTTTATAGATGCAAGAAATATTCTGGATAATTGCAGGTCTCGAGGGCTTCTTTTTCATGAATAAACGACCCTATTTAAATATTTCTTTTTGTAATTAATGCCTTTCATGACATTGAATGTAATTTTGTTTCGCAAAAAAAATTGAAAGTATTACTTTAGCACTTCGCTTTTTTGTCTACTTGTTACTTAGTCTTACTAACGAATGGCCACGTAATACATTATAGCTGTTTGAAGAAGACGCAATCGACTATATTTTGAGGGCCAAAATATGGCTTGACGGTTTTGACAGCGTTTTCTGGTAAGTTTCAATTGAAATTTCGTTTGTTTTTTGTTGTTCTTTTTAGCCGCTTTAAAAAATGAATAAGGACAGGTCCTAATGCCCTTGTATAGAAACAGTGGTAATTGTAAATTGGTGGTAATATTAATTGATTCATAATGGTATTTTTTACTTTGTAGTTAACTGTTTCAAAAAAATAAGTTTTGTAGTTAACTGTTTCAAAAAAATAAGTTTTTGTATAATTGTTACCAAACCTTTTTATGGACTGGTCGCATATGTTTTCTGGTGATTTATAAGTTATTTTTGTTTAGTTTTAGGTTTATCTGACGGTATGTTGACTTTTTTATTAAATTTAGTTTTTAAGAGGGATATAAATTTTTTGATGTAATTAATGTTTGTTGTTGTTGTTGTTTGATTTTGCTGTTCGTCTTGACTCGCTTTCTTAATTTTGACATATTACTGCAATCTAATGCATCAATTTTTACTCCACTGAGTTATTTGCTTTGGAGGCTATCTTATCGTTCATACAGAATTTTTTGAAAAAGACTTGGACTTTTTTGGGATTCGCAAAAAATATTTTTTGGGTTTTTCTATCTGTTCCTCATTTGGTAGACAATTATGCCAAAATTGTGGATGGGCGGGGTCGGAACCTTATTCGCCATCGCACATTACCGAGCCGCCTTGTTCTCTAAAGGGGCAACTGTTTGAATTACTTTTATATTTTTTGAAAAAAAAACATAAAGAATTTTTAGGTTTGCTCTTTAGAAAGTTGAATAAGTGCGGTTATCAAAAAATATGAGTGCTCTTTATTGATACTTCTCGTTTTGTTCATTTTGATATCCATTTTATTATTGTAATGAGCTAACATGATATTCCATTAAACACATAAATTAGTATCATTAATAGTTCTGAACCATTATTCCAATTTTTTGCCCCTTTTGATACAATTCTATTGACATTTTGCTCTACTGACGGGAGTTTTTCCCCCTATACAGGACGTTTCTGTTAATTAAGCATTTTCAATTATTCTCTGTATCGTCGTTTTTTGGTAGAATGTTAAATAGTCTGGTTTGTTATATAAGGAGATTTTTTTTCTTAAATCAAAAATTCTCCTGCTAATTTTGTTAAATAAACTAATGCTGATGGGTTTACCAATTGATCTATTTGATCTTTTGAATTGACTTTTCAGCTCCAAAAATTATTTTTCTGTTATATAATGGCTAACTGCTTTTGCTATCACTAGAATTAGTTCGCTTTTTAACAATTTGCGTTTTAGATGTTTGATCAATTCAGATTATGATGTGAACTAATAGTATAAATTTATTAATCACACTTTTTTTCCTCTCTTTTATTAAAAATCTTGATCTCATTAATGGGACACAAATAGAATTTTCTGTTACTTTAACAATAAAAATCTTAAACACAACAGAACAACTCAACAAGACAACATACAAAAAATCAAATATATCAAAATGGAACATATCAAAAATAACATATGGTAATATAACGATTAAATTAAAAGCTATGTCGCTCTGTTGCAATTTCTTTTGTGGGGGCACAATTTGCTGCACTAAAGCACGGGAGAAAAGGATCAATTCATAATTCACTCAATTTACCAACAAACTAACACTTTTTCTGAAATCCTTAAAATTGTGATATAATTTTGAAGCAGAATTGTAAATTAGAAGGAGAATGGGAAAATAATGCTTAATTGAACTTTAAGCGGGCATTATTTTGCTGTATTTGGCAAAAAGTTTGCAGTCTTTTGCAATTATATCATGTTTTCTTTTACTCCAATTTCATCATGATGTTAATTTTTTCGTTCGAGTTGTTTTAATAAATCCAGGGTGTAGTTTTCATTTTATGTAAAGTTTCTGGTTGTTTTATGGGCAGATGTTTTCTTTGATACTTTTTGGGCATGGATATTTTGAGCGCTGTGTGCGCACTGCTGTATTTTTTCTACACATTAAAAAACCATAACTGGTACCCGTGTTGAAGTTGTTTACTTATGACGAAATAACCCCGACAACTTCCAGACAAACGAATGTATACCCGAGTCGAAAACAGAAGTTAATCTTGTAAGATCTTGCAAGATTCTTGCAAGATTCTTACAAGACGTTGTTAAATCTTACAAGATTCTTACAATATTCTTACAAGATCTTACAAGATTAACTTTTTCTTACAAGATTCTTACAAGATTAACTTTTTCTTACAAGATTCTTACAAGGTAAATTTTTTTCGTACAAGATTCTTACAAGATTAATTTTTTTCCTTACAAGAATCTTAGAAGATTAACTTTTTTGCAAGATTTTTTTCAGTAGCCTAGAAACCTAGTTAAAAAGCGCCCAACAATAGCCGAAAAAGACCTATCCTACGTTGTAGGAACACACACCGACAAAAAAACGTCCTACGGCCTATCCTATAGTGTAAAAATTTTCGGCAAAATGAAAAATTGAATTTAAAGAAAAATAAAAGAAGCATCACAAGAAAAACAAAGGCATCGTATTATCAATATATCGCAACAAAAAAACCAGAGAAGGTCCTTCGCGCTGTTGCTTTTTCTTCTTTTCAAACTTTTTGTTTCTTTTTCTTTTTCTTTTGATCTCTTCGTTGCTTTCTTTTTGTTTCTTTTCAACTCGGATGTCCTCTCCTCGTCATCGTTGTGTCGCAAATCCTTAACAGAAGAAAAGACTGAGAAACACAGAACAGCAAGAAAAGTTCCATGCACAAAGGTGCGTGGATACCCCTTCCCAAAGCAAGCTTAAGAAGCCAAAGCAGAAAAGGGCACCAGCAAAGCCCAGCAAAGCAACACCTAAGGCCTGCGCCAAACACCTAAGTGGGAGGGAAGGAAGCAAGCGCAAAAAGTCTTAAGCCTAAGTTAGCGCAGGCAAAAATGGGGCACAGCCAAGCCCCTACCGCAGCACCTATTAGCCTATAGGGAGCACACCAGAAAAGAAACAGCGGGCACTAAGTGTGCCCGAAAAACCCAAACCAACGAAAAAAAGGGGGGATGAAAAAAAGCGCGCGCGAAAGGTCGTTTTTTGCAACGCTTGAGCTAACCAAAGCGTCCAGTCCTGGTTTTCTTATTCTATGATTACGGTATTCTCTTCACTGGTTCGAATTTATTGTACTCCTTTGTGCTAAAATCTGCCTGATACTTTTTTGAATACACTTTTTGCATTTTTTCTTTTAGAGTCAAACACAAAATGTTAGACTCTAAAGGAAAAAGGCAAAACGTGTATTCAAATAACTATCAGGCAAATTTTAGCAAAAATGAATACAATAAAATCGAACCAGAGAAGAGAATAGCGTAATCACAGAATAAGAAAACCAGAACTGGACGCTTTCGTGAGCTCAAGCGTTGCAAAAAACGACTCCTTCTGCATGCGTTTCTCTCCTTCCTCATGCTTATCGTAGGATGCGATTAAACAAGCCCACCAAATGTCTGCTCTTTCTTTTCCAGTGCGCACACCGGAAAAGAAACAGCAGACATTTGGTGTGTCTGCAAAAACGCATCCTACCAGAAGCATGGGGAAGGAGAGAAAAGCAAGCAAAGAAAGTCGTTTTTCGCCATGTTTGAGATCACGATGGCGTCCAGATCTGGTTTTCTTATTCTCTGATTGTGCAATTCTCTTCTCTGGTTAGTTTTTATTGTACTTTTTTGTGCTAAACTCTTCCTGATATATTTTTGAAAACACGTTTTGCACTTTTTTCATTTAGAGTCAAACAGTTTATGTTTGATTCTAAAAGAAAAAAATGCAAAACGTGCATTCAAAAAAAATATCAAGAAGAGTTTAGCAAAAAAAAAGTTTAATAAAAAATAACCAGAGAAGAGAATTGCACAAACAGAGAATAAGAAAACCAGAACTGGACGCCATCGTGATCTCAAGCATGGCAAAAAACGACTTTCTGCGTGCGTTTTTCTCCTTCCTCATGTTTTTCGTAGGATGCGATTTTGTGGACACACCAAATTTCTGCTGTTTCTTTTCCTGTGCGCGCACCGAAAAAAACAACAGACATTTAGTGTGCCCACAAAAAGGAGTCCAACGAAAAACAGGAGGAAGGGAAAAACGCAAACAGAAAGAAGCCCAATTTTTGCAATGTTTGTGCTCCCGAACACGTCAGGCCATGGTCTTTTTTTCTTGTCAGTGCCTTGAACTTCTATGGTTATGTATTGCGGTATCTTTAAATGATAATCTGCGCACGCAATTTTTTCTATCCACGGTTTGCATTCGTTTTTAAATCACCTCGCACAAGCTTGTGTAGCATAAGCACTAGCGCTCTTGCCACACACCCTTATGTGAAGCAATTGAGGAACGAAAGCAAACCTTGGATAGAAGAAATTTGCATGTGCAGATTATCAAATTCAGCTACCACGAAACATAATCATAGGAATTCAACGCACGAACAAGCAAAAAGCCAGCACTTGACATGTTTGGGAGCACATACATTGCAAAAATAGGACTGGAGAAGAAGGCAATACTAACATAACCGAAGAGAAGTCCTGCAGCCCCCCAGCCAGCCCCAAGCAGAGCCAATCCGTGTCCTCTCCTCGTCATCGTTGTGTCGCAAATCCTTAACAGAAGAAAAGACTGAGAAACACAGAACAGCAAGAAAAGTTCCATGCAAAAAGGTGCATGGATACCCCCTCCCAAAGCAAGCCTAAGAAGCCAAAGCAGAAAAGGGCACCAACAAAGCCCAGCAAAGCAACACCTAAGGCCTGCGCCAAACACCTAAGTGGGAGGGAAGGAAGCAAGCGCAAAAAGTCTTTAGCCTAAGTTGGCGCAGGCGAAAATGGGGCACAGCCAAGCCCCTACCGCAGAACCTATTAGCCTATAGGGAGCACACCAGAAAACAAACAGCGGGCACTAAGTGTGCCCGAAAAACCCAAACCAACGAAAAAAAAGGGGGGATGAAAAAAAACGCGGGCGCGAAAGGTCGTTTTTTGCAACGCTTGAGCTAACCAAAGCGTCGAGTCCTGGTTTTCTTATTCTATGATTACGTTATTCTCTTCACTGGTTCGAATTTATTGTACTCCTTTGTGCTAAAATCTGCCTGATACTTTTTTGTATACACTTTTTGCATTTTTTCTTTTAGAGTCAAACACAAAATGTTTGACTCTAAAAGAAAAAGGCAAAACGTGTATTCAAAAAACTATCAGGCAGATTTTAGCAAAAATGAGTACAAAAAATTCGAACCAGAGAAGAGAATAGCGTAATCATAGAATAAGAAAACCAGAACTGGACGCTTTTGTGAGCTCAAGCGTTGCAAAAAACGACTTCTTCTGCATGGGTTTCTCTCCTTCCTCATGCTTATCGTAGGATGCGATTTAACAAGCACACCAAATGTCTGCTCCTTCTTTTCCAGTGCGCACACCGGACAAGAAACAGCAGACGTTTGTTGTGTCTGCAAAATCGCATCCTACAAAAAGCATGGGGAAGGAGAGAAAAGCAAGCAGAGAAAGTCATTTTTCGCCATGCTTGAGATCACGATGGCGTTCAGTTCTGGTTTTCTTATTCTCTGATTGTGCAATTCTCTTCTCTGGTTAGTTTTTATTGTACTTTTTTGTGATAAACTCTTCCTGATGTATTTTTGAAAACACGTTTCGCACTTTTTTCTTTTAGAGTCAAACAATTTATGTTTGATTCTAAAAGAAAAAAAAGCAAAACGTGCATTCAAAAAATTATCAAGAAGAGTTTAGCACAATAAGTTTAATAACAAATAACCAGAGAATAGAATTGCACAAGCAGAGAATAAGAAAACCAGAACTGGACGCCATCGTGATCTCAAGCATGGCAAAAAACGACTTTCTGCGTGCGTTTTTCTCCTTCCTCATGTTTTTCGTAGGATGCGATTTTGTGGACACACCAAATTTCTGCTGTTTCTTTTCCGGTGCGCACACCAAAAAAAACAACAGACATTTAGTGTGCCCACAAAAACAAGTCCAACAAAAAACAGGAGGAAGGGAAAAACGCAAGCAGAAAGAAGCCCAATTTTTGCAATGTTTGTGCTCCCGAACACGTCAGGCCATGGTCTTTTTTCTTGTCAGTGCCTTAAACTTCTATGGTTAAGTTTTGCGGTATCTGTAAATGATAATCTGCGCGCGCAATTTTTTCTATCCACGGTTTGCATTCGTTTTTCAAACACCTCACACAAGCTTGTGTAGCATAAGCACTAGCGCTATTGCCACACACCCTTATGTGAAGCAATTGAGGAACGAAAGCAAACCTTGGATAGAAGAAATTTGCATGTGCAGATTATCAAATTCAGCTACCACGAAATGATCATAGGAATTCAACGCACGAGCAAGAAAAAAGCCAGCACTTGACATGTTCGGGAGCACAAACATTGCAAAAATAGGACTGGAGAAGAAGGCATTACTAACATAACCGAAGAGAAGAAGTCCTGCAGCCCCCCAGCCAGCCCCAAGCAGAGCCACTCCGTGTCCTCTCCTCGTCATCGTTGTGTCGCAAATCCTTAACAGAAGAAAAGACTGAGAAAGACAGAACAGCAGGAAAAGTTCCATGCACAAACGTGGATGGATACCTCCTCCCAAAGCAAGCCTAAGAAGCCAAAGCAGAAAAGGGCACCAGCAAAGCCCAGAAAAGCAACACCTAAGGCCTGCGCCAAACACCTAAGTGGGAGGGAAGGAAGCAAGCGCAAAAAGTCTGAAGCCTAAGTTGGCGCAGGCAAAAATGGGGCACAGCCAAGCCCCTACCGCAGAACCTATTAGCCTATAGGAAGCACACCAGAAAAGAAACAGCGGGCACTAAAAGTGCCCGAAAAACCCAAACCAACGAAAAAAAAGGGGGGATGAAAAAAAGCGAGCGCGAAAGGTCGTTTTTTGCAACGCTTGAGCTAACCAAAGCGTCCAGTCCTGGTTTTCTTATTCTATGATTACGCTATTCTCTTCACTGGTTCGAATTTATTGTACTCCTTTGTGCTAAAATCTGCCTGATACTTTTTTGAATACACTTTTTGCAATTTTTTTTTAGAGTCAAACACAAATTGTTTGACTCTAAAAGAAAAAGGCAAAACGTGTATTCAAAAAACTATCAGGCAGATTTTAGCAAAAATGAGTAGAATAAATTCGAACCAGAGAAGAAAATAGCGTAATCATAGAATAAGAAAACCAGAACTGGACGCTTTTGTGAGCTCAAGCGTTGCAAAAAACGACTCCTTCTGCATGCGTTTCTTTCCTTCCTCATGCTTATCGTAGGATGCAATTTAAAAAGCACACCAAATGTCTGCTCTTTCTTTTCCAGTGCGCACACCGGAAAAGAAACAGCAGAAATAAGGTGTGTCCGCAAAATCGCATCCTACGAAAAGCATGAGGAGGGAGAAAAACGCACGCAGAAAGTCGTTTTTTGCCATGCTTGAGATCACGATGGCGTCCAGTTCTGGTTTTCTTATTCTCTGATTGCGCAATTCTCTTCTCTGGTTAGTTTTTATTGTACTTTTTTGTGCTAAACTCTTCCTGATATATTTTTGAAAATACGTTTTGCACTTTTTTCTTTTAGAATCAAACATTTTATGTTTGATTCTAAAAGAAAAAAAATGCAAAACGTGCATTCAAAAAATTATCAAAAAGAGTTTAGCACAAAAAAGTTTAATAAAAAATAACCAGAGAAGAGAATTGCACAAACAGAGAATAAGAAAACCAGAACTGGACGCCATCGTGATCTCAAGCATGGCAAAAAACGACTTTCTGCGTGCGTTTTTCTCCCTCCTCATGCTTTTCGTAGGATGCGATTTTGCGGACACACCAAATTTCTGCTGTTTCTTTTCCGGTGCGCACACCGAAAAAAAACAACAGACATTTAGTATGCCCACAAAAACGAGTCCAACGAAAAACAGGAGGAAGGGAAAAACGCAAGCAGAAAGAAGCCCAATTTTTGCAATGTTTGTGCTCCCGAACACGTCAGGCCATGGTCTTTTTTCTTGTCAGTGCCTTGAACTTCTATGGTTATGTTTTGCGGTATCTGTAAATGATAATCTGAGCACGCAATTTATTCTATCCACGGTTTGCATTCGTTTTTCAATCACCTCACACAAGCTTGTGTAGCATAAGCACTAGCGCTCTTGCCACACACCCTTATGTGAAGCAATTGAGGAACGAAAGCAAACCTTGGACAGAAGAAATTTGCGTGTGCAGATTATCAAAATCAGCTACCACGAAACAATCATAGGAATTCAAAGCACGAACAAGAAAAAAAGCCAGCGCTTGAAATGTTTGGGAGCACAAACATTGCAAAAATAGGACTGGAGAAGAAAGCATTACTAACATAACCGAAAAGACGAAGTCCTGCAGCCCCCCAGCCAGCCGCAAGCAGAGCCACTCCGTGTCCTCTCCTCGTCATCGTTGTGTCGCAAATCCTTAACAGAAGAAAAGACTGAGAAACACAGAACAGCAAGAAAAGTTCCATGCAAAAAGGTGCATGGATACCCCCTCCCAAAGCAAGACTACGAAGCCAAAGCAGAAAAGGGCACCAGCAAAGCCCAGCAAAACAACACCTAAGGCCTGCGCCAAACACTTAAGTGGGAGGGAAGGAAGCAAGTGCAAAAAGTCTGAAGCCTAAATTGGCGCAGGCAAAAATGAGGCAAAGCCAAGCCCCTACCGCAGAACCTATTAGCCTATAGGGAGCACACCAGAAAAGAAACAGCGGGCACTAAGTGTGCCCGAAAAAACCAAACCAACGAAAAAAAAGGGGGGATGAAAAAAAGCACGCGCGCGAAAGGTCGTTTTTTGCAAAGCTTGAGCTAACCAAAGCGTCCAGTCCTGGTTTTCTTATTCTATGATTACGCTATTCTCTTCACTGGTTTGATTTTATTGTACTCATTTTTGCTAAAATCTACCTGATACTTTTTTGTATACACTTTTTGCATTTTTTCTTTTAGAGTCAAACACAAAAACTTTTGACTCTAAAAGAAAAAGGCAAAACGTGTATTCAAAAAACTCAGGCAGATTTTAGCAAAAATGATTACAATAAATTCGAACCACAGAAGAGAATAGCGCAATCATAGAATAAGAAAACCAGAACTGGACGCTTTCGTGAGCTCAAGCGTTGCAAAAAACGACTCCTTCTGCATGCGTTTCTCTCCTTCCTCATGCTTATCGTAGGATGCGATTAAACAAGCCCACCAAATGTCTGGTCTTTCTTTTCCGGTGCGCACACCGGAAATGAAACAGCAGACATTTGATGTGTCTGCAAAATCGCATCCTACAAAAAGCATGGGGAAGGAGAGAAAATCAAGCAGAGAAAGTCGTTTTTTGCCATGCTTGAGATCACGATGGCGTCCAGTTCTGGTTTTCTTATTCTCTGATTGTGCGCAATTCTCTTCTCTGGTTAGTTTTTATTGTACTTTTTTGTGCTTAACTCTTCCTGATATATTTTTGAAAACACGTTTTGCACTTTTATATTTTAGAGTCAAAATTTTATGTTTAATTCTAAAAGAAAAAATGCAAAACGTGCATTCAATAAAAAATCAAGAAGAGTTTAGCACAAAAAAGTTTAATAAAAAATAACCAGAGAAGAGAATTGCACAAACAGAGAATAAGAAAACCACAACTGGACGCCATCGTGATCTCAAGCATGGCAAAAAACGACTTTCTGCGTGCGTTTTTCTCCCTCCTCATGCTTTTCATAGGATGCGATTTTGCGGACATACCAAATTTCTGCTGTTTCTTTTCCGGTGCGCACACCGAAAAAAAAACAACAGACATTTAGTGTGCCCACAAAAACGAGTCCAACGAAAAACAGGAGGAAGGGAAAAACGCAAGCAGAAAGAAGCCCAATTTTTGCAATGTTTGTGCTCCCGAACACGTCAGGCCATGGTCTTTTTTCTTGTCAGTGCCTTGAACTTCTATGGTTATGTTTTGCGGTATCTATAAATGATAATCTGCGCACGCAATTTTTTCTATACACGGTTTGCATTCGTTTTTCGATCACCTCACACAAGCTTGTGTAATATAAGCACTAGCGCTCTTGCCACACATCCTTATGTGAAGCACTTGAGGAACAAAAGCAAACCTTGGATAGAAGAAATTTGCATGTGCAGATTATCAAATTCAGCTACCACGAAACTTAATCATAGTAACATTGCAAAAATAGGACTGGAGAAGAAGGCATTACTAACATAACCGAAGAGAAGAAGTCCGGCAGCCCCCCAGCCAGCCCCAAGCAGAGCCACTCCGTGTCCTCTCCTCGTCATCGTTGTGTTGCAAATCCTTAACAGAAGAAAAGACTGAGAAACACAGAACAGCAAGAAAAGTTCCATGCACAAAGGTGCATGGATACCCCTTCCCAAAGCAAGCCCAAGAAGCCAAAGCAGAAAAGGGCACCAGCAAAGCCCAGCAAAGCAACACCTAAGGCCTGCGCCAAACACCTAAGTGGGAGGGAAGGAAGGAAGCGCAAAAAGTCTTAAGCCTAAGTTGGCGCAGGCAAAAATGGGGCACAGCCAAGCCCCTACCGCAGAACCTATTAGCCTATAGGGAGCACACCAGAAAAGAAACAGCGGTCACTAAATGTGCCCGAAAAACCCAAACCAACGAAAAAAAGGGGGGATGAAAAAAAGCGCGCGCGAAAGGTCGTTTTTTGCAACGCTTGAGCTAACCAAAGCGTCCAGTCCTGGTTTTCTTATTCTATGACTACGCTATTCTCTTCACTGGTTCGAATTTATTGTACTCCTTTGTGCTATATCTGCCTGATACTTTTTTGAATACACTTTTTGAATTTTTTCTTTTAGAGTCAAACACAAAATGTTTGACTCTAAAAGAAAAAGACAAAACGTGTATTCAAAAAACTATCAGGCAGATTTTAGCAAAAATGAGTACAAAAAATTCCAACCAGAGAAGAGAATAGCGTAATCATAGAATAAGAAAACCAGAACTGGACGCTTTTGTGAGCTCAAGCGTTGCAAAAAACGACTCCTTCTGCATGCGTTTCTCTCCTTCCTCATACTTATCGTAGAATGGGATTTAACAAGCACACCAAAAGTCTGCTTTCTTTTCCGGTGCGCACACCGGAAAAGAAACAGCAGACTATTGGTGTGTCTGCCAAATCGCATCCTACAAAAAACATGGGGAAGGAGAGAAAAGCAAGCAGAGAAAGTCGTTTTTCGCCGTGCTTGAGATCACGTTGGCGTCCAGTTCTGGTTTTCTTATTCTCTGATTGTGTAATTCTCTTCTCTGGTTAGTTTTTATAGTACTTTTTTGTGCTACTCTTCCTGATATATTTTTGAAAACACGTTTTGCACTTTTTTCTTTTAGAGTCAAACATTTTATGTTTGATTCTAAAAGAAAAAAATGCAAAACGTGCATTCAAAAAAATATCAAGAAGAGTTTAGCACAAAAAAAGTTTAATAAAAAACAACCAGAGAAGAAAATTGCACAAACAGAGAATAAGAAAACCAGGACTGGACGACATTGTGATCTCAAGCATGGCAAAAAACGACTTTCTGCGTGCGTTTTTCTCCCTCCTCATGCTTTTCGTAGGATGCGATTTCGCGGACACACCAAATTTCTGCTGTTTCTTTTCCGGTGCGCACACCAAAAAAAACAACAGACATTTAGTGTGCCCACGAAAACGAGTCAAACAAAAAACAGGAGGAAGGGAAAAACGCAAACAGAAAGAAGCCAAATTTTTGCAATGTTTGTGCTCCCGAACACGTCAGGCCATGGTCTTTTTTCTTGTCAATGCCTTGAACTTCTATGGTTATGTTTTGCGGTATCTGTAAATGATAATCTGCGCACGCAATTTTTTCTATCCACGGTTTGCATTCGTTTTTCAATCACCTCACACAAGCTTGTGTAGCATAAGCACTAGCGCTCTTGCCACACACCCTTATGTGAAGCAATTGAGGAACGAAAGCAAACCTTGGATAGAAGAAATTTGCATGTGCAGATTATCAAATTCAGCTACCACGAAACATAATCATAGGAATTCAACGCACGAAAAAGAAAAAAGCCGGCACTTGACATGTTTGGGAGCACATTCATTGCAAAAATAAGACTGGAGAAGAAGGCATTACTAACATAACCAAAGAGAAGTCCTGCAGCCCCCCAGCCAGCCCCAAGCAGAGCCACTCCGTGTCCTCTCCTCGTCATCGTTGTGTCGCAAATCCTTAACAGAAGAAAAGACTGAGAAACACAGAACAGCAAGAAATGTTCCATGCACAAAGGTGCATGAATACCCCCTCCCAAAGCAAGCCTAAGAAGCCAAAGCAGAAAAGGGCACCAGCAAAGCCCAGCAAAGCAACACCTAAGGCCTGCTCCAAACACCTAATTGGGAGGGAAGGAAGCAAGCGCAAAAAGTCTTAAGCCTAAATTGGCGCAGGCAAAAATGGGGCACAGACAAGCCCGTACCGCAGAACCTATTAGCCTATAGGGAGCACACCAGAAAAGAAACAGCGGGCACTAAGTGTGCCCGAAAAACCCAAACCAACGAAAAAAAGGGGGGATGAAAAAAAACGCGGGCGCTAAAGGTCGTTTTTTGCAACGCTTGAGCTAACCAAAGCGTCCAGTCCTGGTTTTCCTATTCTATGATTACGTTATTCTCTTCACTGGTTCGAATTTCTTGTACTCCTTTGTGCTAAAATCTGCCTGAGACTTTTTTGAATACACTTTTTGCATTTTTTCTTTTAGAGTCAAACACAAAATGTTTGACTCTAAAAGAAAAAGGCAAAACGTGTATTCAAAAAACTATCAGGCAGATTTTAGCAAAAATGAGTTCAAAAAATTCGAACCAGAGAAGAGAATAGCGTAATCATAGAATAAGACAAAACAGAACTGGACGCTTTTGTGAGCTCAAGCGTTGCAAAAAACGACTCCTTCTGCATGCGTTTCTTTCCTTCCTCTTGCTTATCGTAGGATGCGATTTAAAAAGCACACCAAATGTCTGCTCTTTCTTTTCCAGTGCGCACACCGAAAAGAAACAGCAGAAATAAGGTGTATCCGCAAAATCGCATCCTACGCAAAGCATGAGGAGGGAGAAAAACGCACGCAGAAAGTCGTTTTTTGCCATGCTTGAGATCACGATGGCGTCCAGTTCTGGTTTTCTTATTCTCTGATTGCGCAATTCTCTTCTCTGGTTAGTTTTTATTGTACTTTTTTGTGCTAAACTCTTCCTGATATATTTTTGAAAATATGTTTTGCACTTTTTTCTTTTAGAATCAAACATTTTATGTTTGATTCTAAAAGAAAAAAAATGCAAAACGTGCATTCAAAAAATTATCAAAAAGAGTTTAGCACAAAAAAGTTTAATAAAAGCTAACCAGAGAAGAAAATTGCATAAACAGAGAATAAGAAAACCAGAACTGGAGGCCATCGAGATCTCAAGCATGGCAAAAAACGACTTTCTGCGTGCGTTTTTCTCCCTCCTCATGCTTATCGTAGGATGCGATTTAACAAGCACACCAAATGTCTGCTCTTTCTTTTCCAGTGCGCAAACCGGAAAAGAAACAGCAGACATTTGATGTGTCTGCAAAATCGCATCCTACAAAAATCATAGGG
Organism: Convolutriloba macropyga; assembly: GCF_964194025.1. NCBI lineage: Eukaryota > Metazoa > Xenacoelomorpha > Acoela > Convolutidae > Convolutriloba > Convolutriloba macropyga. Next base: position 69,338,478 of record NC_134470.1, read on the forward strand.
AAGGAGAGAAAAGCAAGCAGAGAAAGTCGTTTTTTGCCATGCTTGAGATCACGATGGCGTCCAGTTCTGGCTTTCTTATTCTCTGATTGTACAATTCTCTTCTCTGGTTAGTTTTTATTGTAACTTTTTGTGCTAAACTCTTCCTGATATATTTTTGAAAACACGTTTTGCACTTTTTTCTTTTAGAGTCAAACATTTTATGTTTGATTCTAAAAGAAAAAAATGCAAAACGTGCATTCAAAAAATTATCAAGAAGAGTTTAGCACAAAAAAGTTTAATAAAAGCTAACCAGAGAAGAAAATTGCATAAACAGAGAATAAGAAAACCAGAACTGGAGGCCATCGAGATCTCAAGCATGGCAATAAAACGACTTTCTGCGTGCGTTTTTCTCCCTCCTCATGTTTTTCGTAGGATGCGATTTTGCGGACACACCAAATTTCTGCTGTTTCTTTTCCGGTGCGCACAACGAAAAAAAAACAACAGACATTTAGTGTGCCCACAAAAACGATTCCAACGAAAAACAGGAGGAAGGGAAAAACGCAAGCAGAAAGAAGCCCAATTTTTGCAATGTTTGTGCTCCCGAACACGTCAGGCCATGGTCTTTTTTCTTGTCAGTGCCTTGAACTTCTATGGCTATCTTTTGCGGTATCTATAATTGATAATCTGCGCACGCAATTTTTTCTATTCACGGTTTGCATTCGTTTTTCAATCCCCTCACACAAGCTTGTGTAGCATAAGCACTAGCGATCTTGCCACACACCCTTATAAGAAGCAATTGAGGAACGAAAGCAAACCTTGGATAGAAACAATTTGCATGTGCAGATTATCAAATTCAGCTACCACGAAACATAATCATAGGAATTCAACGCACGAACAAGAAAAAAGCCGGCACTTCACTTGCTCGGGGCCACAAACATTGCAAAAATAGGACTGGAGGAGAAGGCATTACTAACATAACCGATGAGAAGAAGTCCTGCAGCCCCCCAGCCAGCCCCAAGCAGAGCCACTTCGTGTCCTCTCCTCGTCATCGTTGTGTCGCAAATCCTTAACAGAAGAAAAGACCGAGAAACAAAGAACAGCACGAAATGTTCCATGCACAAAGGTGCATGGATACCCCCTCCCAAAGCAAGCCTAAGAAGCCAAAGCAGAAAAGGGCACCAGCAAAGTAACACCTAAGGCCTGCGCCAAACACCTAAGTGGGAGGGAAGGAAGCAAGCGCAAAAACTCTTAAGCCTAAGTTGGCGCAGGCAAAAATGGGGCACAGCCAAGCCCATACCGCAGAACCTATTAGCCTATAGGGAGCACACCAGAAAAGAAACAGCATGCACTAAGTGTGCCCGAAAAACTCAAACCAACGAAAAAAAAGGTGGGATGAAAAAAAGCGCGCGCGTGAAAGGTCGTTTTTTGCAACGCTTGAGCTAATCAAAGCGTCCAGTCCTGATTTTCTTTTTCTATGATTACGCTATTCTCTTCACTGGTTCGAATTTATTGTACTCCTTTGTGCTAAAATCTACCTGATACTTTTTTGAATACACTTTTTGCATTTTTTCTTTTAGAGTCAAACACAAAATGTTTGACTCTAAAAGAAAAAGGCAAAACGTGTATTCAAAAAACAATCAGGCAGATTTTAGCAAAAATGAGTACAATAAATTCGAACCAGAGAAGAGAATATCGTAATCATAGAATAAGAAAAGCAGAACTGGACGCTTTTGCGAACTCAACCGTTGCAAAAAACGACTCCTTCTGCATGCGTTTCTCTCCTTCCTCATGCTTATCGCAGGATGCGATTCAACAAGCACACCAAATGTCTGCTCTTTCTTTTCCAGTGCGCACACAAGAAAAGAAACAGCAGACATTTGGTGTGTCTGCAAAATCGCATCCTACAAAAAGCATGGGGAAGGAGAGAAAAGCAAGCAGAGAAAGTCGTCTTTTGCCATGCTTGAGATCACGATGGCGTCCAGTTCTGGTTTTCTTATTCTCTGATTGTACAATTCTCTTCTCTGGTTAGTTCTTATTGTAATTTTCTGTGCTAAACTCTTCCTGATACATTTTTGAAAACACGTTTTGCACTTTTTTCTTTTAGAGTCAAACATTTTATGTTTGATTCTAAGAGAAAAAAATGCAAAACGTGCATTCAAAAAATTATCAAGAAGAGTTTAGCACAAAAAAGTTTAATAAAAATAACCAGAGAAGAGAATTGCACAAACAGAGAATAAGAAAACCAGAACTGGACGCCATCGTGATCTCAAGCATGGCAAAAAAACGACTTTCTGCGTGCGTTTTTCTCCCTCCTCATGCTTTCCGTAGGATGCGATTTTGCGGACACACCAAATTTCTGCTGTTTCTTTTCCTGTGCGCGCACCGAAAAAAACAACAGACATTTAGTGTGCCCACAAAAAGGAGTCCAACGAAAAACAGGAGGAAGGGAAAAACGCAAGCAGAAAGAAGCCCAATTTTTGCAATGTTTGTGCTCCCGAACACGTCAGGCCATGGTCTTTTTTCTTGCCAGTGCCTTGAACTTCTATGGTTACGTTTTGCGGTATCTATAATTGATAATCTGCGCACGCAATTTTTTCTATCCACGGTTTGCATTCGTTTTTCAATCACCTCACACAAGCTTGTGTAGCATAAGCACTAGCGCTCTTGCCACACACCCTTATGTGAAGCAACTGAGGAACGAAAGCAAACCTTGGATAGAAAAAATTTGCATGTGCAGATTATCAAATTCAGCTACCACGAAACATAATCATAGGAATTCAACGCACGAACAAGAAAAAAGCCGGCACTTGACATCGGGACCACAAACATTGCAAAAATAGGACTGGAGGAGAAGGCATTACTAACATAACCGAAGAGAAGAAGTCCTGCAGCCCCGCAGCCAGCCCCAAGCAGAGCCACTCCGTGTCCTCTACTCGTCATCGTTGTGTCGCAAATCCTTAACAGAAGAAAAGACCGAGAAACACAGAACAGCAAAAAAATTTCCATGCACAAAGGTGCATGGATACCCCCTCCCAAAGCAAACCTAAGGAGCCATAGCAGAAAAGGGCAGCAGCAAAGCCCAGCAAAGCAACATCTAGGGCCTGCGCCAAACACCTAAGTGGGAGGGAAGGAAGCAAGCGCAAAAAGTCTTAAGCCTAAGTTGGCGCAGGCAAAAATGGGGCACAGCCAAGCCCCTACCGCAGAACCTATTAGCCTATAGGGAGCACGCCAGAAGATACAGCAGGCACTAGGTGTGCCCAAAAAGCCCAAACCAACGAAAAAAAAGGGGATGAAAAAGAGCGCGTGCGAAAGGCCGTTTTTTTGCAACGTTTGGGCTCACAAAAGCGTCCAGTTGGGTAGAATTTAATGTACTCGTTTGTGCTACATTCTGCCTGATACTTTTTTGAATACACGTGTTGCATTTTTTCAAAGTTCAACATAGAAGGAAAAAACCCCAGGGAATCTAATTTCTAGCCAGAGAAGAGAAGAGCATTTAAAGAAAATAAGAAAACCAGATCTGATGACTAAATGTTGCAAAAAACTACAATCTGGATTTCCAGCATGAGATTAACCAATTCGAAGATGTCCAAGTTTCAATTTCTCACTGAGCTGCTACATTCCTTGCTTTCGATTCCCCACTAAGGCCTAAACAATACACCAAGCGGCAGAAAAAGTATTAAAAGTTATATTTTCCAACTTACAACGGTTTATGTGTCCCTGCCAGAGCACAAACATTTTTTTCTGACAAAAAAGCCAGCGCGAAGTTTGTCCATTTTTGCATTGTCCAAATTTGCACAAATTTGTAGGTATGACATCGCATGAATTATTACAAAATGATCGATATATTTTTGAGATTTTGAGATTTCGGAATTACGTATTCAAAATTGAATATATAGCGTTTTCGCTCCTATCCATCAAAACAGCTCAAAGCAAACTGACAACAGTAAAATTAAACTTTTTTTCATTTTTGTTTTTTCTTTTTTTTGTTTTTTTTAGCATATTAAATGTTCGAAACTTAAACAAATAACGCAAGCCTTTTTGGTTGATTTTTGTGTGTTTTGAATTGTTTTCATTTTTTTGATCTCTTATTCATAACGAACGAAAAATAATAAACTGACAACAGAAAAGTTAACCATTTTTTCTTCTTTTTGTTTTTTTCTTTTTGTTTTTTAATAATATTAAACGCTCGAAACTAAAACAAATAACGGATATTTTTTGTTTTCTGTTTTTTCTTAAATTTTGTCAAAAGATGTGAATACAGGGAGGTTTAAGTTTATAGCAACTGACCACAAAAAAAACAATTTTGGGAGAAAAAATTTCAAATTAAAAGCAATATATCAGACACATTACTTAAAAGAAAGTTTTTTCAAGGTTACGCTTTTATCACAGCCTTGTAGATAAAATGCGCAGTATTAGAGCCAGTACAAGTTTGCGCCCATCGTAGTTGAGATGAGCTAAATCTCGTCGATTGTGCTGATTATAAAAGTGATTGGCATGAACTTTCCTAGCTCCTATGTAGTTTTCCAGCAAAGTTTTGTATATAAGTATTGGTTTCTTGTACAAGTTGATATCGCACATCAGGGCGTGGAAGGAGGCCGACAATTTTAACCGCAACCCGTTTTTCACTCAGCAAACAGGCAAAGCCGCACAGCCGAGCAGCAGTTTTTAATAGTGACTGTGGTCTAATCCAATGTTTGGTAGGATGACATGAGATGTCGTTGTTTCCAAGCAGCAGAACGCAGACATCAAATTTTGCACAAAACGAAACATCGGAGGCATCAAGGTGTGCCGCTCTTAGGCCCGGCCTACAATGAATGGTAATTTTGTAACCCGAGAGAAGCCTATCACTGTACAGTTGGTCCTCCAGTCGGACTAAGTTGGAATCGCCGACAATGACGCAGGTTTGGCTAGAACAAGGACATTTTTAGAACTTATAGATTAACCTAATTTTAGACTGGCCCTGTCAGCGCAGCCTTTGATCAATTGAATATAACACTTTCAGGTAAACTAAATTAACAACACGAGACAATCGGAAAAAGTTATGGTCTCAATTATGCTCAAAACCTTCTTTCATGAGGCTTACAAAAAGAATATTTTGTTGAACTAGAACAATAGTTTTGAAACGTATATCTGATAGTGGAATTTTCTCAAGTGAATCAAGCCCGAACAGTTCAAACAGAAAACCACCTTCTTTTATGATTTCTTCAGAGCCAATTTTGCGCACGTTTTTGACAGCTTTTCCGACAGCAAATTGACCACGGGAATTAGAAAAATAAGTATTTACTCTGAAAAACCTTCCATCTTTTAGCTGGAAAACACAATCTCCCAAATTATCTCCTATTCGTGAATAAGGAAGAGAAGAGAAGCAAATGCCAGATTTGCTTACAAACCTAGAAAAAAATGACTTACATTATAGTCCTCGCAGAAAAGTTTTATTGCATTTTCAATTACAGTTAGACCTTTCAGATACTTTCCGGATGAATTGCAGTCAACGGTGTTTATGGACGCTTGACGCTTAACAAAATGTTCAACTATTGCTTCAGGTTCTTTGACGGTTCCTTGTACAGCGCTAAGCAAATTATGATTGGCTGACTCAAAACAGAAAGCAGAAAACAGCCAAAGAGGTCCCTTGCGTCGAACCTGTTCGCACAAATGCCGCATAGTATGGAAGTTAAATGACTTCGAGTTTGCTCCATAAAGCTCTAGAAAATCTTTGAAAAACAAATTAATCAATTTTTCGGCTTTTTCGATTTGAACTTTTTCCACTACGCAGTCTGAGAGAAGCCTAATGGCAAAACTCAGCTGGCAGAAACTTTTGAGAAATTTCGCAGGGTTAAGAGTGTCATTTAAGATTAGAGGACCAATGTGGAAAAAAACCATTTTGAAATCAAACGCTTTCCAAAAATTGACTTCTCCTAAAGACTTAGGTCTGTGCTTAACATCAAACGCTACTTTCACGTCCTTAATAGCTTTTTCTACTTTTATCAGATTGTTTCCTTTTAACAGAGATATGATTAATTTAGTTAATATTTTACCGGTTCCCAGGAAAACCTAATGCATGGGGTCAATGGGACAATCCCAAGGCAACGACATTAAATTATTGAGGAGAGTTGAAGATTTAACACCACATTTCAAAGATCCAATTTTCTCTGCATACCATCCACAGGTCCTAAAATCTAAATTCTCCCTAAGCTTGAACTCCTTGTTACACGAAAAAACCATTCTCCGATTTTGTGAAAAGCCAAGAATGTAACAATGCGGACATGAAGAGTAGCCGTTGAATTGAATCATACAAAGGCAGCACGCGGTAGCTGGCATGTCTGCAACTAGCGATCTGACTCTGAAATTGAGCAAGCCTAATTCATCAATATGGAGTTTTGCATCACGCAGCGAATCCAGTTCGAAACAGACAAGAGGAAGTAACTTAGAAAAGTCGGGCTTCAACTTTCCGTGCCAGAGACCTAACAGTGAAAGCTTAGAAAAGGCGCTCCTGAGTTTTGGAGGAAGGTTAAAAATTTGAACCCAAATGGGCCACACAGACAATTTGGAAGACTTAAAAACTGGCGCTCCGTCAACATTAAGTACAAGCTGAATTTCTTTAGGCTTTAAATGGTCCCACTTAGTTGTCCAGGAGCAGTTATCGTCCCAGGATAGCAAAATTGTTGTAGCGTTTCTTTTGAGGATTTTCTCAAGTTGTGTTTTTATGTCTACCGTGCAAAACTTAGCATTTTCAAATTTGGTTGTGGAGATATTTGGCAAAAAAGGAATACTTATTTTCGAAAACAAATTATTTGTTCCTGGCAGATTTTTTGCAAATAACTTAAGAAAGTCTTGTCGGACATTTTTTGCCATCTTATGCTTATCGCAAACCGTTTCGAAGTCTTTCATAAAACTTTCTGTTGTTGAACCGGCACCAGCAAAAAGTGGATTTCCGTCATCCTGAAAAAAACAGGGCAATCGTTAGACATCTCAACATGATCATCATTCAAACTTTCGAAAGGTTGCAGATCAAATGGTGCAGAAGATTGTGACTCTAAACCTTCCAAAGAAGAGTCACCATCTAAATTACTCCGAACATCTAAAATTCTCCAAATTGTTATCATTTAAAACTGGTGATAAGGACAAAATAAGCTGTTGTGACTGCGGGGGTGTACCCATTTTTACTGGACTTGAGAGGGAATCAATTCCAGCAAAAACAGACTCATAACTAACATAGTGCTCTTCTGCACCACTTGAATCATCGTTTTGGGGGGTTAGCTTTCTTACAGTTTTAATCCCTAATTGACATTGTTGCGGTGTTTCAAAATTTTTGTCTGCTAGAAGTTTTTTCCGCTTTCTAGCAGGTTCAGGATTATAGGGAAAAGGATCACCGCGTTCTGTTTTGAAAGGACAAAAACACTCAGCATTAAATAAACTGAAATAGTGTCTATGATAAAAAACAGTTAATTCCTGGTCCATAGAAATGTCTTTCGTAGCAATACAATACCCAATTTTGTGTTTCAGGCGATATTCAACATTTGACTTACAGGCTGCATTAATAAACGAAACTGGTCCTAACATCATCCATTGCGTGTTTCTCATTCTACTGTACAAAATTGAAACATCATTGTACCGATTAATAACTTCATCATCCCCTATTTCAGCAAGAAACCCAGCTACGCCTTCTATTATACTACCTTTGGGTATGTCTTCTTTTGCAAACAACCCTAGTTGCAGAAACGAATCAGATGGAAGATAACTTACCGGCCTATTTTGAACTGAATTCATACTTTTGCTGTATTCCCCATCAAGGAATTTTTCAACCTCGATTGCACTTTCGTTCACTGGGAACTGATCTTGAGTAACTATTTTGTGGCATTTACCGTTTTCATTGTCAACCCACTTGGACGTTAGCTTTCCATCTATTTTAGCAAGCTCTTTCCACTTCACAGCTGCTTTTTGAAGAGTTTTAGCTTCCGATAGATACCAACTCTCTCTACTAGACATCTTTTTCTGAAAAATCATCTTTTTGTATTTTTGTATTTAGGAAAAGAACTGCAACGATGCCTTGGATTTTGAAAACAGCCAAAATGTAATTTTACTTTCCTGGAAGCACAAACCATATCGGTGCATAAGTAAGCAAAATTCATGCGGCAGATTGCCGTTCGTAGCTGCGAAAAATATTGTCCGAGTTTTTTCTTATGGAGACTCTTCAGCAGTGACAGAACTAGATAACGAAATTAGAAAATATGCAAGTAATGAATGCAAGTGAAAAAAGCAATTCGATCTACGCTTTTTTAACAAATTTCATTAATATAGCGGGCAGATTGCCAGAAAATAGCCGCAATAGCTTCATAGATCTAGATCTGCAGTCTCAGAAAACAAAAAGACAGACCAAAAAAATCGTCTTTTCATTGGCAGCTGATATTTTTATTATAATCATTATTATCGGTTTACGTACCATTTAAAATCTCAACAGTGCAGGAAAATTAAATAAGGTAAGTTTTGAGTTTTCGCCTGATATGCAGAACATAAGTTCTTGCTGCCTCTATAAGGAGTGACACTCACCCATTTGACCTTATCTCTTTAAATTAAATGAAAGTCAGTTTCAAAATGGAAGTCGTTTTTGAGAGAGAGGTAAGTCAAGTGTGACCAAATTTGCAGTGGTTGTGACGTCGTAACAAAAATCTTTACAGAAGCAAAAAAAACCAAGAGATCAACAATAGCCCCAGCTATCGCTTTGAGGCTCTTAAAAAACAAAAAAAAATTCAAAAAACGGAAAGACCAAGAGAAACGCAATATAGCTTGGCTCAGCTGACGCTTTCGCAGCTCTAAACAGTATTGTTTTAACAAAAAAAATAACACTGACAGAGATAAGTTTCAACCAACAATCGTTTGAACTTGAAAAATTGCATTGGAAAAACATGAAACATGCATAGGGAAAATGCATGTTTATTCTTTTGTCAGCTCATTCTTCTCTCGCAGTCCCAGCATATTGGCAGCATCTTTTGCCCTCCTTAACGCATAGAGGCTATCACCACAAAAGCGTCTAAAGGCCTCTGAAATACAAATAGGAAATATTGATAGCAAAGAGACCTATCCGAAAACAGAATTGCCTAACAAAAACGAATGCGTTTAACCTTTCCATCTTTATGCCTCGTTTAATTAGCAAAACGTTTAATTTCTGCTTTCAAAATAACTCCTATAAAACTCTATGAACAAAATATCCTAACTAGGCTAACTATGGGAATAGCTAAAATTTTTGGGACGAAATAAACAATTTAAACAAGATTTACCACGGAATACATTCTCCTCTTCTTCAGACGCAGGAATGCGATCTTTTCAAACTGATCTTTCAGCAAACCAGCAGAATTTTTTTCTGTCTTCTTTACTTAACATAGTCCTGGCAAGAAACCTCCCATATCCTTCGTAGTCATTTCTGGACCCATTGAAAGCCTATAAAACAAGGGCTGAGCTTTATCTTGCGTTTTTTTATCAACTCCAGTAGCGTTCTAAAATAAATTTTTTGTAGGTTACAAGATTATTATTAAAACTGTTCTTGAACTCATGATGATAAATTAAACTTACAATTTGACGAAAGGTCTTCTAAATCCACAACATTTGGTTTCTGGCTTGAACATCGTATTTATTTGCCCTTCTTAGTGACTCTTCTATAACTTTAAGACCTTCAATTGTTTTCTGATTTGGTTTAAAACCATTGCATATTGGAGCAACCATCTTGCGTTTTTGTGGAAAATTGTTCTGCTTTTGGCTCATATCTGTCAAAAGCACTATTGAAGGATACATTAAGCAAACCGAATTCCAAATAAAAGAAAAAGACTTACTTTCCCATCTCCGAACCTCGAGAAGCAACAAAGTAAAATCTGAAAAAACACCGCCTTTGATCGAAGAAGTTTTGGCAAAGCTCAAAACAGGCTCCATTGTTCACGTTAATATTAAAGCAGCAAATGTGAAAAAGTAGTAGTGCTTTCGAATTTTTGAAACTATCTCAGTAAAAAACGAAAAAGACAATTGGTATTAATTTATTATGGGCTAAAAATAACCGTAGCTGTATGGCAGTGCGAAGAAAAAGTCGCAAAGTTTAGGCAAACAAACAAAACATAATGTTAAATATCTCAAACATAAAAAACAAAATTTCCCAAAGAACATAGTTTTACTGAATAGAGAAGCCAAAGAAAGAGCAACTCAAACAAACAAACTTTATGCAAGAAGCATCAGGTGTCCCTAGAAGAGCACCATGAGTATATTTTATCTAAATTGAGTTACTCATATCAAACAGAACAACAATTGCTCCAAGAACATAGTTATACAGAATAAAATTATAAAAAGCAGCAACGGAACTTAATGAGGCAAGAAGGTCCAGGTGTCCCTGACAGAGCACCAGTAGTAAATTTTGAGCAATTTAAGTTACACAACACAAACAAAACAATTGCTCCTTGAAAGTTTTAGCGAATAAAAGTGTCAAAGAAAGCAGCAACGGAAACTCAATGATGCAGGAACCTCCAGGTGTCCCTGACAGAGCACCAGTTGTATTTTTTGGTCAAAATTAATTGTTACTTCCTTCGGCTGGAGGAATATTTTCCTGCGCAACCTGACTAACTCGCTTTTTCTGCAAGTCAATCCCTTGTTGATTGACATATTTAAGGATCGACCGGTATCGCAGCTCGCTCGCATTTTTTCCTAAGTAAATTTTAGTGAAATTCCGGAAAATTTCGGTGCGCTTCTCGTCAGCGGGAACACGGCCTCCGATGAGTTCCTTTCGAGGCTCTATGCAGAACTTACGCCTTTCGTCTGAATTCCAAAGTACGTTAGCAAGATTTATTGCCCGTTCTCTGGGTGTGCTACCTCCTATATCATACAAGTTTTTGCCATTATACATGAACTGCTCTTCGCTGACAGCTTCATTCCCGTCTTCGTCTAAGACCAAACCGTTTCCACTGGATTCGGAATTCTCATGGGGACGATTGATCTCGTCCATTACTTTTTTTGCAAAGGTGAGAAACTGGCGCACAATTTCGTTTCCAGCATCAAGCCTTGACTCTATCTGACCCATCAAATGGCAAAATTGCTCCCAAGGTGCATTCTGTAAAAAAAGTGCTTGAAAGACAGCTTAGCAAGAATATGAAGCAAAAACACGAAAAAATATTCTCGATTCTGTTCTTAAGACACGAAGAAGCAATCATGTAAGTCTCTCTGTATTTGTTAGTTAAATTTATTTTCAAAACATTTGTGTTATTTTTCGAAAAAAAACAAGACCCAAACAACTGCCTTTAGAAATACTTAAAAAAGGACGTCTCTGACAGAGCGCCCATATTTTTAATTTTCTTGATAGAGAACTTAAGTAAAATATGACCTCTTCAGCATTATTTGGGACTGCCGATGAGCTGCATGGTTGACTATTGGATTGCGCCTTATCGTTTCTTTGCTGAAATTCAAGGAACTTGTTCATAAGTCCCAAATCTAAATTGGGATCGTAAGGCAGATTAATGTTGTCTAAATCGCTACGAACGTCTGATTCCAATCTCGGCTTTTTGGTCGAGTATTCGGGGCCTTGGGAATCGCCTTCGAGCTCAAAATCGTCATCTGAATCTAGATTGCCATCATACTCTCGAGCAATGTCTTCAGCCACAATCTTGCTAGTATTGATGCCCTCATTTCTCTTTATAAGACTTTGGCGCATAACGTAATTTATTTTGCTCTCGCAACCCATGGCTCTAAATTCTCCATAAGTTGGAACATTGTCTTTGCCGCACTTGATTAATACTATGTCGCCCTCTCCGAGCGAAATTTTGCTATTGTTGGAGAAATTTTCGGGCCAACGAGGACTATCAGCTCTGATTTTCGAAAATTTCCCATCGACTTCGAAATAAAAGAGAAACAAGTAACCAATGGTATCTCGCAGTCATCAGCAGCTTTTTGAGCGTTTCTTTTTTTTCTACAACCCTTGCTGATCTTTTTGTTGGCTGAGATGGGGCTTGACTCATTTCTATAAATAACAAAAAAACTTAAGATGCCTAATTGAGACCATAAATTTTAGTCCTTTTAAGCTCGGGCGCAAATTGCAATCAAATTTACCTCATTTTCAAGAAGTTGTTAAACAACAAATATGTCAAGCTAAAGCTGTTACAAAAGACACCACTCAAAATTTTCTGATATGTCCCTGAAGAGCATATCAACCAGGAATAAACAGCGTCTATTTTTTTAATCTGTTCATTTTTTTTAAATATGCAGCATGGAAACACTTACTGTTAGAGCAAGAAGATTTGTGAAGTAGAATATGTAGGAGATGGATCTTTCAAGTGGAATAAGTTTGAGAGCGACAAGCGCAACGAGCAAGAGATCTGAAAATGCATTTTACAATTTATTTGAATCACTTTATATTTGACGAGCTTCTAGCAGATTGAGCTGTAATAGCGCCAATGGGTTCGGTATTGATGTCTCACAACTTTCGTGTTAATCTGGCGTGGTTTGTGTGAGTGCTACGGGTGTTTGGAGGTTAATGTCGCGGGATCTGTTTTTGACCCCATTTTTAGGCTAAATTGACGTCATTTCTCATTTATTGTTCCTATGTTCATTTGTTGACTGGGAGTTCTGTAATGATATCCAAGAACACATGTTAAAATTTGAGGACGCGGGGTTAGGTGGACAAGAAGTGGGGGGGGTGCTTTCAGTGGAGTGGGGCGCTTTTTTGGACAATTTGAGCAAACTTGGCCATAAGAATTGAGTGGGGGATGTGATACTTGAAAGTTGAAAAAAGCTGCATTGTATTTTCGGAGTCCCCATGGCATGTCACAGAACATATGTCAAAATTTGTTGACGATGTATTAGCTAGTTAACGAGTTAAGGTCTGGTTTCGGTGGACTAGGGTGGTAATTTGGCCAATTTGTGCAAATTTTGGCAGTAAGAATTGAGTAGGGGAGCATCATGTATAAATAGAAATTTGTTTCATGGTGCTTTGGGGGTCTCCTGGTCATGTCCCAAAACACATGTCAAAATATCGTAACGGGGGGCTGGGTAGTTAACGAGTTAGCATGTGGTTTCGGTGGAGTGGGGGTGGTCTTTTGGCCAATTTGGCCGTAAGATTTGAGCAGTGGATGCATCATCTGTTCTTCAAGACTTCTTCTTTTGCAGTCTGTGAGTCTCTTAGCCATGTCCCAGAACTCATAACAAAATTTGGTTGCACGGCGTGGGGTGATTCAGATGTTGGTGTGTCAATTTTTGGGGGTTGAATGGGGATTTAGGTCGATTTCAGGGACTTTTGCACTAAGAAATGAACAGTGGGTGCATCATATGTATTTTAAATTTTGTTTTCTTGCTTCCTGTGGTCCAGTATTCATGTCTCAGAGGTGATATCAAAATATGGTGAATGGGGGTGGGTTGGTTTACAAGATTTTTGTCTAAGTTATCAGGGTTGCGGCTGATTTTTGCCAGTTTTAGAGAATGAAATCCTCAGAGTTGAGAAATTTGTGCAACGCAGGTCATTCAAAAAACCATCTGCTATGCTATGTGAGCTTCGTAGTGACAGGCAGATTGCAGGCTTCATTTTGCTGTTCTGGAAATGTGATTCTATAGGTCTAATTTTTAGAGATTGTGTGATGGTCGGATGTATTGAGCCAATTTTTTTTCGTAGCAAAATGTAGAAAGGTTGCAGCGTATGACAATGAGAAAACGCCTGCGTTCTACTCTGGCTTGGTAATGACACCTTGTACCCTTTTGCAAAAATTAGTTACAGAGGGAGGTAATTGAGAATTGCGGGAAGATTGAAGTGCTGTGTAAAGTCCAATTTTCAAACTAACTTTTCCGTTGAATTGAACACTGAGCTTAAAACAAGTCGTTTATTGCAAGACAGCATCTCTGCTCTGTTATGCCGCAGCATAGCAGAGCAGAGATGCTGTCTTGGAATAAACGACTTGTTTTAAGCTCAGTGTTCAATTCAACGGAAAAGTTAGTTTGAAAATTGGCCTTTACACAGCACTTCAATCTTCCCGCAATTCTCAATTACATCTCCCTCTGTAACTAATTTTTGCCGAAGTGTCCAAGGTATCATTACCAAGCCAGAGTAGAACGCAGGCGTTTTCTCATTGTTTATACGCTGCAACCTATCTACATTTTGCTACGAAAAAAAAATTGGCTCAATACATCCGACCATCACAAAATCTCTAAAAATTAGACCTATAATATCACAATTCCAGAACAGAAAAATGAGCCTGCAATCTGTCCTGTCACTATGAAGCTCACATAGCATAGCAGCTGGTTTTTTGAATGACCTGCGTTGCACAAAATTCTCAACTCTGAGGTTTTCATTCTCTAAAACTGACAAAAATCAGCCGCAACCCATACAACTTAGACAAAAATCTTGTAAACCAACCCACCCCCATTCACCATATTTTGATATCACCTCTGAGACATGAATACGGGAACACAGGAAGCAAGAAAACAAAATTTAAAATACATATGATGTACCCACTATTCATTTCCTAGTGCAAAAATCCCTGAAATCGACCTAAATCCCCATTCAACCCCCAAAAATTGACACACCAACATCTAAACTACCCCACGCCGTGCAACCAAATTTTGTTATGAGTTCTGGGACATGGCTAAGAGACTCACAGACTGCAAAAGAAGAAGTCTTGAAGAACACATGATGCATCCACTGCTCAAATCTTACGGCCAAATTGGCCAAAAACCACCTCCACTCCACCGAAACCACATGCTAACTCGTTAACTACGTGTTTTGGGACATGACCAGGAGACCCCCAAGGCACCATGAAACAAATTTCAATTTATACATGATGCTCCCCTACTCATATCTTACTGCCAAAATTTGCACAAATTGGCCAAATTACCACCCTAATCCACCGAAACCAGACCCAAACTCGTTAACTACCTAACCAATCTTCACCAAATTTTGGCATGTGTTCTGTGACATGCCATGGTGACTCCCAAAGTACAATGAAGCGTTTTTCGAATAAAAAATAAAGCACCCCCTACTGAATCCTTATGGCCAAATTTGCTCAAATTGGCCAAAATAGCGTCCCACACAACTGAAAGCACCCCCCAACTTCTGGACCACCTAACCCCGCGACCTCAAATTTTAACATGTGTTCTGGGATATCATTTTGGAACTCCCCGACCACAAATCAACACATTTACAACAATATATGAAAACTGACATGTCAATTCACCCTAAAAATGAGGTCAATTGGGGTCAAATACAGACCCCGCGACATGAACCCCCAAACTCCCGAAGCAACAACACAAACCACACCAATTTAACACAGAAGTTGTGGGGCATCAATACTGAACTCATGGGGTCTATTACAGCCCAGTAATACCCGTGAAGACATCAGAATTGTGAAATTTGGGTAAAAAACGCTCAAATTGACTCAAATAGCCCCCCAACCGACCTGACCCCCCCAACGCCCCAAGCACCCCCACCCCCCCCCCCAACCAAATTGACACATAAGTTGTGGGACATCATTACCGAACTCATGGGGTCTATTACAACTCATTAATACCCGTTTAAGACATCAGAATTGTGAAATTTGTGTGAAAAACGCTCAAATTGACTCAAATAGCCCCCCACCCGACATGACCCCCCCAACACCCCAAGCACCCCCACCCCCCCCCCGACCAAATTGACAAATAAGTTGTGGGACATCATTACCGGACTCATGGGGTCTATTACAACTCAGTAATACCCGTTTAAGACATCAGAATTGTGAAATTTGTAAGAAAAACGCTCAAATTGACTCAAATAGCCCCCCACCCGACATGACCCCCCCAACACCCCAAGCACCCCCACCCCCCCCCAACCAAATTGACAAATAAGTTGTGGGACATCATTACCGGACTCATGGGGTCTATTACAACTCATTAATACCCGTTTAAGACATCAGTATTGTGAAATTTGGGTGAAAAACGCTCAAATTGACCCAAATAGCCCCCCCACCCGACATGACCCCCCAACACCCCAAGCACCCGTACCCCCCGACCAAATTTAGACAAAAGTTGTGGGACATCAGTAGGGAGCTAATGAAGTCTATTACAGCCCAACAATACACGTTATAACAACAGAATTTCACCATTTGCTGTGAACAATTGGGCTAATATGGCAAAAATACTACTCCCAAAACAGTCAAATATCTCCAAACTGGCTGCACCAAATTTGTTCGGCAATAGCGCAAATCAAAGGTCGTTCGTTTCAAGTTGTGTTCATATCATTAAACCATTCTGAAATTGAATCACACACTTCAGAGAAATTCATGATTTAAGGTTCCGTACCAAATACCCATATTACCCACATCTTCATCAGGTTATACAGTAATAACTTCATCAAATCAGAACTTTGAACAATGAAACGTTGTGGGAACCTTTGTGGGACTGTGACAAAGCTATACAACAACAAAACTCCATTAAAATGGGCCATTAACACACTTTTCTCACCCGAAACAGGTCAAGTACCGGTCATTTCGGGCTGAACCCGACTTCAAGTATACCGGCCAATTTCTCAACAATGGCTCAGAAAATACTATAGGAAACTTATATGGGCTGAAAGAACAGTTCAAACTACGCTTCATATCCAAAGATGGTGCAAATCGGTGCATTTTTCACGGAGATATTAAGGTATAAAGGTCCCGTACCAAATCGAAAAATTTCAATAAGTACATCTGACGATTTGGGTAAGTTCCCTTCGAAAACCCGTTACACCCCAGAAAATTTATACTGTTCTGAACTCAGGGGACAATGGGGAATCTGAAACACTATAACATGTCTACAAAATTTCATTTTTTACAACAACGAAATTTGGTGCCCTAGAATGCAAAATAACCCAAATTTAGGACAAGTTTCTTAATGAATTTCAACCGTAGACCACGATTTCACCTTCTCACATTCAAAGCGAATTAAGAGTAGCTCACCACGAGTTGAATGATATCATTCCTGTTAAATTTGACTCGGTAGTTTATGAGTATTTTTAAAATTACTATCATTTACCCCAATTTTTACCTCAAAATTTGAGGTTCTGAGCCAGTAAACCGGCAAAATCACCCTTCAAACTGTTGAATCAAGCTGTATTACGGTTACCATGGCTTGGTAATTTAATACCATGGCCACAATACCTTTACCCATGGTTGGGAAACATGTTCCCAACCGTGGGTAAAGGTGTATTTTGGTTGTGTATAAATTCGAAGAAAAAAACGATATCCGAAGTGGGTAAAATTGGGCAAAACTGGAAATTGTTGATCTGATACAAATTATTGTCACCAGGGGCTCTCTAGTGTATAAACTAGGGAGGGAGAAGTAGAATCAGCTATCTGTTTATTGCATTTTTGTTTTTTGCACAGGAAATGTCAAAATTCGTTGAACAGGATATTACCAACTGAACAACATTCGGCTTCAGAACCAATGGTACATATTTTGCAAAATTATATAACTGGACACACATAAAAACAACAAAAACACTCAATTTGGCTGAGGAGATCATTTTGTTGATGATTCTGAAGTCAGTCTCTCTTGAAACAAACAAAACTTCGCTTTTTTGATTAAAAGAAGAACTGAATTTTGTTTTTCAAAATTGCTTTTGACTTGAACACCAGAATATGGCATTGAATTCTGCGATGGAACAACGAATAGGCTTATAGAGATATTGCTTTTGCTACAGTGTCAATACTGCTGAGGATTTGTTACTCAAAACCAAACAAGAAACAAATTTTTCAATTCAAAAAAAAAACAATTGATTCTGTGTTGACATAAATATATGCAAAGCTGGTTTATTTTCGAAGAAAAAATACTGGTTTGACAAGGAATACTTTGAGTATCTAATCATGTCTACTCATTTAATAGTTGGAAGAGAATTTTGAAAATTAGTACCACAATTGTTTGTCGAAATTGAGGTTCTGAGCCAGAAAACCAGTAAAACCACACTTCAAACTGTTGAATCAAGCTTTATTCTGGTTACAATGGCATAGCAAAAGTTTACCGCGGCCACAACACCTTCATTCATGGTTGGGAAACATTACACAAACGGTGGGTATAGGTGAACTTTGGTTCTATAGAAATTCGAAGAAAAAAAAACGATATCCAAAGTAAGTAAAAATGCTCGAAACAGGAAATTGTTGATCTGATTAAATTGTTGTAATCAAGGGCTCTCTAGTGTATAAATTAGAGCGGCAGAAGTTGAATAAATTATCTTTAGATGGTATTTTAGTTTTTTTCAACCGGAAATATCGAAATTCGTTGAACAAGATATTACAAACTGAACAACATACGGATTCAGAACCAAGAGTGCATATTTGCTAAATTTTATAAAATTGACACCCATATAAACATCAAAGCTACTCAAATTCTGCTGAATGAATCAATTTCTTCTTGATTCCAAAGTCTGTCTGTCTTGAAACGACCAAAAAATCGCTTCTTTGATTTTAAAAAAAAAAAAAAACTTAATTTTTTTTACAAAATTGCATTTTAGCTGAAAATCAGAGTACAGTAGGCGTTAAATTATTTTGAAAGAAAATGATACCTCTTTGATAAGGAACATTTTGAGTATCTAATCATGACTACTCAATTTAGTTGGAATATAAATTTGAAAATAAGACCGCTTACCACAATTTTTTCCTCGAAAACTGAGTTTCTGTGCTAATAAACAAGTGAAACCATTTTCAAACTGTTGAATCAAGCTGCAGTCTGGTTAGCACGGCATAGCAGTTAGCTACCGCGGCCGCAACATTGTTATCCAGGGTTGGGAAACAAATTCCCAACCGTGGGTAAAGTTGTATTTTGGTTGTATAGAAATTCGAAGAAAAAAACGATATCCGAAGTGGGTAAAAATGCTGAAAAGAGGAAGTTGTTGATCTGATGCAAATTCTTGTTACCAAGGGCACGCTAGTGTAACAACTAGAGAGTGAGAAGTTGAATAAGCTATCTGTTTAGAGTGTTTTAGTTTTTTGCACAGGAAATATCAAAATTGGATGAACAGGATATTACCACCTGAACAACGTTCGGAATCAGAACCATTGGTCCATAAATTAATAATTTGTAAAATTTGGACACCATATAAACAACAAAGCTATTCAAGTTCTACTGAATAGATCATTTTGTTCTTGATTCTGAAGTCAGACTGTCTTGAAACAATCAAAAAAGATCTCCTTTTTTGTTTAAAAAAAACTGAAGATTTTTATTCAAAATTGCATTTGAGCTGAAAACCAGAGTACATTAGGCGTTGAAGTCTGCGATAAAACAACAAATAGGCCTTGCTAGTAGTTGTTTTTGCTACAGTGTACAAAACTGATGAATATATATTCCTCAAAACCAAACAAAGGCAAATTTTTCAATGCTATAGAAAAAGAAAAAAAAAGGAATTGATTCTGTGTTCACGTAAAAAATTGGCAAAGCTTGTTTATTTTCAAAGAAAATAATACAACTTGACAAGAGACATTTTGAGTATCTAATCCTGTCTACTGAATTTAGTTGGAAGACAATTTTGAAAATAAGACCGCTTACCACAATTTTTTCCCCGAAAACTGAAATTCTGTGCTAATAAACCAATAAAACCACCTTCAAACTGTTGAATCAAGCTGCATTCTGGTTAGCATGGCTTAGCAGTTAGCTACTGCGGCCACAACACCGTTATTCACGGTTAGGATACATTTTCTCAACCTTGGGTAAAGTTGTATTTTGGTTGTATAGAAATTCGAAGAAAAAAACGATATCCGAATTGGGTAAAAAAGCTCAAAGCAGGAAATTGTTGATCTGATGCAAATTGATGTTACCAAGGGATCTCTAGTGTATAAACTAGGGAGGGAGTAGTTGAATCAGCTATCTGTTTATTGTTTTTCAGTTTTTCGCAGCGGAAATATCGAATTTCGCTGAACGGGATATTACCAACTGAACAACATTCGGATTCAGAACCAATGGTACATATTTTGCAAAATTGTATACTTTGACACCATAAAACAACAAAACTACTCAAACTCTTCTGAATAGATTATTTTGTTCTTGATTCTGAAGTCAGGCTGTCTTGAAACAAACAAAAAAATATCGCTTTTTTTTTCAAAAAAAAACTGAAGATTTTTATTCAGAATTGCATTTGAGCTGAAAACCAGAGTATAGTAGGCGTTGAATTCTGCGATAAAACAATGAATAAGCCTTGCTAGTGGTTGTTTTTGCTACAGTGTACAAAACTGATGAATATTTATTCCTCAAAACCAAACAAAGGCAAATTTTTCAATGCTATAGGAAAAGAAACAAAAGGAATTGATTCTTTGTTGACGTAAAAAATTAGCAAAGCTTATTTATTTTCAAAGAAAATAATACAACTTGACAAGAGACATTTTGAGTATCTAATCCTGTCTACTAAATTTAGTTGGAAGACAATTTTGAAAATAAGACCGCTTACCACAATTTTTTCCTCGAAAACTGAGTTTCTGTGCTAACAAACCAATAAAACCACCTTCAAACTGTTGAATCAAGCTGCATTCTAGTTAGCATGGCTTAGCAGTTAGCTACCGCGGCCACAACACCGTTATTCACGGTTAAGAAACATTTTCTCAACCGCGGGTAAAGTTGTATTTTGGTTGTATAGAAATTCGAAGAAAAAAACGATATCCGAAGTGGGTAAAAATGCTCAAAACACGAAATTGTTGATCTGATGCAAATTGATGTTACCAAGGGATCTCTAGTGTATAAACTAGGTAGGGAGTAGTTGAATCAGCTATCTGTTTATTGTATTTCAGTTTTTCGCAGCGGAAATATCGAATTTCGCTGAACGGGATATTACCAACTGAACAACATTCGGATTCAGAACCAATGGTACATATTTTGCAAAATTGTATACTTTGACACCATAAAACAACAAAATTACTCAAACTCTTCTGAATAGATTATTTTGTTCTTGATTCTGAAGTCAGGTTGTCTTGAAACAAACAAAAAAATATCTCTTTTTTTTTAAAAAAAAAACTGAAGATTTTTGTTCAGAATTGCATTTGAGCTGAAAACCAGAGTACAGTAGGCGTTGAATTCTGCGATAAAACAACGAATAGGCCTTGCTAGTGGTTGCTTTTGCTACAGTGTACAAAACTGACGAATATTTATTCCTCAAAACCAAACAAAGGCAAATTTTTCAATGCTATAGGAAAAGAAACAAAAGGAATTGATCCTGTGTTGACGTAAAAAATTGGCAAAGCTTATTTATTTTCAAAGAAAATAATACAACTTGACAAGAGACATTTTGAGTATCTAATCCTGTCTACTGAATTTAGTTGGAAGACAATCTTGAAAATAAGACCGCTTACCACAATTTTTTCCTCGAAAACTGAGTTTCTGTGCTAACAAACCAATAAAACCACCTTCCAACTGTTGAATCAAGCTGTATTCTAGTTAGCATGGCTTAGCAGTTAGCTACCGCGGCCACAACACCGTTATTCACGGTTAGGAAACATTTTCTCAACCGCGGGTAAAGTTGTATTTTGGTTGTATAGAAATTCGAAGAAAAAAACGATATCCGAAGTGGGTAAAAATGCTCAAAACAGGAAATTGTTGATCTGATGCAAATTGATGTTACCAAGGGATCTCTAGTGTATAAACTAGGGAGGGAGTAGTTGAATCACCTATCTGTTTATTGTATATCAGTTTTTCGCAGCGGAAATATCGAATTTCGCTGAACGGGATATTACCAACTGAACAACATTCGGATTCAGAACCAATGGTACATATTTTGCAAAATTGTATACTTTGACATCCATAAAACAACAAAGCTTCTCAAATTCTTCTGAATAGATCGTTTTTGTTCTTTATTCTGAAGTCAGTCTGTCTTGAAACAAACAAAAAAATATCTCTTTTTTTATCAAAAAAAACTTAAGATTTTTATTCAAAATTGCATTTGAGCTGAAAACCAGAGTACAGTAGGCGTTGAATTTTGCGATAAAACAACGAATAGGCCTGGCTAGTGGTTGCTTTTGCTACAGTGTACAAAACTGATGAATATTTATTCCTCAAAACCAAACAAAGGCAAATTTTTCAATGCTATAGAAAAAGAAACAAAAGGAATTGATTCTGTGTTGACGTAAAAATTTGGCAAAGCTTATTTATTTTCAAAGAAAGTATTACAACTTGACAAGAGACATTTTGAGTATCTTATCCAGTCTACTGAATTTAGTTGGAAGACAATTTTGAAAATAAGACCGCTTACCACAATTTTTTCCTCGAAAACTGAGTTTCTGTGCTAATAAACCAGTAAAACCACCTTTCAAACTGTTGAATCAAGCTTAGGAAGAAACAAGTGTGTTTTTTTTGTTTGTTGAGAAACTTTTTGGAGTATCTAACGTCGACCAGAATTGTTGATTTTAATTCTGAATTTATGAAAAGTAGCTGTCTCAAATGTTTTTTTTTAATATGGATTGAACTTCTTCTCTACAGGATGGTGTTTTCAAATGTGCTTAGTTCCTCAATTTAGCTTGCTTTGGCTGTTTCTTATCGTAATGGCACAATTTTTTCCAAATAAATTTAATCTTGCAAGATTCTTACAAGATTCTTACAAGATTAACTCTGTCTTGCAAGATCTTGCAAGAATAACTCTGTCTTGTAAGATCTTATAAGATTAACTTTTTTTGCAAGAATCTTGCAAGATCTTACAAGATTAACTTCTGTTTTCGACTCGGGTAAGTCCGGGACCTGGTCTTGGGTATGGCGATTGTTTCAATATTGAATGAAAAGCGCAACGTATATTTTTGTATATTCTCATGTTTTTAGCAGAATGAGACAGATCAGTGAAATGAGAGAAGATGCAGCCGAAAGTAATATAGAACTCCTTGTCAACCTTGGATCCTTTTTTAAATTGACTAAAATAAGCTCTTTTTACATCCAGTTTTGCTTTAAAAGTGCTCTTCGACAATTGCTTTAGAATTTAACAGTTCCTCAAGCAGTAAATATCATTTTCACAAATTGGCGTTGAGAGACACGAAATATCAGTACATAGCTGTTTCTTTTTTTCCAGGGGCTGTGGTGACAATGGTGTACTCAATAGTGGTTGCTGTAACATTAGCGGCGTTCAACTTGCACTATGTGATGACGCAGTGGGAATTCTATTTGAATGTCGGTGGTCCTTTTAAATTCGATATGGGTGTTTCTTACTATGCGTATGATGTTTTACCTCGAGTAAAAGACGTGTGCCAAGTTTTCAACAGTCCAACTCCCAATGCGTTCAGCTTCGGAGGTAACTCCTATGATCAGATAACTGTGTGTGCAAATGGTTACATAATACCTGGTCAAGATGGAATTGCAGAAAGTGCTCCCGCAATGGTCAATTCCAGTGAATTCGATAACCCCCAAACACCAGTGCTTGCTGCTGGACTGATTGAGAACGATAGAAGAGATGAGCTCCATGACCTAGATTGCATGCTCTACAGGGACTTGTATATTCTTGATATACCGAATCTTGGCCGAACTTGTACTTATGCGAAATCTGCAGCTTACATTTATTACGTTTCATACTAACAACCGTAATTATCTAGTTAGTGTTTACCCTTCGTATGGTGCAGGAGCAGATAATGCACATTATGTCCAGGAGTGGATTAATGACGGGCGCACCCAAATCAACTACCAGTCGTTTTTGACTCTTGGTGGAATCTATGCGTATGATCTCAAGTCTTCTCTTTTTGCTGGACCAAAAGATACGGCAGACAATTTTGCATATAATGTTGTAAACAACGTGATAATGAGACGATTGAGTCCAAATTCGGATATGATTCTTCTACGAACACTAACGGGCAACGGGTCCTTTAACCCTGGCTGGGCTTATTGTTTCACGTGGTACAAAGTAGGCCAGCCTCCAGAAATTATCGACCACCATAATTCTTATCAATTAATTTTGGGATGTGAAGCACCGACAGAGGGAGATGGCTCTTTGGCACAGCGATGCGTTGCTATATTTGACTTCTTTGAAATCGATTATTATGAGCAGAATGGGCAAATAATGAGAGTTGGTGCCACTGGACCGGGACTTAGTAAGTGTTCTCTTTTAGCTTTATCTATTAGTTATTTAGTTCTATCTATTGGGATCTTTTTTGAGTGAATGCTAAAACGCCATTAAGATGGTTCAAAATCCTTGATGGGTCCTTCCCATAGCATATTGCTTCCCGCGTTGAGAATTTCGTCGGATTTAAACAAGAAATCGTCGCTTTTCGTCGCTTTTACTTCGCCAAAACCGATCAAAGCCCTTACGTTTTTTTCGTCGGTTTGATTGGTTTTCGTCGGCATTTAAACAAGCAAAATCGATGAAACCGACAAAAACCGGCAAAACTCGACGCTTCTTACATCGTTTTCGTCGATCTTTCTCAACACGGGTCCACCCAAGCTGAACTTTTTTATACAAGTGCAAAACAAAAAATTGGAATTGAATGTCGGATTGATACCCATGAAAACGGTAATATAAAATTCTTAGTGGTCTTTTGATTGGAAATTTTTTTAAAAATATGCAAAACAAAAGAGTCTTTTCTGCGCTTCGATAATGCTTTGAAAAACGAAGGTTTTTTCATTTAATCCAAGGCGGAATGTGTGTATGTGTGTATGAAAGAGAATGCATGTGTTTATGTGAGATTCCGTGTGGGTGTATGTTGGTTTGTGTGGGCGTGTGAGATTATGTGTGTTTGTTTGTGTTTGTGTCTATGCGTGCTTGTATGTGTGATTGAGAAAGCGTATGAGTGCGTGTGTGTGTGTGTGTGTGGGGGGGGGGGGGGAGGGGAGGGGGTGTGTTTGACTAAGCGTGTGTGTGACTGTGTTAAAGTTTGTGTGTCTCTGTGTGAGTGGTTGAATGGGTGGAGGGGTGTGTTTGTGTGCGTTTCAGTGCCTGCTTGCGTGCGTAAGTGTCAGGCTGAAAGTGTTTTTGCGCTCCACTGAGTAGAAAAATTCAATGCGAGGTCGCAGACTGCAGTCATATATGGCTTGATGAAACGGACTCTTGGACAGGAAAGTCCTGTGCAACCCAATATCCGAGTCAGAAAAAAAATTTTGCTGGGTTCCTGTCCATATTTAGAAAACTCCGGTCTAACTTTTAATAGTATTTGTGTTGTTTAATTTTGTACGGTCGAAAAACCAAGTCTGTACCAAATCTCTGGAACTTCACTGCGTTAATTGAAAAAGAAAAGCTACAAAATCCTTTAGACATTTTTGTTTATGGTCAAAGACGATTTGCTAGGCTGTATCTGATCAGAACTAAAGATAAATTTTTGAACAGTTTTGATATGAAGTTATTCAGGGTTCGACTTTTTAATCAGTGAGCCTGGTTTGGTACATCCGATATCAATTTTATTTGGTCTGGAATTGTGTCTCCTCCATGCTGCGCAACTCTATTGATCTGAAATCTTAGTTAATCTAAACTATATATTGGCGATAGACGTCTTTTCAAAAAGATTATATGAATGTCAACTTCTTAATCTGTAAAATAAACTAACGAATTAGGTCAATTTTAAGCTAACCGTTTTCACGTGTTTTGTGAAGTTCAGATGACTGTCAGGTAAAACACCTAGATATCTTACTTCTGCGCCAATCTCAATTGCCAAATTGCCTACTGTCAGTTTAATTGAAACAATTTGACAGAAGGTGATGTGGCAATTAACACTGGTACAGAAGTCAGATATCTAGTTGTTCTAATTGTCAGCCATCTATATTTTACAGAACACGTAAAAACGGTTTATTTAGAGTACACAAACACCATTAGTTTGTTTTACGGACTAAGGTCATTTTGAGCATTAAACAGCTCGTATATGTGTTCAAGTCATATGTGCAAATTGTTGCTCACTATGGAGTACTAATCTACGGAACTACAAAAAAGACAACTGTTCAACAAATGGAAACAAAAATTGAGCAAGTCACCCAAATTGTATTTCGGACAAAACCATGGCAATCAAGTGTTAGTGAACACGAAGAGCATAAATTTTTTTGAGTTAAAGGACTTCATATTTATGAACTATTGAAATTTTTAACTAAAACAGTAAAACAAAAGAGAATAAATGTTAATTGAGTCAAGTAAACAAAAGAGAGTCGTCAATAAAGAACTGAATACTAGTAACTTGTTCGATGGAAATATTCCAAAACGAAATGGAATACAAATTAGAAAATTACTCAATTTTTTCTCACGTTCGATTCTAATTATGTTGATATTCTATTAGCAGAATAGAACTAAACACACATCATCATACGTTCTTTAGAGTACAAGGAAATGGCAACATCGCCAATCCTTTTTTGTTAGTCTTTTTGTCTAACTAGTCAAAGGTTATGGTTTTTGGTATCCTCCATAACAGCTCTTAACTAGAATATTATAACATAAAAATTCTATAACTCTATTTTTTTTGTTTTTAATGTCTCGAGCAAAAATACACTGCTTCCCAAATGCATCACCTGACTATATATTTCAGCCCCAGTGGAGCTGCCCGGATCAGGAGATGCAGCAGAAATAGTGCAACTCACGAATAAAACTAATTGCAACATGACAGGATTGTGGGTATACGAACTGAACCAGAATTCATCAGGAAGACTGATGTTCCAATGGCCAGATTGTGTTCCGACAACTGCTGAACCAAATGAAGGAGGACCTGCAACAACCGCTGAACCAAATGCAGGAGGACCTGCAACAACTGCTGGACCAAATGCAGGAGGACCCGCAACAACTGCTGATCCAAATGCAGGAGGACCTGCAACAACTGCTGAACCAAATGCAGGAGGACCTGCAACAACTTCTGAACCAAATGCAGGAGGACCTGCAACAACCGCTGCACCAAATGCAGAAAGACCTGCAACAACTGCTGAACCAAATTCAGGAAGACCCGCAACAACTGCTGATCCAAATGCAGGAGGACCTGCAACAACTGCTGAACCAAATGCAGGAGGACCTGCAACAACTTCTGAGCCAAATGCAGGAGGACCTGCAACAACTTCTGAACCAAATAAAGGAGGACCTGCAACAACTGCTGAACCAAATGTAGGAAGACTTGCAACAACGGCGGGACTTTTTGGAGAGGCTAAAACAACTCCTGAATTTGGTGCAACAGTTGCTGCATCTGGCACCGACCGGAACTGTGGCGACTGTTGTACTGATGGAAGAGCATGTACCCGTCACTGGTTCTGCAAGAAAGGTTGCTGCACAAGTCGACAGCGCAGGGCCGACATACAACAAGTATGGCACCCGCTGCAAATAGTGCTACAAATATTGTCTCCGTGGCAAGGTGGATCTTACCGCGATTATTCAAAAAAGACCGCTGCTCCAGAACATGCATCTGCCCTCATATTTAAGGACACAGAAGAATACGGTCAGTTTGTTTCCTTATTTTCCCCCTTTCTATTCTCTAAGTTATTCTATTCTTTAAGCTATCATAGGTCAAATGTAGTGGTTTTCCGTAGTTATCTTTTTCGGTGCATTTCTTAAATATCAATAATATCTTGTTCATTTTCTGTTTCGAATTGCATATTTTGGATATTTATTGTGCTGAAAAGCATGTACAGTCAAACTCAAACAGAAAACAATATACATTTAAATCTATAGTTTATTCTCAAGTGCCTCTTTTTTGACAAAAACCAAGAGGTCTTTGTTCAAGAATCAAAAGATGAAGTGTATATTAAATAAAAAAGCATATTACATTACTATTTTTCGACGTATCTAGTTATAAACGGATTGAACCGAGGCTGTAGGCCGAGTAAAACCCTTAATAAAGAGTATGGAAAGCAGCAGTATAATGTGCTTAGTTCACAAGGGTACGTGTTTTTAGTACCCGATTTCATTTCCGATCTGTTATCCGAGGTTAAAATTGGATAGTTTTGCTCGTTATGGGACACAATTTTTTGAAACCTATTTTGATGCACAAACGCCTTCATCATATAAGGTATAAAAGTCTTACCAAAAACTGCGGTTCAATTTGTTTTGGTACTAGTTTCTATTTTTTGTAGCTTAAGGCATCAACTATTTGTGATTTTTTTAAGTTCGTATTTTATTTTAATAAAAACTGCAACGCATTGGCTGAGCTTTTAATCGGGCTTCTGTTCTTTTTTTTGCAAAATTGGGGCGCTGTTTTTTTACGACTCGAAGAGGAGTAGTGGTGATTTATTTTTTTAATCAATGGCATCTATATTAGAGGATGTGTTTTAAAGGAAGTCAAATGACGCACGTGAAAAAAAAATATGTTCGTCAATCTGCTGAACCAAAGTCAAAACCAAAAACAGAAATTAGGTTGGGTGTCGTTCATACATTATTCTGAGAGAAGGCGATAAAAGTGCGGGTAAAAAATTTTCGATATACGGACGAAAGTTTTTATCACAAAGGGTTTTCGAATTTTTTTTTGGTTTTAACTTAACTTTATTGGATAACGCTATTCGGATCAATCAAATAAACTAGTATTAATGCGTTTGGTGGTCTTTCTAATCATCTAATAAAAATGTTAGACTTTTAGACACAACTTTGAACTATTTTT
Source organism: Convolutriloba macropyga (assembly GCF_964194025.1). NCBI lineage: Eukaryota > Metazoa > Xenacoelomorpha > Acoela > Convolutidae > Convolutriloba > Convolutriloba macropyga. The sequence goes on from NC_134470.1 coordinate 69,366,911, forward strand.
GCAACTCTGCATTGTTGGATGCTTTTTTAGTAGTTTTTGTATCATTATCCATTTTTTGTCATCTGGGAAGTTTTTTGGTTATCGTAGTTATTTCAAGATTTGGTTGGTCCTTCAATTTGATTGATTTTAGTTTTCAGTTGTGTTTGCTGAAAATAAAATGAGCTAATTTAATCGTCTCTTTTTTAATTTTGCTGATTTCTTCTGAATAAAATAAGAGCTTTTCTTGTTCACTATTTAAACTACAACTGTTTCATAGGTATTCTTACTAAAATTTAACAGCTCAGAGTCAGACAGATCAAAAATTTTACCGGAAAAAAATAAATTCGTATTTTTTCTCCATTTTTTCGTTGTATGCCTCTTTTTTATTGTTCTTTAGCATTCATCTGACTGACGTTGCGTAGTGCAATGATCGCCCCGAAAAAAATATGTGAAAATTTCCAAGAATAACAATGAAGGTGTGGCTTTTTAAGCTTTTTGGAAATGCATGTTTAACATGTTTATGTAACTTTTTTAAAAGTTTGTTCTCTTTTTCTTCATCTTACCTCGTTTTTCTCTGTAAGGAGCGTTTTTTTGTTTTTTACGTCAAGTATTGGTCAATTATCGAATGAAATTTATTTAATTGCAAGTTGTTTTGTTAGTCGTATGGAATTGTATCAGACATTTTTCCAGATATCCTTTTCGGACGTTGTCATGTTATCTTTCCTCTGTTATTATTTCAAAAGATTGGTAGAAATAATTAACAGGCTCATTTCATTTTGTGACTGTTTGGCTGGGGCCTAAAGGAATATGTGCTTCGAATTGGCTTTGGAGTCTTCCGTTTTTTTTGACTTTTTCACGCATTTTGATTATTTTTGAAGTCAAATTAACCTGATGATTTTGGTCTTGCTGAAACAAGCAGTGAAGCAAAAAAGTAAGTGGTTTTGCGGCGTGAAATTTTTTGCTTTAATTATCAAGCAGAGTGAAAAATGGTGTTTTAACAAAGATTGTTTGCTTTCTTGCTGGTGATTTTTTTTTCATATCTGGCAATTTGACATTGATTTTTACTGCTTTTTTTATTCTTTTGATCTGATTTTTTTCTAAGTGGTTTTCTTAATTCTTTCATACTCCACACTAGTTTCTGTTTTTTCTTTAGTCATGAAAACTTCTTTTATTGTGTCAGGATTTGGGCGTCTATATTTTTTAATCCGTCTTCAAGATCTTTTTCACCACCATAGGTCATCATCACAATCACATCAAATCTGCTTTTCGTTCATTATACATCCAATTGCAACTAAATTTTGCGCTTTTCGTCATTTATCATGCTTAGTGGAAAAATTTTATTGTCCATTTGCGTGTTAAAATATTTGGTGAAACGTGCCTTGGTTCACTTTCAAAATTGACGTCCTCATTCTGAAATTCAATTGTCTTCACTTTAACTCAATTAGACGAGATCAAGTGAGTGCGTGTCACTCTAATCGAAAGGTATTTGAGAGCCAATAATATAAGCAGCAATTAGTTACACTGATTCCAGCTCGAACAAAAACAGAATCTATTATCTCAGAATCTAATAAAAGGTGTTTCTTTTTTGGTCTGCTTCCTTAACTATCTTTTAGGACTACAGATATACGAAGCTATTGCGGCTCTTTTGTGGCAACCTTTAGGCTATATTCGTAAAATGGAAGAATCCGAAGCAATTGAAATGAAATAATTGCAGTAACAAAAAAGTAAGCAAACAAAAATTTATGTTCACTTTATTATTAAACGTAAGAAGCAGAAATTAGTATCTCAGAAGCCCTCTTTAACAAGAGGATGAAAAAAAGTTTTTGATTTTTATGTTTTGCAAGCAAAGCTCTTGTTTTGCAATAGTTGTTCAAAGATAGCTATCTGTCACTTTATAAACTGTTTGTATCCAAAATTAGTTTTTATGTCGTTTCCAAAGCAACCCAATTTGTCACTTCTCTGCTGGCAATGTACTAAATATCGGAAAAAACTATAATAGCTAACTTTTCTTATATAAAAATAATTATAAAATATTTTTTCTTTGTATGTACTATTTGATCAATAGGTTAACATAATGACTAGATGCTAGTTCTCATCGCTTTGATATCTTAAGAAAAAGTTAGATGTACAAGCAGCAGAGTGCACAGTTTGAGGGCATTGTACGTGCATTCTTGGAAACTTATTCAATCACGATATTTTTCTGCAGACGGTTTTAGACATCTTGATGACACCACATGTTAACATATGTATTCTATTTTCAAAAAAAAGTTTAAAAATTAACCACTCATTTGAATGTCAAATAGAAAAAGCTTTCAAAGCTTTTATGGAAACCCTACGTTTACAGGCAATCTTAATCAATCACAAACAATTAAAAGTTCTTTATAATAACAACTCCACAATCCATGACTTTGGAACTTTTAAAAACATAATTTAAACAAAACACATATTTTATATTTTTATTAACTTTTGACCATCTCATCTACTCTTGAGAAGTGTATTGTTGGTATTGTTGGTAAGGCTCCCGCTAATTTTTTATCTCTGAGTAGCTGATTCTCCTGGATGTATGCTTAATTTGTGTATGAATTTTAATGCAGCAAGGAAATGTGGTAGTTTGCGTTCGCATATAATGTTCCGACCCCGCTCATCTCCATTGTTGACATAATGGTCTACCAAATGAGGAATAGATAGCACTTTCAAAAAGTCACATAATGTTCAACAAACCACTAAATGGAAGTAATGCCGCACTAGATGGTTGATGAAACCTGTGAATGATGAGAACACAAGACAAGGGAAACAAAAAATCGAAAAAAAAAAACAAAAAAAATATTACATGCAACACTAGATTCTAAGTATAAAAGAAAACAGAATAACAAAATCAAAATAATGGCGCTAGATAACACCTAATTAGAAAAATTTACCTCAACATTATTACAAGATATGAAACCTCTCCTTAATGATTTCTATCTATAAAAGAAAATAGAACAAAAAATCGCAATAATGGCACTAGATAACACCTAACTAAACAAATTTACCTCAGAATTACTACAAGATATGAAACCTCTCCTTAATGAGGCTTCTTAACAAATAGAAAAAAATGAAGGGCAATTTTCAAAATAATTTTTCTTTTTTGAAAACCATTGTTTTTTAAGCGATTAAAACCACAAGCTAACCATTCTAATCGATTAAATTCATAGAAGAAAACATAATGACAAAATCAAAATAATGGCACTAGATAACACCTAGCTAAACAAGTTTACCATAACATTACTACAATATATGAAACCTCTGCTTAATGACACCTTGCAAAAAATGAAAAACCGGAGGGCAGTTTTCAAATCTAAATTTCCTTTTTGAAAACCATTGTTTTTAAAGCGACTAAAACCATTAGGTAATAACTGAACTAAAAAAAGTACAATAATTTTTTGATTTATAGTTGAGGAAACATTTGAACCTGTTATTTTATACATTTTAACAAAGTTTTAGCCAAGTTTTTCTGTTTTATCTTGATAAAGTTATATCAATACAGAAGGAACAAAAAAAGAAACTTTACCAAAGAAAAACTTTTTAAGAAATCAAACAATTTAGTAAGAAAACGGTGTTGCAGCCGTCAAAACGATAATCTAATCACTGAAATAAATTTAAACTCAAGTATGCAATCTTTCAACGTAAGTGCAACCTCTCCGTTATTTTTTTGTTGAGGCAATGTAACAAACAACAACCTAAAATACACAGATATCGCAGAAAAATATCCAAAAAAATTGCCTAATGCAGTTATGTAGTATCAAACCAAAAAAAAACAATAGTTGACAAAAGAGTTGTAAAAATAGGATTTTGACTTGTTAGAAAGAAGATGAGAGCTGTCTTTACAGAGACTACGTTCATTTTGAAGCAAAGAAGGTAAAAGTGACAAAGCTGAAAAAGGAACTGATTTTTTTAAAATAAATGTTTTTAAAAGTCAAGAAAACATAAGTTTTCAACTAGAAACAAAACAGATTGACTTGAATCTCCTTTGGGACACAGTTATGCTTTTTCAGTGTGCGACTAAGTCATAAGACTTCAAAAAATTACGATAAGGGCCAGAGCTAAGAATTTAACAAACTGTTTTATGAAACCACAGCATTGAAGCTATCAAAACTATCAGACTTTAAAAACAATTTTAAATTAATATAAAACGAAAGTCCTTTAATTTTTTATTTATTGGATCTCATTTCATCATTAGTTGGTCCTTTCTGTTAATGGTCTACCAATAAAGGCAAAAAAAATTGAATCAAAAACCATTAATGAAAACTCTTAAAAGTTCCTAGGAAAAGAAATTGTCTAAGTCCTGCAAACCCTCTCTAAATAATAAAACCAACAAAAAATATTATCTGCTTCAGTAAAATTTTGGTGTTACTGATCAATTATGAAACGAAATTAGATCATGTCCAGATAAGAAAAAAATCGAAATGTTCAAATAGCCTTTTGTTTTTTGAAAATGTTTTATCGGAAATCCATCAAAACCAGTAGCTATAAAATGAAATTAATGAATTGGTTCATTTAAACAACCAAATGATCCCATTGATATCTTTTAAGACCTTATTTTTTGAATGACTACAAAAACAACATCAAACATTGGTAAAAATTAAAATTTTTAAATAAATTTAACAAGAGAAATTGGTCGCAAGCCGAAACCACAAGATATTCATCAACAACATTTAAAATAATGCATTCTGCTTTTTTAGACGTCATCTGGACCTGCCATTTGGACCTGGTCTACTATGTTTCTTTTATTTTACTTACTGAGCTGTAACATGGTTATGTTAACAAGCAGTTTGCTGGGTTCTGAATTTTTTGGATTGTTTACGGGACTTGTCATGCTAAATTTTTATAATTCATCTCCTCACTTAATTTTCTCCTTCACAAAATAACAATGGTCGACAGCTTCTAATCTTGCTTTATGATTCTTTTATGTTTCTGACATCATTTTTTGCACTCGTTACAGAGAATTTCCAGCCGAAAAGAAAATGAAATTTTTTGTCAATTTGTCACGATTTGTCACTGAATCATTGTTTTTGCACCAAAAAATAATATAAATTGAGAATAATATGAACCCATTTGACCTCAATGATAGACCCCGGTAAAATGATTGGTAGTTTTGAAACTTAACTATTGTAATGGAATAAAAAAGGATGTTTCCAAAAGTTTTCTACATTAAAACGAACTGTTTTTTTTTCATTTTATAATAAGCATCAACTGGAGTCAATTTGTTTCTGATTATATTATGGTAATGTTGATTATTTGCGTGAAAATTTAATATGCATAAACATCCATTAAAAACAAATGCGTCTTGTGCTCTATTAAAATTAATTTTGTAGTGATCAACGAGAAAACTAAAAAAGTATTTGTTAAGAAAATTAATTGAAAAGGGAACACTGAATGACTTTTTAATACCTGGAGACATTAATTTAGAACATAACTGGAGTTAATGATGAAGTAATCCGGCGACTTCTGAACAAAAACTTTTTTAATATGAGCAGGTGGTGGATAATCTCAAATCAATCTCAATAGAATTATAATACCTGCATGGCACTGCATCTTCCAAAAATCCGATCTAATAAAAAAATTCAGATCTTTTTTTGATCTTCTGATGGGATCTTAGACGATTAAAATTTTTCTCATACCTATTACAAACATGAAAACGTTATTTCGTGTTATTAGATCTTGCAAGATGAGATATTTGTCCGGTCCGATCTTACAAAAGAATCCTTTTTTTTGTTTCTGTAAAACTGCTGTTATGTTGAATAAACAGGTCGGGACAAGTTACTGGAAAAAGTTTTTCAAGATCTATGAAATTTCACCTTATCAAAATTCTGAGTATTTGTTGTTCTTTTTAAATAATGGTAAGTTGTTTTTTCCCAGCTTATATCTACATTTTGATGTAACTTTCATATATAACCGATCTAGAACATTTTTTCAGATCTTACGCAATAAAATTATTGGAAGAATGTTTATCTAAGATATCTTACAACAAGTCGAACAGGGAGAAAGTTATGGTCAGCAAAGTTTTGTCTTGTAGGATCTTATCTGATGAAAATTCATTGAAATCAGTCAAAAAAAGTTTGATTAAGAGACTTCGAATCACTAAGGTTGGCAATAACAACTGCATAAAGATCTGAACATTACAGCATTTTAATATTAAAATTATGTCCATCATCTGTTTATCCATTGTTTTATACGTATTTATAATAAAATAAACACGGAGAACATCGGAGAGCATAGCAGAAAACACTGTTCTGATATTTTTATAGCCTCCGGTGTCATGGTTATAGCAGGGTCAATAATATGGGGTAACACCCTCCTATAAAAAAATATATGCAGCCATAGAAACTTTTTCACTGAAACAAACTACATGGGGTAACCTAAATTTTGGGGTCTTTGGAGAAGTATATAATGGAAAAGGTATATAATTTTTTTTATTTGATTTGAAATGCCAACCGAACTAAGGGATTCAATTTGTTTTTCAACCGTAAGCAGTTCTGTCTTTTTATTGAGAGGTTTTCTTTTTTAGATAACGCCGAAAGAAACAAATCCCGATGGATACTTCTTCGCGTGGCAATTGTACAACAACTTATTGCGAGACTGACCACCTAATATCATCTTCTCATTTTCTATCTTCTAGAAAAAAAACCAGACTAATCTTGCCAAATAGTGGCCAATAAATGTTTTATATTAGAGTTTTAAAGTATGAGAACCATTGAGTCCAACAACTGGTCCCAGAAACTGTTTTTTTATTATTGTTTACTTTATCTGTTTAGAAACTGTTTATTTTATTATTATTGTTATTATTATAATATAATCCAGCATTAAATTAACTGAGAACAAAGCTGTTTGTTAATATAAAACTCGTTTCTGCATTTTAACATTAGCAATAATTGAACCATTGTAGTCACGTTCTTTAATCAAAATTGCAGCTTTATCCTCATCCCTAGTATTGTAAGTAAAACTGAATAAATGATCTTTGAAAAATTTAACTCAATTTCCTAAAATTTCCAATTGCTAATGATAAACATTATTGTTTTCACCCTTCGAGAAAGAAGAGCAGAGCTTTGATTAATTTAGTATAAAATATATGTTTCTCTGTGGTTAAGGTTAAACATAAGTTAAAATTAATTTCTCATTTTAAACGACTAAACTGATGCTTATCAATGGACCGATGACCATATTTTGAGTATATGAGAAGTAAATAAAACATACGTTTTATGAGGATGCAGAAAGTTCAACTCACAATCAAAAAGAAGCTTGAAAATGTTTAAACAAACTGTTCTTCCGAAACTTTGACTAAAATTTAGAACTCTAATTGAAGTTTTAACTGTATTTGTTATTACATCAGGAGTGCGCTGTGATTGTCATTTTCGGACATTTTTGTTCCAACCCCACTTGTGGGGGGAGGAACTATATACTCAAATGGGTTCTTTTTTGTTCAGACAATTTTGGCCGATCGATTTATTCATCGTAGAGAAATGTCAGTGGTATCATTAAAAAGCTCGTCCAGTATAGAAATCGAAATTAAAAAGATTTTTTTAATTTCGGTTTTTTCGAGGAGTTATCGAGTTTTAAAGTTTCATGTGGACACAGAATATTTGATTCACTTTTGTTCACTTTTAGCGTAATTTTTGTTCGAATTAACATTTTTTCTTTATAAAAATTTAATTCAAAATTACATTTCACGCTACAAAATGCATCAATTCGGTGTTTCTAAAAATTCGAAATCTTTTTGAGAGCTCATTTTTTAGAAAAATTTCTATATTTTTTTGTCTTTTAAGTCACTAAGAGAATAGCCACCCTTCATATCGGGGTTCCGTTAATGACAAAATCCAATGATACTAAATAAAAAAAATTAGATATCAAGGAATCGCTCATATTTTTTTGGCTTAGACTTTGAGTGTTCGTAATTATTATTGAAATTTTGATTTCCTTTTTGAGATTTTACTTTGAG
>NC_134470.1:69379652-69774652 GCF_964194025.1 Convolutriloba macropyga
TTAAATTTTTTACGTCAGTAAAAAAATTTTAAATCAATTCTCAAAATCCAGAAAAATTAACTGAGTGATACCACTCTAAAGTTTTTATCACTTCAATTATTTGTGAAAACTCAAACAACTGTGTAGTTTTATTGAACTAGATGAGTAATATAACACGAAATTTCATCGTTTCACAGCTTTCTTCCTCGGTTTGAAAAACTGCATGAAAATTATTGTTCATTCAGTATTTATTATTTTTGTATTTCATAAACTCACGGCAAAAGCTGGGAAATTTTTAATCAGCTGTGCGCTCCAGAGTCCAGTTGAGGCCTCGACATTATTAATTGGTCAACTATGTCCAGGAAATAGGCGCTAAAAATTGGCTTTGGTAATATCATTCTTCAAATAAGAAATTGAGGTCAGCAAATCAAGTTCTTTTTATAAACAAAAATTTTGGTTTTTATACAGAAACTCAAGGCGGCACATGCTTTAAGTGTGCCCCCAACATGCTCAAACCAACACGATTATTTCATCAGCAAGCACCCGTATACTAAATCATTCCAGCACACAAATTCATGTGCACCATTGGCTTGGTTGTAAAACTGCTTTACAGTGAATACGAGTGCTAGAGCAAAATTGCAAGAAAAGGAAAACTAGAATCCGCTACTGGGAGTTGAACTCCAATGCTCTCTTCCTCTAACAACAATTAAGCTCTTAATAGACATAAAATACCTAATGGATTCCTCTTTAACTTTTCTTCCTGCCTTATCTTAATCTTCAAAAACTTCCTGATCTTCATCATTCTACTTCTCAATTATTCAAATCCAGAAGCTCGCCTCTCAAGCTAGATAAAAAAGTTTTTTGTTTTATTAAGCAACGGCAGTTAAACGGGGTTTGGCTGAAATAATCCAAATAAGCGCCCTTCTGTAAGAATGATGAGCAACTGCACATGATAATTTGAAAATTTTCAACCTGAACTAAATTTCATCAATTTAGGTAAAAAACGAAATCTTTTTTGAAATCAAAAGCAGCTTAACTCAATGTCAAAACCCATTAGACCAATTGTAATAACAATTAAACCATAGCCAACTCAAGTGTTATTTTCCAGAGCAATGAAGGCAAACTTTGTGCAACTGAAAATACAAAGAATAAGAGAGTTACCAAACTATTCGATTTTCTCAATTAAGCAGAATATAAAGCCTCAACTGCAGTAAGTGTTCCAAAACCAGTGTACAAAATTTTTAATGCAAGAAAACGAGGCCATAAGAAAAATCAAATTAAAGAGGTTTTATAGTCAAAGTACATCAAAGAATTCATGAAAACGAAATGAAGGAGGAAATATAAAGCAATAACAGAGTATCTGTATTAAAAGCATCAAGGATAATATGTAGAGGTATTGGAAAACTAATTGGACTAATCCTACAAATAAGAAAATCAATAAGTTATGGTACAGCAGCGCAAAAACTTAACTAAAAGAATGGTAGGCTGGCTACCAGATGCATATCAAGCACAAAACCAAGAAATAAACAACAACAATGCCTCAAATTGCAGACACATGGATGATATTCAAGTGGTGGCAAAAATGTACATCGTTGCCGACGATGCTCAGACTACCACGCAGAATGACAATAAGCTGATGAAAAATAAAATGCGCTAATTGGGGAGAAACACATGTAACTTTATACAAAGGATGAACTTCTTGACCAAAACTCAGTTGGAGAGGCAAGGAAGAAACAATAAGTAACAAGTAATCAGCCGCAATGCACCGATAATCCGAAATGATACAGCCAAATATAAATGTCTCAGCGTTAAACATAGATGTTCTAGTGGCTGAAGAGTTCTTCAAATTTCAGACAATTTTCAATAAAAAATCTGATAGTAATATCATCGATGTCAGAAAGAGTGCAGATGGAATTTTCGCTGTGAAACTAGAAAAACACCACATTATTCAATGAAAAGTTTCAATAATTGCTTCCAAAATGTAGCAATGCAACAAATTTTAGCAGAAAGTTGTCAGTCCAGTCAGCATGGAAGAAAAACAAATAATGTTCCTCTTTTATTAATTTATTATAGAAAATGAATGATTCCCTGTAGTCAAGGTTAAAAATAAGTTAGGATTTCTCATATATTTGCTCTTATCATTGGACCGATGACCTTTGTTTGAGTATCTGGGAGGTAATTGAAACACAAATTTTCTAAGATTTCATAAAATTCAGTTCACAATCAAAATTCGGTTCACAATCAAAAATATTCAAACAAACTGTTCTCTCGAAACTTTGACTAAATTTTTTAGCTCAAAATTGTACACTTTTACTTGTATTTGTTATTTTATCAGGAGTGCACCCTGTTTGTCATTCGCGGTCATTTTCAAGAAGGACGTGATTTTCGAAATGGGCAATTGCAAAACAAACAAAATTCGGTTCAATTTCATCGTTATTTGAGCCGTTAACAACAGATATGAAAATTTGTTTATATACATATATATATATATATATATATATATATATATATATATATATATATATATATGTGTATATATACATATATATATATATATATATATATATATATATATTTGTATATGTATGTATATATATATATATATATATATAATTATATATATATATATATATATATATATATATGTATGTATGTATGTATGTATGTATGTGTGTGTGTGTTTTTCAAGTTTTATGAGATTTTTTTATAATTTAACCCATTTCGTAATTTTAATTTTTTATACAACAACCTCCGTATTATTTTAAATACTAAAAATTAAAAAGTGTGATTTTTTTCATCTATCAAAATATATATCAAAATTTTATTTAAATGTTTTATTCCAGTAAAACATATTTAAGTCAATTCTCAAAATCGAGAAAACTTTAACTGAGTAATACCACTCTAGAGATTTTTATCACCTATTTTATTTGTGAAAATTCAGTTGTGTAGCCTTAACGATAAATATGAATATTATAATATGTGATTTCATTGTAAGCAAATCGTGTTACAGCTTTCGTTCTTGAATTGAAAATTGAGCTTGAAATTATCGTTCATGCAATATTCTTTATTTTTGAATATCATAAACCCACAGCACATGTTTGGCAAAATTTTTTGCGCTGTGTTTACCAAAATTTAGTGGTATCCTCGACAGTATTATTTGATTAATTACTTGCAGGATTAAATTGGTGCTAAAGCCAGACTTTTTGGATATAATTCTCCATATAGAAGCTGGAGGTCAGAAAATCAAGTTCCTTTCATAATAGAATTTTTTTTACATTTTTTTGAGGAAACCCGATGCAACTCCTGCCTTCAGTTTGCCCTTAACATGCTCACACCATTTTGAGCGTTTGATCAGCAAGCACCCGTACACTAACTTTTTCGCTCACACAAATTCATTTACAGTCTTAGCTTGATTGTGCCACAGTACAGAGAAAAGTACCATAGCATAATTGCATGAACGGGAAAACTAGTTTCCTTTTCCAGGAAAACTAGTAACTTCTAAACACAATAAGCTCTTAATAGACAAATTTTTTAATGGACTCCTCCTTAACTTTTCTTCTTGCCTTATCTTTTTTTCAAAAGTTTCTTCATTCATATCAATCATTTTTGCAAACATTCAAATTGAGAAACTCAGCTTTTACACTTGACAAAAAGTCAGTCCTCTTTTGAGAAATGGAATTCAGATGAACTTTGGCTAAAATGAGCAAAATATGCGCTCTTTTGCAAGAATGAAGAGTGATGCTTTTCAAATGAACAAGATTTCATTAATTTGGAAAAACGTGACACTTTTCGAAATCAAAAGCAGCGTAACTCAATGTCATAACCAATTAGACCAATAGTTATTACAATTAAAGCAGGCCGAATACAAGTGCTATTTTCTGGAGCAATGAAGACAAAAATTTACGCAAATGAAATCACAAAGAATAAGAGAGTTACCAAGCTCTCCAATTTTTGCATCTTAACAGAAGATAAAAACTCAACAGCAACAAGTGTTTCCAAACATAACTGACAATGCAAGAGAACCAAGCCATCAGCCAAATCAAAATCAGGAAGTTGTTATAGATAAAGTCTATCACAGAAATCTTGAAAACAATATATAGGAGGAATTACTAAGCAATAACAAAATGACTGTAGTAAAAACATAAAGGATGATAAGGAGAGCTATTGGAAAACTCATAGGACTAATACTAGAAATCAAAGAATCATTTAGTAAATGTTCAACAACGCAAAAACTTTTTGTAGAGAGTGGTCGGCTTACAGATGCCAACAAAGCAGAGAGCCAAGAGATGAACCAAAAAAATGCTTCAAGTTTCAGAAATATGGGTAATCTGCAAATGACTGTAACAATGAACACCGTTGGCTACAATGCTCAGACCAGCAGGCAGAATAGCAACGCACCGAACAAAAACAAAAAATTAAATGCGCTAATTGGAGAAGACAACATGCAACTGTATACAAAGGATGAACTTCATGACCAAAAAACAGTTCGCTGGGCAACAAAGATACCACAGGATAACAAGAGATCAGCAGCTTTGCACCGACGACGCGAAATGATACAACCAAACTCAAATGTCTCAGCAGTAGACATAGGTGTTCTACTGGCTGAAGAGTTCTTCAAAATTCAAACAAATTTCAAGAACAAATTTTCTAGTGATTTCATCGATATTGTCAAAATTAGTGCAAACAAAATTTTCACTGAGAAAAGAAAAAGAAAAAATTACACTATTGTATCAAAAGTTCCAATATAAACTTCAAAATAAAGCATTGCAACAATTTTAAGCAGAGAGCCATCAGTTTTGTCTACATTGAAGAAAAAACAATCATGCAATCAATCTTCTTTTGATGGGAAATATATTGGCATTGTGTTCCTGAATGAGTTCAAGAACAGTCTGAAGGACCATCTTACTATAGCCTATACGAAGGCAAGCAAAATACATGGATCAAAGAGTCGGTTGAGAAAGGGAGTAGCAAAGTTAAACCAGATAACTAGGCTGGAACTGAACAATTGAAAAAATTCAAAACTTTGTTTACATGCTTTGAAGTAACTAATTTAGACATCCTTGGGTAATAATTCTGAAAAACTCAACAGGTAATGAGTTGAATTTTTCAAAAACTTTAAATTTAATTTGATAAACGTTTTTTGAGCGGAGTAGATAACTCTACCACAAAGAGCTGAACTGCACATACTACCAAAAAATGGTGAAGACATACTAGAAATCATTGCAACTGAATTTTTCAGGGTCTTAGACGATTGTTTTGACGCAAACGAAGAACATCAGTGCTTATTTGGAAGCATGCTTGAACTACACTTTGTCCATCTAAAATTTTTCCGATTTTTCGACACATTTGTTGTTGCCAAAAAATCTAGTGTTCACGACAGTGCGACGATCACAACGATGAAGAAGTAAATCAGAAAAAAATTGAAATGAAGGAAAAAATTAATTTCGAAAAGTTCAGACACATTTTAAGACAATAACACGGAACTCTATGCTTTCTCCCCCAATCTATCGAAAAGCACAAGAATCAGGTACTCCCAACAAAACTTGATGAAATACTCTCATTTTGATACGCCAAAAAAGAAAATTGAAGACAACTGAAAAGAACGCACGCAAAACAGAACAAAAACTTGAAAAAATGAAATATTTTTTCTCCAAAAAGATATACATAGACCCATGAAACAATCAAATGACAAAAATCAATCGCAACTGATTGCAAGCATTCAAAATATGAGGAAAACACATTTTGAGAGCATTAAATTTTCATGTGGTGATACAGAAAAATCAAATGAAATCAAGAAAATCATCAAACCTTTTGCATACAACTCACAGGAATAACAGACAAAATGGTTAATGTTAAAAATTTTGCTAGAGGATACAATGACAGACCAGAGATACAAAGTATTGAAAAAAAATAAGCAGTTTGATGAAGACAAAAAAGAGACGAAATGGTATCCAAAACGGACTAGCTGAAATAATTAACTATGGTGTACAAAAGTAGTCCAATTTAGGGAAACTTTCAACAGAAATGTTAACTCAGCTCCAGGACCTTCCAAAATCAATTTCCACATTCGATAAAGTTTTCTTAAATATTCCAAACATATATCTCATGACTTAAATCTTCCTAAATATTCAAATTATAAATCTCAAAACATATATCTCAGATTCTTTTGTCAATTCTTATCCAATTCCATAGGAACAGTCCTAGATCGAAAAGTTAACACGGTTGAGCAAAAACAGATAGGAAACAGGAAACTACTGACGAAATAACCAAAATAAATTCCTGCAAAGGTAAATGGAAATTATTAGAAAGACCTTTTCTTAACTGTGAAAGCCATAATGTCTACTGTGAGTTGCAAAGTGCATACTCAATTTCTCTCAGTATGCTGCAGAAGCATATAAATGGTCGAAATGTTTTAATTCGTCTGTCAAAATGTTGAAAAGCTTTTTCAAGCGGTGTGGAGATTACGGCATCTAAAAAACTGCAAATGTTGCGAAAAAAGGAATTGATGAACTGTTTTCTCTCCCCCAGAAATTTGTCTGTGATATTCAATAATTAAAAAATAGCGCTCATTGCACTGAAACACTTTGTGTTTTATGTCATTGGCATTCCTTATTTTTTTAGTTGACATTTAACATTTGTCTGATCATTTTGCCCTGTATTACAGATCGTGGTCTTGTTGACTATTAAAAGAAGAACTCCAAAGCTCACGAGTAAAATTAATCAAATGGTGCAAACATCTGCCAAAAAATAAATCATAGTAAAACAAACTATCTGATATTCAAACACCCGTCAAAATAATTTTTAATCTAAAATTTTTCATCGGGAGAACACAAATTCAACAAGCAAACACAGTTAAATAGCTTGGCGTTACTTTAAACTATCATCTGGAACGTTGAAAAGTGAGCGCAAAAAAAGCCAATTGAGGATTTTATCCACTGTAGTGACTAGGTCAACTATACATTGATAAAGAGAATTTGCTGATCTTGTATACTTCATGGGTTCGACCTCTGTTTCTTTACAAATATGCTGGCTGTATTGACCAATCTAAAACAGTAATTAAAAACATGCAGTTGACGCAACATTAAGCTTTAGGTTTCCTTAAAAAAATCTTGCACGTAGAGCGTTAAAAAGTTCCAAGAAGAGTATATTGTACATGTTGTGAGAAGTATTCAAGTCAAGTTAGCAAACAATTATCTAAAAGAAGCAAAAGCTACTAAGTTCGAATTAATAATTGAACTCAGCTAGACAAAATACAATGCCCAAATATTTTTTGCCAGGGCACATTGGATCATATCTCCTGAAGTCGATAAAACATTCAGCACGCTATTAGCTAAACTTATCCTAAAAGCTCTGAAGAAAATTGGATTCGAAGTGCAGCTAAATTGTTAGAACAAAAAAATGTTTCACTTTTGTCCGAGAGCAGTGCTTTCAACCCCACTACCGGAAACCGTAGAGTCTCAGATCTAGTCAACTAAACAAAGCTTGCGACTAAAACCATGAACCATGAGAGCATACACAATCTTCGCAGAAGTGGCCGAGCACTTAACTCTTATGAATTTGCACTCGGTCTTCGGAGACTAAAGTGTCGAATCTCAACTAAATCGGTCTAATAACATCTCTTTTTTCTGCCCTACCTTATCTGACACTCAACAGAGTCAACGATTAGGACTCAAAGATCGAACCGTGTATCAGTCAGATCACTGGATATAATTCAAATCGACAATCTCCTCCTTTTCCACGTCTTAAAAATTTATTGCTGACGGGTCAACGCTCATTAAGCCTACGCCATGCTTTCTGTTGTCAATGCCAAGGCACAGAATCTTGTCATGAAAATTTATCCGGGGATTCTTTTACCCTACATCACGCGGCAGCAATGGAATCATTACGACTACATTATGAGAATACTTGTGCTCTGGTGTAAAAAAGCAAGTGAACTGCTTTCAAGGATCATTACGGAAGCACTCAATCAGGAGCAAAATGACAGCCCAAGCGCAGCATATTCAGATTCCGAGTAAGCACAACTGCACGAGTGTTAAATAAATCATTTCGAAGCCGCCAATAGAGTTAATGTTAGCGAAAGAAAGACGATGAGGAAAAGGATACAAAATATAAACATCCAAGATAATGGCCAAATGTGTAAAATAGTAACAAACACTATTGACAAAACAAGTGCAAGTGGACAAAAGCAACCGGAGACATATTGCGATTTTACGAATTCTTTATCGACAAGTACCAGCGTGTTCGAACGGCACCACAGTCAGAAAAAACTTTACTTGCAAGATTTAATCTTTTGTTGAGCTTGAAGGATTGTGCTCAGTTGCTGGATTATAAACTGTGCAAAAATGATTTCGGAGGCGACAGTTCCATTTACAGCAATAACTACCTGCTTCCTTTTTTGTTCTATACATTCTCCTCTGACAAAATTGCTAAGTGTATCAATGACAACGAAAAACTTTCACTTCGAAGAAATATAAAATAAATCTAACGGTTAACGCTTTCATTACGAAACAAGCGCATTATGAGATGGTGCGAGTCACCACAACCGCTTGCATTATTCAAATTTTAAGTCCCTTTTACTGTTTCTTTTTGATTCTGTTCATTAAGAGTTCAATTTCTTTGAGTTGATCTAAGCCAATGACGTTTTTCCAGCCGCTCGATTGGACAATTTAGAGAAAAGTTGAACAAACACTTCTTTTTGTCCCCATCTTACTGCAAAGCCAGCCGCTCACCTCGTAAACTCTAGGCTAAGCTGTACAAAAAAGCCACTAGCGAAGCAAACCTCAGTTTTATCGAATGGAAAAATTGCCATCAATGGCAATTAGTTAGATGAATGACTTTAAAAATAAGCACTTTGATCGGTTGTCTACAATTTTTTTATTAAAAGCAACTAATAGATTTATACTCACTCAACCGATTTCTTTTTTAAATAGTACACCTCTTCAACCAACAAAAAATTTAATGCTATGAGTGATTTGGTTAAGGGTTTTTGTGGTTCAGGTCACCATAGCACTCTTACTGCCATTTCATCAAATTTCTCTTTTCCTTTTATAATTTTTTATTTCGATTGAGAACAGTTTTTAAAATAGTTTTAGTCATTAATTTCCGAAAATAGCGAGAAAAGCCATTTTAATACTCGACAATCGTTTTGGATATCCACACACTCTCATAACATCACTATTTAGCCAAAGACTTACTATTACGCCGACAAGTGTCACAGTGAGCCACTCACCCGATTGAACAGAGCGCAATGAATCAATGCCCTCAAGTTGCACTGCGTCTTTATTTCCTTAATATTTTTTATCACGTCTTACTTCTAGCCTTCACGATAAAAAGTAAATTTTTCGGTCTGTAATACGCCAATTGTTAGGGCAGTGGTCTCTTCAATTGAACAAACAAAGTGTGCGCACTGGTTCATTCCCCAAGAGAAGAAAAGCTTTTTTTTCTGTCTTTCATTGTCTTTGTCACACTTAATTTTTACCTTCTTAAAGAAAATGAATGACTTTCCTTTATGGACCTAAAGTGGAGAAATTTTTTTCTTGAAGGACACATTGGAATTATTCATTAGTCAATCAATTGCTGACCTTTAATCAATTTGTTCTATCGAAAATTGTAACTGAAAATTGTAAACTAACATTTGAATTTATTTAGATTGGTGTTCTTTCTTAAAAATAACCCAATTGTTTTTGGGCAACATTGCCATGTTGGTTTATGTTAATCCTGGAAAAATCCCTAAAAAATGGGCGCTTCTTTTTCCTTTAGATAATTTTCCAATCGGTGAAAAAAGTCTTAAAAAAGAAGGTCATAAAGTTATTGATCAAAGGAATTGTAAATTAACAATTAAGAAACCAAAAAAAAGATCTGTTGTTTGCTAACGCTGAGTCGTCTAAATTATCTTGACATCATTTGTTCGTTCAGAAGAGATTTGTTCTATTGAAAACAAATAAATCGAAAAAAAAGAGTTCTTGCTTTGAGACCTATGTTTGCACATAAGCGATCAAAAAAAATTGTTCAGAGAAAATGTTGACTCCCTTTCAAGCCAAATGATTCATCATTCGTAAATTTATGAATCTTCTAAGCGCATGTGCTACCTGCTTTAGTTCGTTGTAATCATTTTTTACTCCAGCATAAATTGTAAACTGTTGTTGATTTTTTAATTTCTTTATTGTATGACAATTTTTATGTCACTTAACACTTTAAATATGATTCTGTTTTCGGCGTCGTACTTTCTATCACTGCATTGGTGAAAGGGTGGCAAATTAACTGTCTATATTAATTACTTTTCTTCTTACTAGATTCGTCCAATAGATGAGACTACACAGCCTTCCTGTTTGTGTATCTTACGATTAACACGTAATAAATGATGCAGTCAAGTTAGGGCATCCAGTTAACCACAAGTTTCATGGGAAGAGCGGAATGCGTAATTGAAGCGTATTTTGTCGTAAAACAGCAAATTTGAAGTTTTTCATGGGTCCAACTCCAAAAGATGTCCTATTACCTCAGAACATATTTACGAGGAACCGAACTAAGATCTCGCCCCGACCATCTTGCGCAAGAGATTTAAAAGAAACATGCAGTTTAGAAAAAAAAGCACAGCAAATTCCGGAGAACAGTAGAACTCGGTATTATATGTTGTGATAAACCTTGCAAAAAATCATGTCAAAAGGTTGCTTTCTAATTTTTCTTAACCGTGCAAAGTAAGAAGCGAACTTAACAAACAGGACCCTCGAGCAAACATCGAGTCAATAAAATTGAGGGAATTTGAGGCCTCCTCTGACACCCATTTGTGACATTACGAAACATAACTTTATAGGTTTTTTGATCGATTTAGAGTGCGGACAGTAAGGAACTGTTTTATTAGGCAATAACAGAAACTGAAGCTGAAAAAAAACTAGAGAATTTACAAAACAATTTAATAAGGGATTTTTTTTACCTTCAGCTTGATTAACAGAGAAACTGAATGAACCAGTCAGCACTGATCACTCTATTTAATTAGGAAGGATGTTCGAACAAAGATTAAGGAGGCAGAGTTCAATAGAGAGTAGTCCGTGCTACATATTCAGAAACCGTGGATTAAAAACTCAGTGAATTTTGCAAAACAAAAACAAATATTTATTCAAAGAGCAGTGGTTTCAACCCAGCTAACGGAAACCGTAGGGTCGCAGATCTAGACAACTAGAAAAAGCTTGCGACTAAAACCATGAGACTTGAGAGCCTACACTATCATAGCAGAAGTGGCAGAGCTGTTAACTCCATTGAAGTTGCACTTGGTTTTCGAATGGTAAAGTGTCAAATCTCAACTAAATCAGTCTGACAACTTTTTTTCCTGCCCCATTTTATCTGACACTCAAAAAAGTCAACGATCAGGACTCAAAGATCGGACCTTCTATCAGCCAGATCACCTGAATTTTATCCAAATCGACAATCTTCTTCTATTCCACGTCTTTAGAATTTAATGCTGACTCGTCCACGCTCACTAAGCCTATGCAATGCCTTCTGTACTCAATGCCAGAATCACAGAATCTTGTCATGTGGATTTACAGCGGGTTTTTTAACCCTTTTTCAAACTGCGGCATTGGAATCACTACGGAGGCGACGGTTCACTTTACAGCAATAACTACCTGCTTCGTTTTTCTGTTCTCTACATTCTCTATTGAGCAAATTGCTAAGTGCATCAACGACAACGAAACAATTTCATATTAAAAACTAATAGAATAAATTGACCTAACGGTTAACGCTTTCATTAGGAAGCGAGCACAGTATAAGATGGTTACAGTCACATCAACAGCTTTCATTACTTATTTTTTTATTATCTTTTACTGTTTCTTTTTGATTCTGTTCATTGCGAGTCAAATTTCTCTAAATTGCTCTAGGCAAATAACATTTTTCTAGCCGCTTGATTAGACAAATTAGAGAATGTTCGAAAAAACACTTCTATATGTCCCTATCTTACCGCAAAGTCAACCGCTAACTTGGTAAACTCTGGCTTAGATGTACGAAACAAAAAAAAAAACACAAGCAAAGCGAAGCGTAACTTCATTGAGTGGGAGAACTCACCATCATACGCAATCAGTTAGTTGATTGACTTCATAAAGTCATTTTAATCGATTATCTACAATTTTTTTAATCAAAACAACTAATAGTTTTTATACTCACACCGCCGGTTTCTTTATTACATGGAACAGTTCTTCAACCAACAACATAATTTATTGCAATGAGTGGTTTGCTTAAGCGTTTTTGTGGTTGAAGTCAGTATAGCACTTTAACTGCCTTTTCATCAAATTTCTCTTTTCTTTATAATAATGAAATATATATTTTGATTGGTAACTTGTTTTTAACATAGTTTAGTCATTACTGTCCCAAAATAGCAAGAAAATCCATTTTACTACTCGACAATCGTTTGCGAAATCAACACACTCTCATGACATTACCATTTTCGCAAAGACGTACAATTACGCCGACATGTATCGCAGTAAGCCATTCACCTGACTGAAGAGGGCGCAATGAATCAATGCCCACAACATGCACAGCAACATTCTTTTTTTATTCTCTATATCACGTCTCACTTCCTGCCTACCTAGCAAAAATTAAACTTTTCTGTCTTTGATACACCAATTTGTACCGCATTGGTCTTTTCAATTGGACAAACCGGGCGCAGTGGTTCAATCCCCAAGCGAAACAAAGCTTTCTGTTTCTTTCTTTTATTCTCTTTGTCACACTTAATTCTTAACTTTTTAATGAAAATTTGTGACTTTCCTTTATGGACTTTAAGTGGACAAGTTTTTCGTGAAGAAAGCCTTGGAATTATTCATTAGTTAGTCCACTGCTAACATTAAAGCAATTTGTTCTATCTCAGTTTTTTTCTGAATAACATCAAATCAGACATTGTAACTAAAATTTGTAAACCAACATTTGAATTTTAGATTGGTGTTCTTTTTAACAAATAACCCAATTCTTTTTGGGCTCAATTTTCATGGTTTATATTAATCCCGAAATGTCGTAAAAAATGAGCGCTCCAATTTCTCTTTTTAGATAATAAGGCCATTTTTCCAATCGGTGAAAAAACTCTTAAAAATGGTCATAAAGTTATTGATCAAAGGAATTGTAAATGAACAAATAGTAAAGAAAAAACTGCTCTGTTGTTTGCTAACACAGAGTCCTCTAAGTTATCTTGATATCACTTGTTCGTTCAGAGAAAATTTCTTTTAATGGAAAGCAAATAAATCGAAGTAAAAAAGAGCTCCTGCTTTGAGACCTATATTTGCACATAAGTGATCAAAAATCGTTTGTTCACAGAAATTGTAAACTCCCTTTTATGCCAAATGATTCATCAGTCGTAAGTTTATGAATCTTCTAAGCGCATGTGTTACATGCTTTAGTTCGTTCTAATCAGTTTGTCCTCCAGTGTAAATTGTGAATGGTTGTTGATATTGTAATTTCTCTTCATTGTATGACACTTCTTTTGTCACTTAACACTTTAGGCAAGATTCTGTTTTCGGCGTTGCACTTTGTAACATTGCGTTGAAAAAGGGGCGTTACATTAACTGTCTATTTTAACTCTTTTCTCCTAACTAGATTCGTCCAATAGATGAGACTACACAGCCTTCCCGTTTTTGTATCTTACGATTAACACGTAATAAATGATGCAGTCAAGTTGTAGGGCATCGTCTAGAAGACCACTTGGTATAGAACGATTTTCGTAAACAGCCTCCAGTTAACCAAAGGTTTCATGGGAAGAGTTGAATGCGTACTTGAAGCGTACTTTGGCGTAAAACAGCAAAAAGGTGAGATTTTTGTTGGGTACTACTCCAAAGAGTATCGTACTACCCTCAGAACATTTTCACGAGGAACCGATCTAAGATACCGCCAGAAAATATAAAGCAAGAGACGGATAAGAAATATGCAGCAAAGAAGGAGTTGGCGCAGCACATCCCGGAGAACAGTAGAACTCGGTATTATATGTTGTGACATGGAAAAATTATATCAAACAGCTTACTTGCTCATTTTTCTTTAATCTTGCAAAGGAGGGTTGAGGACAACTTAACCAACAAGACCCTCTGGCAAACATCGAGTCAATAAAATTGAGGGAATTTGAGGCCTCCTCTGACGCCCATTTGCGACATTACGAAACATAACTTTATAGTGTTTTTGATCGATTTAGAGTGCGGACAGTAAGGAACAGTTTTATGAGGCAATAACAGAAACTGCAGCATTTACAAAACTATTTGATAAGGGATTTTTTTATTATCTTCAGCTTGATTAACAGAGAAACTGAATGAAACAGTCAGCCCTGATCACTCTATTTAATTATGAAGGATGTTCGAACAAGGATTAAGGAGACAGAGTTTAGTGGAGAGTAGTCCGTGCAACATATTCAGAAACCGTGGACTTAAAAACTCAGTGAATTTCAGCAATAGGGACGCCAACCTCGGATTACAGAACAAATCTTAAACCCTATAGACGAGCCACACCGCCATAAAAGAAGAACCGCCATGAAAATATTATCTGGTTATGAACGAAGACCGTAAATCCCATTACACTGCTAATGATCAACAAGGAGGCTCGGTAATGTGCGTTGGCACATAAGGTTCCGAGCCCGCTCATCCATATTTTTGGCATAATTATCTACCAAATGAGCAACAGATAGAAAAACCCAAAAATTCAAGTACTTTTCAAAAAAAAATGTATGAACGTATGAACGAAAATGTAGCCTCCAAAGCAAATACCACAGTGGAGTTAAAAATGATGCACTACATTGATGAGACATTAATATTAGGAAAGCTAGTTAAGACGAACAGCAAAATCAAACAACAACAAACATTAATTACATCAATAATTTAATGTCCGTTTTAAAAAACAAAACTTAATAACAAAGTCAACATAGCGTCAGATAAAACTGAAACTAAACAAAATAACTTGTAATTCACCAGAAAAGATTTGAGAACAGTCCATACTAAGGCTTGATAACAATGAGTAAAAAGAGAACAAAAACAGTAAAATTAAAAAGTTTGCTTTTTTGTTAAAAAACAATTAATTTCAAAGCAATGAAAACCATTAAAAATCTATTAACATATCGCTTAGGTTTATGATTACCAATGCATCTATAGTAGGGCATTAAGATCTGTCCTTATTCAATTTTTTGCGGTTAAAAAAAGAACAACAAGAAGACAACAAACAAAAATTCAATTGAAACTTGCCAGAAAAAGTTCTCGAAGCTATAAAGCCATATTTTGGCCTTCAAAATATGTTTGATTGCACCTTCTTCGAGCACCAATAATCTAGTATGTCACGGCTCATTAATAACACTAGGTAAAAAGTAGACAAAAAGCGAAAAAGGCAAAACTAAGTAATACTTTTTTTAATTAAAATTACTTCCAAAGTCATGAAAGCCATTAATTACAAAATGAAATTATTAAATAAAATCGTTTATTAAGCCAAAGGAAGACCCTGAGACCTGCTTTTATCCAGATTATGTCTCACGACTACAAAAAGAACGTCAAGTATGACAAAAATAAAAATTTACTTTTTTGTGAAAAACCCGTGTAGAAGCCAGTAAACTAACAACGATTTCTTCAAAAACATTAAATTTTGTGATACCAATCCGTTTTGTCACCTTCCATTGACATCAATAACATCAGATTTGACCTGTAATAAACGAGACTAGCTAACAAATAGACAAAAAACAGAACAAAACTGCGATGTTAAAAAGAGTTCTTTTGTTTTTGAAAACAATTGTTTTCAAAGTCATGAAGGCCAGCAGCTATCTACTAAAATTAAACACTAGACTCATTTTTTCATCAAAAGCAATGAAATGTGTCATTATACGGGAAAATTCATGTGACTAAAACGACAAGGTCAAAAAACAGTTAAAGACAAAATTTAAAAAATTCAGTTAATTTCGTCAAGAAAGTAGTGTCGAAGCCGTTAAACCCATAATTCATATCTTTAAGGATGCTAATATGTTCAATTTTGCTTTATTTTGAACTCGATTAGTGTGATATGTGGACTGTCAATAAGTTGATACAGTCACAAAACTAAAAAACGTGAAAAATGGGCAAATAACTAAAAAAAAAAACAGAAAGCTAGTAGTATCAAAGTCAGAAACTTAAGGCGTAAAACCTCAAAATATATTAAATTTTAAATCAGCAGAAAAAACCTCATTCTTTCTTTGCTGACACTAAGCTACAAGTTGACCAAACTAAGAAAAAATTAGAGACAAAGTGTAGCTGAGAAACAAAACAGTCTACCAAAGCTTCAATTTATTCGACCATGTGTAAGAAGTTAACGTCATAAGTTCGTATAAAGCAACGTATACGTATTGGAGATAGCAACAAGTGAGAGTTTAGACGGCAAGGTTTTTTGATGCTCTTTTACTGGTTTTTTGTCTGATGTCATTGACGTCAGAATCAGTTCATAATCGATCAACAATCGTCTAGAGAACCCGAAAATTATTGAGCCGAATCACGTCTTATTTGATAGGTCTTATGATTAGATTTACTTGAAATTATGTTAATTGCACTTTTTCCGAGCTTTGTACGTAAATTGGAACGTATTTTATTCAATTCGATTGCTTATTTAAATACTGGATTCTGATTGGCTAATAATCTCTCGCTTTAAATCTATTTAGTTACTAACATCCTCCGGCCCAGAAGAAGATGCTGGGAGAATGGGTACTAATTTCACAAGCGGGCGAACGAGCGATCCGGAGGACGTGCGCAATACGGCGGAGCGTGCGACGCTGTCGGAACCGTAACGAAGTTCAGTGATCCGAGCAGTGGGGTAGTAACCCCTTGGGTTGGTCTCTTCAACTACCCAAACCAAATCACCGGTCTTAAGGTTATGCTCGGCAGGCGTCTGCCACTTGGAACGTCGGTTCAGCGCCGGTACGTATTCTTTGATCCAACGAGACCAAATAGCGTTAGCGTATGACTGCGCGCGGGCGTAACGTTTACGGTGATCAAACTCATCTACACCAATGATGGACGGGAGACTACGTGCTTGGTTACCGAGGAGAAAGTGATTGGGTGTTAATGCACCTAGGTCGGATGGGTCGGCGCTTACGGGCGTTAACGGACGTGAATTAAGTGCATGTTCGACCAGACAAAAAGTGGTACTTAAAACCTCATCTGTGAGGCGACGTGTTCCAAGGATTGTGTAAAGTACGCGCTTGAAACTACGTACTAGCCTCTCCCAGATGCCACCTTGGTGTGGCGCACTGGGCGGATTGAACCTCCACTTGATGCCTTTGTGGGCAAGTTCCACAGCGATGTTGATGGTGTTCCACTTTTCGATGTTCTCGCGTAGTTCTTTTTCCGCGCCAACAAAGTTAGTGCCATTGTCTGACCAAATAATGGCCGGTGTACCCCGACGGGAGACGAACCGCTCCACTCCCATTACACACGAACTGGCGTCCATGGACGGAACGATTTCAACATGAACGGCACGAGTAGTTAAGCATGTGAAGAGGAAACCCCACCTCTTCTCGGTAGTCCGACGTACAGTAACGTAAAATGGGCCGAAGTAGTCGACCCCGGTGTTCGTGAAGGGAGGAGACTGGTATGCGAGTCTTTCTACTGGGAGGTCAGCCATAAGGGGTTGAATAGTGGCAGCGCGGAACATTCTGCACGTGACGCAGTTGGATTTAATTGAACGCAGTGAGGATCGTAATTTGAGGATGGTATAACGTTCTTGTACTTTAGCCCGCAGGTAATCAATACCCTGATGATGATGTTTAACGTGCGTGTGCCTGAGGAACAACTTTACAAATGCATGGCGTGCGTCCAGAACGATAGGATGTTTTACATCAAAGTCAACTTCGACCAACCGCTTGATGCGGCCTGCCGATCGGATTAGACGATTTGGCCCAATAAAGGGAGAAAACGGGGCAATACGGCTACTCCGTTTAACGGGTTTGTTTTCGAGAAGATCTTTTCTCTCCGCATTGAATGACTCCCCTTGCACAAGATACTGGAGATGACGCTCGGCTTTGTCAAGCTCCGTGGGGTCTATGATGCTACCATCGACATTACGGTAGCATTCGTGAGAAGGTAACAAGCGGAGTACGTACGCTGTTATCCGTAGCAACTTCTGATAAGAACTGTACTTATCGAAGAGAATTAGTTGCGGGGGCGGTTCTTTAGTTGGCTTGGTTACAGATGCGGCCAATGATGTATTTGTTTCATCAGTTTCCTTTGCTACTATACCGAGTTTGATGTTATTAACTACTTCAGTGCTTGGTTCGAATGGGAATTGCTTGGTTCTTAAGAAATCTGGACCTCTCACCCAGCTACTTGATTGCAAAACCTCAGCGGACATACCGCGAGTGCCAGCATCTGCCGGATTATCGCTTGAGGCAACGTGATTCCATTCGTCAACGCTAGTGTGTTCTAAGATTTCGCAAACGCAGTTTGCAACAAATATTGGCTGCTTGCTTGTGGAGTTGAGCCACTGCAAGACAGTAGTGCTGTCGGTCCACATATAAACTTTGTTGACATGCACAGTAAGGGCTCGACAGATATCTTGTTTCAACCGAGCGGCCAGTAAAGCAGCTTGCAGCTCTAGCTTTGGAATTGTCATCACTTTCATAGGTGCTACACGAGCTTTACCCAGGACAAATGCAAGCTCTGTTTTTGGCCCACTAGAAGTGTTTACTTGAGCTCGGAGAAATGCAACAGCGCTGAAGACCTCTTGGGAACTATCGCCAAACATGTGTAGTTCCAGGTGTTTAAAGCTTCCCGAAAAGTAGCTCCTCGGTATCGTGATTTCTGCAAGCTTGGGTAGTTCTACACTCCATTCGAGGAACCTTTCAACAGTGTCTTTTGGTAATTCTTCATCCCAGTGCTGCCCGCTGACACGCCAGATGTCCTTTAGTAACAATCGGGCACCAACAGTAAATGGTGCCACTAGGCCGATGGGATCAAACACCTTAGACACCAGGCTCAATACCAAGCGTTGTGTTAAAGACTTAGTTACTGTACTGGAGGTACCCCGACTCACAACTAGAGTATCATTGTTGTGATCCCATTTCAACCCAAGCACGTGCGAAGAATCCTCCTTAGATGAGGCAATTACTTTTGGTTCAGTAGATTGAGTTGACCCATCAATTCGATCAGCCAGATTTGGTACATTGCTTACAAACTTAGTAAGCTTGAACCCACCTAGATGGAGAAGATGTACCAACTCCTTCGATCTTTTGAGAGCCCTCTCTGGTGACTCCACCGAATCCAAGTAATCGTCCATGTAGAAGTTTTCTAGGACGGCTTTGGTTGCTTCCGGGTACTGATTAACATTGTCTCGGGCCGTGCGTTGCAGTGCATAGTTAGCGCATGTGGGCGAGTCTTTAGCCCCGAATATATGGCGCGTGTATTGATACACTACAACATTTGTTGTGGGGTCCTCCCGCCACAAAAAACGCAGTGATGGCTGGTCCCAATCAGGGACACCCACTTGAAGGAACATACCCTCGATATCTGCGGACACGGCAAATTGATGCTGACGGAACCTAAGTAGTACATGGATTAGGTTTTGGAGGAGGTCGGGGCCAGTGAGCAAAGATTTATTCAAAGAAGTACCGTGGAACTTTGCTGCACCATTTAATACCCTACGCACTTTTCCCGGTTTGTTCGGATTGATTACGGGATGGTGTGGTAGGTACCACTCTCTATCCGACCGCTGCTCTACCTTGTGAGCATCAGGGACTGTAATTAAGTAACCTTTTTCCAAGTCTTCACGGATGGTATTAGCATAAGTTTCTTTCAATGATGTATCTCTCGATAGCCGCTTTTCGAGAGACTTGAGCTGTACCAGTGACGAAAAGTAGTTATTCGGGAGCTGGGTGTTGTCATCAGCCCATAACATACCGACATCGTATCTTTGGCCGTTATGGAAGGTTGTTGTTTCAAGTATTTCCTGCGCGCGAGCATCCGCTGCGGATCGTGGGTCAACTTTCTTGAACGCGCCGTACGATTCCATATCATACCAAGATTTAACCTGACAAGCTAATTCAAAATCCTGTTCAATATTGGCTTTGAAACACACCGAGACTAAACTTGAACTTGACGGGAGTGGGCCACTTAAAACCCAACCTATGGGCAAGCGGACAGCGAACGGTGAGCACTTTTCGTCGGCTGAAAAATACTCTATCGGGCGGATGGCATGGTAGACATCCTGTCCAAGTATCATCTCAATTTCTCCATAGCTATATTTTACTGGATCTAGAACTGCCAAATGTGGGTAAGTTTCTTGCATGGACTTGACGTCAATGATGTCAGAACCTACGTTTAATGTTTCCCTCACGTAGGGACGCACAGTGAATGCTTCGAAGTCTTGATCTTTATGAGGCGTCACGGTCAATTGAACCACTTTTGTGTCTATGAGTTCTTCCGTGTTTATACCCTTGACGGTCAGTTTTAATGCGGTACCCTGCAAACCGAGTCTAGCTGCGAGACTATCGGACACCCAAGAGTTACTGCAAGCGGTATCGCATAAAACCAACGCCGTAGTACTAGTGCCAGAAGAATTAGTAAGTTTCAGCTCCGTGACCTGAAGGAGGCCTTTGACATCCGTCACGGAAGACAAAGTGGTTGTTTTGCTTGGTTGCTGTTGACCAGTAGATGGCCTACTAGTACCTACATTTGACTTCGAACTATCGATGTTGTTGTTTGTTGAGGGTTTAGCTGGAAAAACCCTCTCAGCTCCATGAAGTAAGGTGTTATGGGAGCTGTGGCAACCATTTTTCCTACACTTACGGGGACTTGGGCATTGCCTGAACATGTGTTTATCACGCAAACAAGAGAAACAGAGCTTTGCCTCAGCCACGACCTTGGCTCTCTGTGTGGGGGTCTTTTCCTTAAAAACACGGCATTCCCACAACCGGTGGCTGCCTTTGCATACAATGCAACTAGAGATTGATGTTGACGGAGATCTCTGTTGCGGCTTAAAGTTACTCTTCTGTTGCGTATTTGCAGCAAATGCCTTTGAAGCAACTTTTGATCTGGTTACTGAGTTGTTGGTATCCTCGGTCTTTGCTTTAAGTGCGGTATTCTTCATTAAATCGTGCGCTTCGGCCTTCTCTTTTAACCAATCGTTGAAATCAAGAAGAGTAGGCTTCACCCAATGCTTTTTGACAGTGAAGAGTGACCATGACTCCTTCATATTGGGTGGTAGCTTCTGTACGGCGGTGTTGAGAAGCGCAGCACTCTTTAAATCCGAATCGTATGACAGCGATTTAAATACCCCGACAAGACTTGAAATGCACCCCGAGTAGTTAATGATGTTATCGCTATTGTGCATCTTCAATGGTGGAAAGCTGTTGAGTTTGTCCAAATATGCACTTACGACCGCCTGTGGTTGGCCGAATTTACGTTCTAAGGTCCTCAGTGCGTCTTTGTACATTGCGCCGCAGTAGGCGAACTCAGCTATAGCTGTTTTAGCTTTACCTGTTACGAGGGTCTTAAGGTATGTCAATTTTACATCATCAGTTAAGGACTGAGAGTCAATTGCGCTTTTAAACTGACCATACCATTCGTGCCACTGTAGAGGATCCCCATTGTATTGGGACAACTTCCATTCGGGTAGCGGGTCATTCCTCTTGCTAGTTAAGGCGTCAGTGAATGCCTTAATCAAGCTTGCATTTTCAGATGCTGGCGCTGGAGGCGTGGGATGCGGTGGGCCACCCCAACACAATGGTATCGGGGCAGTATGCCCATATGTGGGCTGTATAACCGGCGTGACAAAAGGTGGCGCTATGTTAGTAGTTGTACTAAAGGGGTTAACAGGGATGCTACAGTTAGCTGCGTAGTTGCTTTTTGGATTATGTTGTGCACTCATTTGCAAGATGGGATGGCTGATGGTGGGGTTAGCTGTGCTTGGGGGTAGGTTGGGTTGAACGTTGTTGGAGACGGTTGCATTATTTTTAGCCTGGATCAAATTTGGGGGAGTATTCTGAGGAAAACGCCACAAATTTAAATCGGGGTTACGATTCAGGGGAAGTTTGGGTGCGGTAGGGCATGGTACCAGGCGGGTTTGAGGTGAATGGACAATGTTTTTTTGTGGAATGTTGGGGACGGGTAAGTATGCTGTTGCGCTCGCTGGAATGGGCGACGGAACCATGGGAGGCTGAGGATTATATAATTGTTGAGGCGGGAATACAGGAGGCGGGTTCACGAGTGGGTTTAGAAGTGGAGGGACCTTATGCGGGGAATGGGCAATAGGGACTTGTGTTCGGTGTGGAATGTTACTTTGAGTTAGATTCTGTTGTTGTTGAACATGAGGCATTGACATATGTAATTGACAAGGTACACTGGAGCTTTTTGGACCCAAGAACTGATTTACCTGTGGGTTTGCTGAAATATCAGGTACGAAAATGGAGTTCGTTGGTGCCATAACGGGTGTTGGTGGCCGGGGAGGTTGCATAGGTGGATGAGGTGGTGGGAGTGCGACATTTTGTACGTCGACTGGTACTTGGTACACTTGGTTCACTTTACCACTGCCTGAGGGACTATGTGCCTGCTCGACTCTTTGATCAGTGAGTGGTTGCTGCAGTTGAGCCTGGAGGTATTCCCTATACAACGCTTCTTGCTGAGCAACAGAAATTGCAACTCCTGGCCGTGTGTACTGAGAAAGCATTTCAAGATGATGTAAGTTATCGGCGACATTACTTGGGTTTTCTGGAGGATTACTAGGGGAAGTATCTTTAACAGGAGAGTCGGCGGTTGCTGAACCAGGACGAGAAAAGTTTAACTCACTTGAATTACCTGCTGGAAACGAATTTACCCAATCCTGAACAAGTCCCTGACTTCTATCTGATCCCCTATCTTTAAACAAATTCAGTTCACTTGAGTGGTGACTAAACAATGAATGATTATCCATTAAATCAGCCTCATCTAATTTAGCTGCTGCAACACGCTGGCGGTGGTCTTCCTCCAATTCTTGAAGTGCCATCTGTTCCATTTGTATTTCAAGCTCCTTTTTTCTCATGGCAATTTCGTGTTTTTGCTTAGCGAGGCGCATGGCAGCTTGTTCTTGTTTTTCGGCCTCTTCGCGTTTTAGTTTTGCCATTAGAAACTCATGTTTACGCTGGCTAGACATTGATGATGTTGTCCGGCGTGAACTTCTCTTAGATTGCCCTTGAGGATTAACGCCCTCACATACGGTGTCTCGGTCAGCAACTGAGTCAATATAGCTTCTAGCCGCAAGCAAGAATTTATCATTGTTCTTGGTTACATCATCCAACCATTGCTCAAGGACAGGGTAAATTGAATTTGGGTTCTCCGCTTTACTGGCCAAGTCAAATAGTTCTTCATTCTTCTCCACCAGTTTACTGAAGAGATCCTTCAACCTAGTAACCAAGCGTTCAACTTTAACCCTCCTGTCTTGACGATCTATGGCATCTGTGATATCCTTATGGATGTTACATAGCTCAGATTCTAGATTAGATCTTGCATTAAAGAGCTTTTTCAATTTCTCCTGCTGTTCGGCCATGATATTGAAATGGCTAGTTTATCAATGTAGAGTAACTTTCAACCAAACACGTGGAATGCGGGTTATACCGAACCCAAATGACGACGACTTGATAATCAAGACGTCGAAGAGCAGAAAAGAAGTTACCGAGTAATGAATTACTCGGCGAAGGTAAGTAAGAAGACGAAGCACGACGAAACGGGAAACGAAGCGGACGGGGCGGGAAGGACGGGCGAACGGCGCGCAACGCAACAGTGAACGGAACGAAACTGGCGAAAACGCGGGTGGTAAACGGGCGACGCAACGGACGGGACGGAAACGCTGAACGAGCGACGCACGAAGAAACGTGAGACGAGACGGACACAACGGAGGCGTTGAGCGAGTAGCGCGCAACGAAACGGAAAGGCGGGTCGGAACGGGCGGGAGACGATTACACAGCGAGCGGGGAGGTCGGGAACCACTATGCTAGCAGACCACAGCAACAAACTCAACCAAAAAAACTAGCCGTAACTCCAGAACAAACTTAAGTCACACCCTAGGATGGAGGAGAGATGCTACTGCACGAGGCAAACTAGCACAAGTCATTATGGGGCTTAATATATACAAATAACGAACTAATTTACGGCAAAGCAGTAGTATACTAAATGGATGAAAAGAGCAAGAAAATTACTAGCCGTAACTCTAGAATAAACTTAAGTCACACCCTATTAATATTCAAACCAAAACAACCGATCAGCATACCAACAATATTAAACAAACTACAGCAAAAATTAAGTAATATGCAGCGCTTTTGTAGTCTATGAAAGCTGGAAAAGTTAAAAACAATCTAGCCGTAACTCCAGAATAAACTTAAGTCACACCCTAGAAGGCAAAAACCTAAACCAACTAACAATCATACAGTTACACGCAAACATACAGCAGCAAAAATCAATATACTACAACAGAGGTGCTAGTAAATTAGTAAGTTGGGAAAGTCCAGGAACCACCTAGCCGTAACTCTAGAACAAACTTAAGTCACACCCTAGAAAGCAACAAGACCAAAGCAACTAACCAGCATACTAGCATAATCAACATACTGCAACAAAAACACAACATACTTCATCATAAACAGGAAAAAATAACGGAAGAAAACGAAAAGCGAAGTTTTGGGAGAGCGGCGTATTGACAAAAAACGGAAAACGGAGAATTGTAAAGTTAAGGAACGAAAAGAACGCTGACGAAAAACGGTATATAAACGAGCGACGAAAAAAATTATACGGATTCGCTCATTTTTTTCTGTAGGCCGGAGTTTTTTTTTTTTATGGGCCAGAAGTAGTGAATTTTTTTACACCTTTTCTCCGTATTGCGTTTCACTGAATTAACGAACCTTCTGGTTGAAAAACCATAATTTTGACGAATTTGTCAAAAATTTATGCTTTTGTCAAATTTTTTCTAGTTTTGGTCAATTTTTTTGCAAATTCTTGATAACGGAACGGTAATCCAGTGAACTGGGCGTTTTAAGCTCGATAATACGGTTTATCAATATTCGGTATTGATTTTCTTAAGTTTTTTAGAATTGCATCAAAACTGACCAAAAATTTTCAAAATTGAACAATTTAGCATTATGTTATCACATTTTGGTTCTTATCTGAGGTTAATTCTTGCTATATAACCATATTGGACCAATTTGGTTGAAATTCCCAACTTTCAACCAAAAATTTTCAAAATCGATGTATTTGTCTGAAGATTATATTTGTGGTGGTTAATGGTGACCAACAATTTCTATAAAAAACAGTTTAATGCTACTACACCACTGTCAAAAAAATTCACGGGTTGGGTTTCTTGCCGTCTAAGCGATAAATCTAATTATATCACACAAATCATAAAAAAAATCATTTATGTTCTGTCTTACAGTTTTTGCAATTTGCTCACATCTCCCCCGTAGAACCTCCCTGTCGAATCCAGCATCAGAATCCAATTTCGGGACGACCACATTCGGTTCAACACCAGTGCAAACACAAAGTTTCGTGTACTTCAACGAAACTTCTGCACCTCCAATTGAGTTCGTCTACAGTTCTCATGACCGACAGTTGGAAAGCGTCGAGTGAACTCAGTTTTGTCCTGTTGAACAACATCAAACGTCTGCATCAGCTGGCCCAAGTGTATAACATTAGTAAAACACTTCACACAAGTACAGTTGATTAGGGCGATACTGATATTGGGTTCCAAGAGGAGTAATGACTGGACACAAGTGATTCCGGCTATTCCTCCTCCCATGACCAATACGTCATAGAAAGCTGGTTCAGTGTCGTTTAATCGTCTTTTTCATGCAAAAATTGGATAGAAATCCAAAGGTGTCCATTTTTTTTTGTAGCGGCACCAAAATGTAGCTGAGAAACAAAACAGTCTACCAAAGCTTCAATTTATTCGACCATGTGTAAGAAGTTAACGTCATAAGTTCGTATAAAGCAACGTATACGTATTGGAGATAGCAACAAGTGAGAGTTTAGACGGCAAGGTTTTTTGATGCTCTTTTACTGGTTTTTTGTCTGATGTCATTGACGTCAGAATCAGTTCATAATCGATCAACAATCGTCTAGAGAACCCGAAAATTATTGAGCCGAATCACGTCTTATTTGATAGGTCTTATGATTAGATTTACTTGAAATTATGTTAATTGCACTTTTTCCGAGCTTTGTACGTAAATTGGAACGTATTTTATTCAATTCGATTGCTTATTTAAATACTGGATTCTGATTGGCTAATAATCTCTCGCTTTAAATCTATTTAGTTACTAACACAAAGTTCAATAAGCCATTATTCAATTAAAAATCTAATGCTTTTAATAGTCAAAATGACCATAAGCTTATCTTTTCTAAAAGTCAAAACTATATGCATTAATTTGGTGTTGATTAGGAAATCAATTGGATCTATCACTACTGAGCTTTGATTTGAAATGTTCTGTTCTTTATATAATATAATATCGAATTTTTTTAAAAAAAAAAGACAGACTGATTACAATCCGAATTCTTTTTTGGGTTGTAACGCTCCAAGATAGGTCCAAAACTAGTCCTGCTATTGCTGCTCGTCCTTTAGGAATACTTTTTGTTCAACTGTTATAGATAAATATAAAATGTCAGTAAACAAATCAAAAATAAGTGTTGCGTTTTTGATAATCAACGAGTATAAAGTTAGCAAAAAACGGCAGAAGAGTTTTAATTACAGAGAACTGTCAACGGAAGTTTAATTAGGAATAGCCCCCTTTTGAGTCTACAAGGACTGTGTTAGTGGTGTTTGGGTGTGTACGTCCGGCAAATTTATTCAAAGTGGACTAAAGGAGTTTTTTCGAGCTGTTTTTGATGAGAAATGCTAAATTTTAGAAAAATTAAGCCAGGATTTTTGACAAAAAATTTACTTAATAAAAGTTGACAGTAATTTGTGTTTTTACAAATAAAATAAACAACACTATTCTTCAAAATTTTAACGTTTTTCAGCAAAATTGACGAAATTTTAGCAAAAACTCCGGAAAATGTGAATAAAAACAACGGAATTCACTCTACTTTTCTCTGAAGTTTAAACCTTCATAGCTCCCTGTAAACAACGAAAATAAAAAAAAATCTTATTATACCAATGTTCTACGCTGGACGAGCTTTCTAATGATACCAGTCTCAACTCTCTACGATGAATACATCGATCGGCCAAAATTGTCTGAACAAAAAAAAACCCATTTGAGTATATAGTTCCTCCCTCTCAAGAGGGGTCGGAACAAATATGCAGAAAATGCAACATTAAACAATTTTTTGCTCGTGTAGATCCTTAAACAAAAAAACCTCAAGACAACGCGAATGCCAAGCGAAAAATGTGAACGAAAAGGACGAATTCAGTACCGTTAACGCGATAAACGCGTCAAAAGTCAACGAGCACTATTATTCAGATACGTCCAACTCAGATGATTATTCAGCTATGAGCCTAACACGGAAAGACTAGCATTGCACACTCACACACCTAGACATGAGGTTCTTTGTTGGAAAAGTAGGAATTTTGACCGACTGGGAAAACGCCGGTACAAATTTTAACATGCATTGGCAAAAGTTTTACAAGCCTCAGGAGCCCAAGAAACTCTTTGTTTGTACGTAGAAGTTAGAACCTACAGTGGAATAGAATGGGTGGATATTTGAACCGAAGAAATTCTGGATGCTACCGGATGGTCACGAGCCACTAATCGGAAGAGATCTGTTCCTCAGCGTCGCCTTACAAATGAGGCGAAATACATCAAACAGTAAGGCAATATTTAACATAACGGACATTAGCATGATTGAAATTGAAGTATCTGAAAGGTTTCGAAAGCCAGTATATCGCTTGGGCCAATCTAAGCATCGTGAAGTGAGCCCGAAAAAGAAAAAGCGATTTATTGCACACAAAAAAAAGGTAGATGAACACATTTCCAACTCGTCCCGGGTCGAGAAAAAATCGGAGAAAAATGTAAGATAAGCGGTGAAAAATTAGTTTTTTCAAAGCAAAATTTGTAAATAATTTTGCGGTGAAACGAGGTGAATGCGGTGAAATTAAGTGCACCGCTTGAGTAAGCGGTGATCTTACAAAAACTCACCAAAATTCACCGCTAAAATATGTAATTTTACCGCCCTTATACGGAAGGGTTTGAACCTCTCACCTCCTGCATGTCATCCACTTCTTCCTCTGCGCCATCTCTCACTAACTTCTAGTTTTTTTGTTTTGAATATAAATCAAATGCACTCTTCTTTCTGTAAAACATGCGCGGTAAATTTTTGTTAGATTACATATTTTTGAAATTACATATTTTAGCGGTGAAATGTAACTTTTCGTAAGTTCACCGCTTACTCTAGTGGTGAAATTACATAAATTCTTCGCTTAGAAAAAAGTGTCAAAAATATGTAAGATTAAGGGGTAGTTTCAGAGAGAGGGTATATCTAGCAATTCCTCCCTTACTCGCCATTAATTTCACGGCATTCTTTGCTGATCTCACACAATTCAAACATTTTTTTCTGAGCGGTGAAATTATGTAAGTCCACCACTAAGTTGAGTGGTGACCTTATGTAATTTCACCGCATTCACCGCTTATCTTACATAATTTGGACACTTTTCGAAGCGGTGAGTTTATGTAATTTCACCGCTAAATTCAGGCAAAAAAAATTTCTTTCACAGCATTCAACGCATGTTTTATTTAATTTCACCGCATTCACTGCTTATCTTACAAAAATTTCCGCACTCACCGCTTATCTTACATAATTCTGCGTTGAGTGGCGGTGACACCTCGACCCGGGGTGTCAAGATTGCAAAAACTGTCAACAAAATTGGTATCCCATGGTCACAATAAGAAAAGTAGCTTCATAGCTTCCTGAGCAGATCAAATAGTTTCCTGAACAGTTGCAAGTTAATCTGTTTGTGTTGTAAGAAGAAAGCTCATGGTTTGGTTTTTTAAAAATATTTGTTTTAAAGAAATCCGTGAAAATTCGATCTTTGTCATTTTTCTATTTCTGTCAAATATGTAGCATGGTCTCTCTAACGGCAGGTCGCACCCGCTTTCTCGTGAACTAAATTCCAATCTCTTGAATGGTTTTAGTTCCAACTAATGGTTTTCATTGGCTTTGCTACTACTCATTTTCATAAGTGAAGCGCCCAATCAATGGCCAATTTTGTAATTGTTTTTGCGTTTTTACAAGATTATCACAGTTGCCCAATCAGCGTTGAACAAATGGTGCAATTTAAATAATTAATGTTTCCCATGAATGCTCAAAATTTTTAACAATTGCGACATTGCTTTCTTGTTAAACCTAATAGAATTTTCTTTTAATTTTTTCCATTTTCTTTGCTGTTTTCTGACTTACTATGGATAATGACAACTCCTAAATTCTTCTTGTTAGTCGAAAATTTTAATGATTGCGACACCGCTCTCTTGTTAAATTTAATTTGCTTTTCTTTTAGTTTTTCCTTTCTCTTTGCTGTTGTCTGACTTATTGTGGACAATGGGCTTCTTTTTAGGCATAGACTAACCTCTTTATGGAATCAATTTGATACGTATTGGTTTTAATCAATTTGAAATTGTGTTTTCAAAAAAAGAAACGTATTTCTGAACTTTTTCCTTTTTGCTCTCCTTTGCCGTTCTGTCACCGATTTGCATTATTGAGAGGTATTATATCTTATCCAATAAACATCTAATGAAGTACAAGTTGTTTTGTTAAGATCGGGTTTTATCGGATTCCTTTTTTCATTTTATTTCTTCTTTAAATATAGACAACAAATTCTTGTCGTAGTTACTTTTTGCCAATATTTGATTCTTATCTTTGTCTTGTCCAGTACTCTGAAAAAGGTGTTTCTCATCGGTCCTCTAATCAGGCTTTTTAAATTAGTTATTTGTTGAATGATATGCAAATTGTTGGAAAACTATCAATCTCTTCATATTTTGTTGAACAATTAAATCAAAACGTGAATGAGTGGGGTCGGAACATTAGGAGCAAATGTAAATTAGCGAGCATGCTTGTTTACTTTTTCTATAAAAAGTGGTGTGTTTTTGCTTTTCTGTTACAAGCGTTTGTCGTTTTCTGCATTTTTAATAGAGGTGTCTCTTTTTTGTTCCTTTTATTTGTTTTGAGCTGTGTTAGTCAGCGTCTCAAAGTAAACAACTGAGCAAGAGATAGATTAAAATAGTTTATTTGAATTAAAATCCGCAACAAGCTTAACTTTTGGCAAAGTTTGTGAAAGAAGAGGGAAACTAGGAAGCTGGTGTCAAAGTGGTTGATGCATCAATGGGTTTTGGTATTTGTATAATTGATGAAAGCACTGAAAAAAAGTCGATAATGCAGTCTCCTTATCAACTAAAAACGTTAAACTTTTTATTTAATTTAATGAAAACCCAAAAAATGCCATTTTTTAGTGTAATAAATAAGCGTGGATGATGAGATGTTGTTTTGGAAAAAGTTATGATTTACAGTCATCACTATCTAATATAGCGCATAATTGTATGTGTTTTTGATGGGAGGAAATAAGCAAAGCATTAGCTCTTTCTGCTCGAGCTCTATCGCAAAGCTTTTAGCCGCCGCAGTAGTAATAGGGTGAGCAAGTCTCCCCGGGGGGGTGTAGACCCCATGTATTAAGATAGGGTATAGGAGTTATTTTTGAGAGAGTGTCTACACTAATCTATTAAGATAGGGTATAGGCGGCGTACATGTATTAAGATAGCGGCGCCACGTATTAAGATTAGCGGGCGCCAGGTATTAAGATTAGCGGTCGCCACGTATTAAGATTAGTTATAGCGTCCGCCACGTATTAAGATCAGTTATAGCGGCCGCCACGTATTAAGATTAGGAATATCCTCTGCAATGTATTAAGATTGGGGATAAATCTAGGGGTGTTCCAGGGGGTGAGTAGTAAGGCAGGAGCAGACCAGGGTGATTTTCCGGAGCCACTTGTCACGTGATTTTAGAGGTCATGTAGGGATTAGCAGGGAATTACACATGCAGCGTGCAGGGAATTGTACAGTCAGCGCGTACGTACAGGCGGGGAATTATACATGCAGCGCGCAGGGGAATTGTACAGTCAGCGCGTACGTACAGGCGGGGAATTGTACAGGCAGCGCGCATTAACGGATAATTTCCCTCGCAGTAAATTTCAACATTTTTTGGTTTAACCACAGCAATCTATTAAGATTAGGTATAGCCGCCGCAATGTATTAAGATTAGGTGTAGCCGCCGCAATGTATTAAGATTAGGTATAGCCGCCGCAATGTATTAAGATTAGGTATAGCCGCCGCAATGTATTAAGATTAGGTATAGCCGCCGCAATGTATTAAGATTAGGTGTAGCCGCCGCAATGTATTACGATTAGGTATAGCCGCCGCAATGTATTAAGATTAGGTATAGCCGCCGCAATGTATTAAGATTAGGTATAGCCTCCGCAATGTATTAAGATTAGGTATAGCCGCCGCAATGTATTAAGATTAGGTATAGCCGCCGCAATGTATTAAGATTAGGTATAGCCGCCGCAATGTATTAAGATTAGGTATAGCCTCCGCAATGTATTAAGATTAGGTATAGCCGCCGCAATGTATTAAGGTTAGTTATATCCACTAAAATTGAGAAAATTGAAAATTTTTAAAAGAATGAATTATGAAGGTACAAAAAGACAGACAAAGTATTAATCAAGCACATTATAAGTAATTTTAAACACAACAGAGAGCGCTCAAAATACGAAAATTGATTAAATAAATTACAAGTTCATGGGTACAGTATGAATTCCATCAGATAACACTTTTCGTTTAGGATAAAAATATGAGAGTCCTTTCTTTGTTTGTTCATAGGTAGCGACGCAGTGGTTGATTGTCCGAAATCCTCTATTTGTAGATGTTAAATTGATGATTTCTTCCATCACTCGCCGATATTTTTCCATTGGTCAATCTCCGGTCTCTTCCAATGTTCGTTTGTTCAGTCCTTTGCTGCTGAATTTGTACTTATCCGATTTGGCATCGTAGCAACAATATGTTTTGCTACAGAGACAGATCATTTCAGTACATCTAAATTCTTGCTTGAACAGACCTGGTTCACGCTTATCGTGCTTTTTATGTTTATCACAAAAAGTTCTAGCGAAGAAATTTTGTACAGCATCAGCTTTGAAAGAATCATCACAATCGTGTTCCCTCAGAGTTTCCCAATCGGCTTTTTTAGATGGACGAATGCAATCGTACAAATTATCGTGCACTAGAGCTAAGTATAAGGAGTCAGTGTCCATTTCTAAATCTTCGAACGTGTCGACATCGCAAAATTTATCAAAAAAATTGTAATAAAGCTCCAACATACGTAATTTTGCGTATTGAAGTATAAAAAAGCCGACTATTATCGGTTCACGGTACTCAATTTTTGATTTTACAAGTTCAACTCCGTATAGTTCTTTTGACACACTGTTAACTCTCTTAAACAATTTCCCGTTGATAGCTTTGTGTGACTTTTCATCGTTCAAGTATTTTGTCTCTGTATGTCTGCTTCTGTCCATGATTTGGTAACCATAGGAACTATTCCCTAACAATTTCATTGTTTCTGCTACAACGTTTGATTCAGGATTTTCATCTTCAACTCTTCTAGCATCAACAACCGATTGGACAAAATTGTTGAAGCATTTTTTGGGTGTGTACTGAACGAAGCGATAAATTTTGGTGCAATTTAGCCCAAGACTAAGGTAAAAGTTGAGTAAAGGTGTTATGACTGTTCCATTCTCCAACTTGAAGCTTGAAATTAACATTCGTTGCGGTTGCTTGAGTAGATCGTTATCAATTGCATAATCCCTCATATAATCACCAATATCTGCTCGACTAACATTAAAGTTTTTAAAGTTTGGTGGAAAGTTCGAGAACTTGTATTTCAACCCATCTGGAACTTCGAGATCGCACTGAACGTAACCAAATAGTTTATCTTCTCTTATCTTTGTAAGTAGAGATTCTTGAGTCAGAGGTAGCTTGAATGGGAAATTGTTTCTCACGTGAATTTTACAGATTCATCACCTTTGACAGTTTCCCACCAGTTACATTCCCATATCTCAACAACTTTATATCCTTTGTTTCGCAAATAGTCTCGTCTTAGTTCAATGTATTCCCGTTTCTTTAATCCTTTCTGAGTCTCTTCCTCTGACATGCTTGCTCTTGCTTCCTGACATGCACAAAAGTGAAAGTAACAACCCATTGCTTCAAAAATAGTTTTACAGTGAGCACAAAATCCGTCTACATTAAAACAATCAATCTTTTTCTGAGTTCCAGTTGTGTAGTAGCTTTCAATAGTGCAGTTAGGACGCTGAGATTGTAGGTACCACATAACCATGTTCTCAAATTTTCTCGATTTATTTTGTCTAGCTTTAAACTTCTGAGAGTCTGAATCAAACTCCCATCTAGTGTAAAGCCCAGTGGGCATTTCTTGACACATTGAGAAGGGGTAAAGTTGACTGGCGTCTATACCCACAATTGATTTGCAAATGTTTTCTGTGTTTCGAATATAGGTTTGATCCACAATCGCTTTTCTAGTAAACACAATAGAGGGACCACCGGTCATATCTTCGCGTATTTTATCATGTAAATCTTTGTCTGCTTCAACGAAAGGATAGAATTTGCTATTAGTTGATTTGTGTAGACAAATGTTTGCTAAATTAGGTAGTGTGCAACCCAGTTTTAACATATCAATCCCTTTGTTATGATAGAATTCCATCATTTTCTGCATCGCTTCTAGTGTCGGGACAACATCTTTGTTATTATACCACCTGACAAAGTCCTGAAAAGTTGTCATTTGTTCGTGCTCCCACACACTTTCCAGGTAATTGTAGTTGTCGAATCCCGAGGGGGGCACTACCTTCAACCTAAGTTTTTTCAGAGCCTCCTGTTGGGAGAGTCCACTATTCAACAATTTTGTGAAATCCGTAAATTCTTTTTCCAAGGGATTGTGATCTCTCAACTTACTAAAGAAACATTCGTAAGGGGGAAGAAAAGTTACATCCAATTTGTTTGGTGAGTCGAACCATTCATAAGGGAAAAATCCTTTGGTCTCATTTGTCTTGTAAGCTTTGAGGAACGAATCTAGTGATGTTGCTCCACCAAGAAAGTTTAGAATATCGAGAAACTGAACATCACCAAATTTAAAGGATACAAAATGATTAGCTTTCTTAATAACCGTTGGTTGAATATCGCGCTCGTGAATGAGGTAGGGTAGTAAATAAGACTTGATAAGATTCAGATCATATTTCCCGCTGTTGAATCCAAATAGGGGTAAAATGCTGACATAACGTTCAAAATGTTGTTGTAGTTCGAGAAGTTGATTTTTCTGAATTTGGAGGAATTGAGTCGATGTATCAATTTCTTCTTCTTCGATATATTGAAATTCAAACATTGGAGTACTCTCATCTTTCCTTCCATTTAGCTTCTCGAAAATAGAACTTACTCTGTTTTTAATTGCATTTTCAATTGAGGAAAATTTTTGCAACATTTGGGCTTTACTTCGGCTAGCTAGTTCTTCTAATGCTTCAACAAAAGATACAATCAGTGTTCGCGGGTCTCTGTTGCAAAGAAAAATAGGTTCTTGAAATAAATTAGAGGAAATTGACACAGATATTGGTTCATGTTTTCCTATCCAAGTAGTTGTATTGGTATCTTTTAGTTCATTAGATGGAACGCAGATTGATTCGAAGTCAAATACAGCCAAGTTTTTGAACAGTTTTTGTTCTTCCTCATATCCAATTCCAAAACCGTCAAGCTATCGAACAAAGTTTCTCTCAAAGTGTAAACACTCTTCGGATAAATGTGCTGTATCCTATCTTTACAAGATTTCACGTGACGGTGGAAATTACCAGCACGCTTAATAAAGGTATCACAATTAGGACAGCGGAATCGTTTGAAGAACGTGTTGATATCATCAACATAGCAAATGTGGTTGTTGTAGCGCAGTAGATTAATGTTGTTCTCGTACATCTCAATACTTCTTCTGGCAAATTCACCCGCAAAATCCCCGTCCTCAATGTCAATGTCATAAATGAAAATGTTGTGTTTTATAGCGTTTTCAACAAACACAAGGTGATCCATTGACATTCCTCTAAAGTTAATTGTGTCATGACCAGACTCGTGGAGAAAGTCACTGAACAATTTAGCTGCGTTTGTTTCCAGCTCAGCTGATCCATACAAGTGAACAGCCACAGCTCTAAACAAGCAAAGGTAGTCCTTGTAGGTTTCTCCGTATCCATTCGTAACAAGACAATTTACATCGCGTCTCCTCAACAACTGTTCAGGTATAACAGCATCTAAACATCCCATTGGGATATTGTTGAGAAGAGCACAGAAAACTGTTACAGTCGTAGTTAGTGCATACCGCCATTTTGTGTTTACCCTTTCTTGAGCACAAGTCTCAATCAAATCCAATTTCTCTACTCTATCCTGAGGTGAGACTAAGTCTCCCTTAGAACGAAGTAAATGAGACTTCTCAAAGAAGGTGTTGTTCTCATGAGCATAAAAGTATCGGTATTCGTCTGTGTCAACATTTCGTAAAATAAATCCCAGGGATAAATTTATTTTTGCAGCACAGTTAAGCTTTTCAAACACTTCCTTCAGTTTTTCACTAATTTTGCTGGGATCAACTCTCGACAATTTAAAATTGAATACTCTATGTCTCCCATTTTCCAGCTCAGTATTGTCAAAGAAGTGTTGACAGGCACTAAGTTCCTGCTGTAACTGTTCGTTGTTCCTATCCAATTCTTCCGATTCTAGTACTTCTTTCAAGCTTCCGCTGGATTTGGTTCCAACTTTGGTCGACGTTCCGTGTTTCCGTCTCTTATAGTGTTGAAGAGAATAAAAACTTCTTCCAAGCATAAAAACTTCTTCCAAGAATAAAAACTTCTTCCAAGCAATAAAATTCTTCCAAGCATATAGAACACACTGTACTAAGCTTCTTTTCTTGAGGAGCGTGATGCTTAGCAAGGTGGTTGTTCAAGTCCTTTTTCCTCTTTGTGTAGAAATGAGGACACTTGGGACATTTTAAAGTCCCACTATCACACGATTTTTTGTGTCGAGCCATTTGCTGCTTGACAACCATTTTCTCGCACTTTGCGCATTTGACAGGCAGATTTCTATCAAGAGAAGGCATTGTATTGTTGTGATCCAAAATAAATTGAATAAATTTTAAGTAAATTGCCGAGCAACTGTATCTAATAACAAAGTGAGAATGAATACAATTTTTGGTTTTTTAGTTAGAACTTTTATGACTAAATATTTCCATATAAGGAAATGACGTAATTTCTATTTTTAGTAACATTACACAATACGAAAGTTCAAGAACTTCCTACAAAGCAGTCACAGTGTTACATTCTACATAGTATTTAAAT
This sequence comes from Convolutriloba macropyga, assembly GCF_964194025.1. Classification (NCBI taxonomy): domain Eukaryota; kingdom Metazoa; phylum Xenacoelomorpha; order Acoela; family Convolutidae; genus Convolutriloba; species Convolutriloba macropyga. Next base: position 69,415,947 of record NC_134470.1, read on the forward strand.
CCAGAAAACATCCAAAATGTGTAACCTTATTCCTTGGAGGAAAATCGGAAATCTTAAGTTATATTTATATGTCATATTGCTGATTTGTGTCACTTTTTTTACAAAACAATACTATTCAACCCGAGACAGACTTCTTAACAAAATCTATCTGTCAGATGGTTGCTCACTTAGAGAATACAAATATTATTGTAAACAAACTAATTTTGTAAATTCATCGATAAAACACTAGATGTGTTTTTACAATAATATTAAAACATTAGAGAAGAAAACTCCTACTTTAATTGAAGATAACTTATACACAATTGACGTTAACGTGATTATATTACAAACTACAAACCAATCAAATTTTAGTATTAAGAAACTTGTTGTAAAAGTTAACGATATCGTTTTGCTTATCTCATTCTCTCTTTTAACTTTTTTTTATTTTAATAGATTAATACGTGAAATTTTACTCATTTGTGAAACATGTTGATCAAAAACCACTTACAAAAATTGGAGAAGATTTACAAGAGAAAAGAAGGTATATCTGATTCATACAAAATTGACGAAATTGATGTAGATTCATACTTTTTTTAACAATTTTTTGGACATTTTCACAAAATCCAACAGAATAATCCGATTTAGTAAAGGACTTGAGTCTGCAACGTTCTCTATTAAAAAATTTGAATATGAGGAGTTTATTGCGAAACAGTCTTTCGATTTATCCTCAGAATTGCATTTAAGCAAATACGAATTCTTGTTCATTTTGAACTCCGTCCCCGATATATTGAAACAGTACAGAAATATTTCACAAACAAACTTTGTTCCTCTCCCAGAACCAATAACAATAACTTCTTCACTACAAAGTGCTTTGTACTTCCATTATTACAACGACTACAATGCAGTGGGAGTACTGATCAGGTTCGGAATTCGTTTACCTAACGCATATATACAGAAATTTGATTCCAAAAAAGGAACATTTTCCGAGATTGATCTGAAGTTTGACGAATTGGAAAAAATTTATCAAAGCTTGACTTTTTTGGTAAATTATGTCACTTCATTTCAACTTAAATAGACCATTTTAGGTAAAAGCATAGTCGGAAACCTGTATGTATTCTTCACTTCCTACCTTGTTAGAAAATTTTACCCAAATTTGGATTTGAATTTCAGTTCGTCCAGAAATTTCAAGCTAAACGTCACTTTTTCTCATAAAATCTTCCATCTTTGGTTACTGTTGTCTGATTGGACAGAGCACACTATATAAAGAGGTTGTTGATTTTGACATTATCATTTGATCCAACTTCTCTGAAAACATCATCACTACTTTCTCACATTATACTAACTACTCAACATTTTATCCTGCTATCGAGCTCTAACATTCACTTTCTTCTTATTTAAAAATATTTACTTTAGTTCTAACTTTTGTTTAAATCTAATTTATATATCCTGTTCCCTTCCTAAAAAGGAAATTTGCTGCTTTATATTTTTCTCTCCACTGATTGCTTTTATCACGTTCTCGACAAGAATCTTTTCATCCATTCTCATCACTTTCTAACAAAAACCTCTTCTATCATTTATTCCAAAATGGAGTTCACCGTTCAAAATAATAACCTTCTGTACTCATTTTCTTTTACTGAGGATATTGCTCGGATAGGAGTTCGAGATTTATCAAACGGTTGGTATGAGTCTCTGATCACTTTACCCATTACTGTGTGGCACATTATTGAGCACCAGCGACAACAGTTTGATACATATCATCAAGGACAGGTCCCAATCACAGAGAATCAGCTCGGAACTCACACGATGGGACATGAAGTTGCTGTTGTCACTGGACACCACTATCCTCACGTTAATGCATCTGATTTTCCTGCCAACTACGTAGCTGGAAATGTTCAGTACACATTTCCTTGGGAGGAAGGGCAAATTCAAAACAGTTGGTTCATTACACCGGATGTAGGTGAGGTATCAGGCCCGGAGGTGGAAAATAATCTTCTCCAAATAGCTTCAAGAGCTCATAATAGAGAACATAGCGAGTTGAGTATCGATACTAGTACCACCACGTCATTTAACGATCTGGAAAACTTTGATCCAGCGCAGTACTATGGATCTACTGACATGTCAACTACACCCTCGATGACAACCCCTTCGATTGAGGAAGGAACAGCTCACAACCCTATCTTTTTTAGTGATGTACCTAATACCCCAGTCACTGTTCAACCAACTCAACTACCTGGTAGAATTGAGCGACAAAGAGGTTTCGGTAATGAAATTCAGAACTTACCAGAATATGTTATTGAAACTCTTTTTGAATGATTTCTATGTTCATTTTTGTTAACTATTTTGTTTTTGTTCGTAAAAATAATAAAATTTCTGAATACTATTTGGGTGTTTCTTATTAAATTTACATTTTCAATTTTATAATTTTTTTACTACTTCTTTCAAGTTTTCCAGAATAAAGATTAACACGAAAGGTTACTTGATAATTTAGGTACTTGGTTATTATTGAAAATTTGTTTTTCCACAATTAAGAAAAATGCCGAATTTAATTTTGATATTTAAGAAAATTGTCGATTTTATTTTCGACATTTAACAAAAAATGTCGAGAAAAAATTCGATTTTTAAGAAAAAATTACTGTTACAAATCCGATTTTTAAGCTGCAAGAGCAGATTCAAAACTTGTCATTTTAAAAATGATTAAAATTTATGTTTTTTGCTTAAAATCATACCGTAAAACTAAGAAAAATGAGAAAAAAATTGCACATTTTGCGCGCACAGTTTGGTAACATTTTTTATTTTTAACGAAAAATCTGAGGTTCTATTTTTGACTTTTAACAAAAAATGTTGTGTGAAAATTTGACATTTAACAAACAAATCGATTTCAAATTTCGACTTTAAGAATATACACTAATAATAAAACATTTTAGTACAAACACTTTATTACTTTCTAACTTCAAAGTACAACATGGGGTTATCAATTATTCCATGACCATCTAATAAACAATCAACAATTTTTATTAATTCACTCTCATACTTTGAGTTCTTAAGTGACTGAATTCGGTCGAAGAAGGATGATCTCAATGTTTGTGTGCTTGCATTTCTTTGCTCAGCTCTCAGTAGATGTCTTTTGAACTTTTTTCTACTCAATCTCTTCTTAGACACGCTGGGTAGTTTTTCAACAAATTTGTTTTCCGAATTATGTTGTACCGCTCTCTTCAATTGGGTGAAAACAAGTCCTGCTTCTTCCTTTGTGTGACCAAAAAACTGATGTTTATATAAGGTGTATAAGCAGTCCACTGTCTGATATTGAAAAGATGAATCATCCAATTTTTGGAGTAATTCATTAATGGAAGATGAAATGAGAATTATGTGATAAGAACAATTTTTCAGAGGACAAAAAGTGTAATTGTGAGACGCAACAGAGTATTCACTAGTAAGCAAGTAAGGTTTAAAATTCTCAACTGATACGCAAATGAACAAGGCTTTCTCACAAATTTTTTTATAAAAGTCAGGTAAAACTTGACACATAATCGCTGCCATTCTGTAACCAAAGTGATTTTGGAGTGTTTCTTTTAAATTACCGTATAAGGAAATAACGCAATTCACTTCAAACGCAGCGAAAATTTCATTTGAAAAATGACACAGTTCAAGAGACAGCAACTCAGAAAAATCCGTTGTTTTACTTGTTCTAAATATTTCAAACACTATTACTCGCTAATGCAACACAGACGTGCTAAACATCAAGATAAATATGCTGCTCTAGTTCAAATGTTTGCTCAACTTAAAATTTCTGACTAAGTTTCCTTATAAGGAATTTTTTCAAAATGACGCAATTGAATTTTCCATATTTGGAAATGAAAGAAGGATAATGACATCATTACCAAATAAAGGTGATCGGAAACAATAGAGGAATTAAAATTACAAGTCAAATCATTCAATTAATTTCTCTCTGTCACATTAAGTTGATAAAATGTCTCTCTCTAAAGTCTCTCCGTTTTACTCGAGTGCTCCGTTTACGTTTACCGATTCTCAACCTGAAACTGGAACTGATTCGGTTCCATTTTATATAGACTTTGCTTCTAACCCAAAAAGTTTTGGGAGATTTACTGTGTCCCAGATTTTTAAAAACGGATAAAATTATTCCGAACCAACTTTCCAAGTCTTCAAAAAAGATAATTCTGGAACATTTGAGAAGTACCAACAACTTCGAATTGGAGATTACGAAATCAACAAATTCTGTTTCCTCAAGAACAATATCCTGAATGGGGAATTGGAACTGAGTGAGCACCCGACTCAATTTGATAAGAACCCTTGTATGGAGGATGTGCTGCAACGATGTCACAAAGTCAGAGAGGTCAGCATAGGACGAAATCGACGAATATATGTGACTTTCATTCAATACGTTCAGGAGAATCCAGCCTCCAGTTATGTGCAGATTCGGCTCTTTTGTCGCAAAGAAAACAATGAGTTCGAGCAGGTGACTTATGTCAGCTACACTTTGGACGAGTTCAAGGAACTGATTCAAAATTTGAATGACTTTTCTAACATTGAACAATGTACATTTCAATAATAATTGTTGTGTGATTTTGTAAAATGTCTTTGTCTTCTCTACAATAAATTTTTCATTTTAAAAATCTTTGATCTGAGAATGAGTTGGGATATTGGTTGCTCAAGAAACATTTTTTTTAAGTCTCAGAGATAAGTCAAAGGTTTTTCACGTTAGACTTCATTGCGAAATTAAAAGATATTCCTACACTGTTCTTGAAGCTCAAAATTTTCCCAAATTAGAAAATTTGGACATAGAGTCCCAAATTTCAGAATTTAAGTGGGTTATTCACAACGGATTACGCAGAACAAGTCTTATATATCGTTCAGATAGACAAAAAGTTACCATTTCACAACATCGTTGGAACGGATATCAGTGGAGTTTTCTGACAAATATTGAATTGAAAAAAGAAGAGTACGAGAACTTACTAGAGCATCTCCCTACACTTTTATCTTATATTGAGATGTTTAAGAAAACTTGCATTGACATGGATGAAGGAACGCAAAGTTGATGGATATTGTCGTTCTTGTCAACATATTCAATTGTTACGGAAGCATCCTTTCAATGTTTCCCGAAAATGAAAAACGCAAAAACTGTTTTTTAGCGGCCTGTAAAATTTGGGACGAGAATATAAATTTGGAGGAAATTAACCAAAAATTTCCTCATGGAGGACTTATTGGTTATGGAAATTCCTTTTTAGACTTCTTCTTTGCTAGATTGAAAGTTTTTCGATTACATGCTATACTACACGATTCTGCTGGAGCGGTTAAAGCAACTACAAACAAAGGTCCAGGATACTGTTTCATGTTACCAAATTTTCCAAGCTCATGTTTCTTGGGACATTTAACTGGGTTAATCTTTTGTGTCTTTATTAAATTTTATCATCCTCAAATTTTCAAAATGCTAGACTGCTAATCATTTTGTAATAATTCAACCTAGAAAAAAGAATGTCTCTCGTTTTGTTTGATATTGAGTGCTTGGAAGGGAAAATTGTCAAGGAGTTGGATGTTTTCAAGGATGGAATTGTATTGGGATACAGTTTCCTCCCACCCAAAACTATAAACTTACTTTTCAAGCAAATTGGAACACTAAAAATTTACATGGGATTATTTGGAACAATGGAAAACTGGAATACACTGAGTTGTCATCATCAATCATTCACCAACATTGTTCACCTACAACAGAATACTTTGCAAAAGGGTTAGAGAAGTGTAATCTTTTCTCAAAATACTTGTGTAAAGATGTGGAGAATCTAGATGATCTTGGTTGTCCAAAAGTTTCCAAACTTCTCAATAACTCGGATACTGACTGGGATTGTAGCAATTATCCGTATCGACACAAAAAGGCATTTCACTGCGCAGAGAAGAAAGCTTATGCTTACGGAACTTGGACTCTGGATTTTTTTGATAACGTATAATATTTGTAATTTCTATTTGTATTTTTATTTGTATTTGTGATCGTTTTGTAATTTATTATTTTTATTTTACTACTTTTGAAATCAGAGAGAAGTTGCATTCACAGTTCAAAAAATTGATTTTCCCTTAAAAATAAGGTATAAATGACCGAGCATACAGATAACGGTTTAAATTTAGGTAATTTTGTCTTTGATGATAATAACCAGGAACGACAATCGTGGATATGTTTTGGACAGACGTGTAATAGATCTCTGGTGGTTTTTTTGTCCCAATTTTTTGTTATTTTGTTAATATTAGCGTGCTGTATAGTAAGAATAACTCTTGGCGAAACCTGTGAAGAAACAACAGTTTGGATTGCTATCTTATCTAGTACAGTCGGTTATATTTTACCTTCTCCTAAACTATGAACAAAATAATTTCTACTAAGGAACGCATTTTATTTCATTGGTGGGACCAAGCGGGTCTAGAAAATCTCATCTTATCCATGATTGGCTAATTATTGGAACTTTTCAACCCGATTTTGATAAAATTTACTATTTTTATCAACATTATCAATCACTTTACGGTCTAATGTCCAAAAACATTAAGAACATTCATTTTATTGAAGGAGTTGACTTTGAGTTCATTCAGAGTCTACCCAATAATGGAACAAAGTATTTGCTGATTTTTGATGATTCTTGTGAGGAAATCTCAAGCTCGAAAGAATTTGTCAAAATCGCGACAGCTGGAAGACACAAAGGTCTTAGTACAATATATATAAAGCATAATCTTTTTCATCAGAGTAGGTTGGGAAGAGATATTGAGTTACAAAATACTCATATAGTTTTATTCAAGTCTCCTAGAGATGTTCTCCAGATTAACACTCTTAGTCAACAGCTCGGGATAGGATCACAATTAAAAGATTGGTATACAAAAGCTACTTCAATCCCGTATGGTCACTTACTCATTGATCTGACTCCGAAAACAGTCGACTCTCTTAGATTTTGCACAAACAGTGGTTCTATTCCCACTATTTTTTTTCTCCCTAAAACAAAACAAGAGATTACTTTTTTGAACGATGAACACACAACATCTCTCTACGCTGATAACGTTCCAAACGTATTCCCAGAACTTCAAGAAAACGTTCCTAAGAAATTGTCCAAAAGATTTCATTCAGTTTCTAAACGAATGCATAGTAAACCTTCTCGGGGGACAACTACAGGAAATACAAAAACAAGACGTAATAAAGTACAGAGACGAAATTCATCAACTCGTGCTAAAAAGAACCGGAATAAATAAAAGAAGAGCAATTTTAAGTTCACGAAAAGGAATAGAGCTCATATCAATTTTGACACCATCTATCATTAATCGATTGTCTTGAAATTGAACAGTTTGTTTTGATTCCTCAACACCTTTACGAACAAAAATTCTAATTAGAAGTTAAAAAGTTGGACACTTTTGAGCAGAAACCAGCTTCTGTCCCAACACATTTGAACCCTAATTACAAGGAAATCAGCAACAAAACCAGATCTTTAAAGAACGAATCAATTGTAGATCAAATTTTGAATTCACCGCGAGTCAAGCTATCTCTCAACGACACAATTTTATTAGATGGAAGAGATACAGAAGTAGCTTTCGCAGATTTTATTTTTGCATTAAAAAGAAAGAACGTTGATTTTCCCGACATATATTACACAATACTTGATGCTACCGGAATAAATCCGCAAAAAGTAATAAACAAAGATGCCAAAAGAAAAGACAGAGGGAGCTGGATTCCTTTCAAAATCTGAAAAAGCCAAGCTACAAAGGCTGTATAGAGTTGGAAAAGCTGCATATGGATCAATTAAAAATCTACAAAAGGCAAGTGGGTTATCCAAAAAGAAAGTTGCCTACTTTCTACACAGTAAAGATTCCTACACAAAGTATCGTCATGCAACACGACATTTCAAAAGATTACCAGCATTTGCTAAGGGAATCAATGAGATCTGGTGTCTCGATCTAGCTTTTATGGATAAATTATCGGATAGTAATAATGGAGTGAAGTATTTATTAGTATGTGTTGACGTCTTTTCTCGCTTTGTTCGTGTGCAACCAATGAAGTCAAAGTACTCTACCGATGCAGTTGCAGCTTTCAAAAAAATGTTGCGTAAAAAAAGTATGCCAGCGAAAGTATGGGTTGATCAGGGAACAGAGTTTAGCGGCGAGTTTCGAAAGTTTTTTACGGACAAGAAAATCAAAATTTACTCTACTAGAAGTGAAACAAAAGCTGCTGTAGCAGAACGAGCTATAAAATCTCTGAAAAACATTATTTATCGCTATATGGAAGAAATTGGTGACAAATACATGAGAAAAATGGATTCCTTTCTCAAAACTATGAACACAAGAGTTAATCGCTCAACAGGTAAAGCTCCAAAAAATGTAACAAACAAAGACTTTTTGTCAATTTTTTACAGAAACCCAATTAACCAATAAAATCGACCACGTTTTAAAGCGGGTGAAAAAGTTCGTATGTCAAAAAAAGATATTCCATTCAGAAAAGGTTATAAATCTCAGTTCACAAATGGAATATTCAAAATTGTTAAAGTTGCTACCTTTAAACCACCAACCTATAACCTTTGTGGAGAACAAGGTGGTGAAATTCTAGGTAATTTTTATGAACAAGCGCTTTCAAAGTGTATCATTTAAAGATGAGTTCTTTCACTGTTGAGTTGGTTTCCCATGCGTCGTTTGATTGTTACCCAAACAATACACTACGTTCGTTCACGAATTTTTTACCTGAACAAATTAACCTTGATGGAGAATGGGAGGTAGCGATAACAGAACTGTCGTATCCTTCCTTGTACCAAAACATAACAGAGGGTAAATTCTTCTATCTAGATGAAGCAACGCCAGATAGAAAACCATCGGATTATTACACACTTGATCCAGGTCTATACCCCTCGATCTCTGATATTGTCAATGAAATAAACAAAAAAATTCAGGAACGTGAAAAATATGAAAAAACACCAATCAAGATACACGTTAACAAAATTACTCAGCGAATATCTTTGAGTCTTCCGAATCAGAACTCTTTACTTGTCATTTTTAGTGCCGATCTTTGCCATGTCTTTGGATGCGAAGAAGCTGTTTATGGTATGGGTGTTTTCATGAGTGGTGCTGGTCCACATTTTCCCAAGTTCCCTTATGACATTGTACGAATACACACCTTAATGATATATAGTGATATTGTTGAATACAATATTGTGGGTGATACAAAAGCTGCTCTTTTACGATGCATTCCGTTTATATCAAAAGTTAAGAATGGAGATATCATCTCAACGGGACAATACATGAATTATCAAAATTTTCCAAACTTACAATTTAAAAAAATTCTAAAAAACTCATTCCACAGCATAAAACTCGAGCTCCGGGACTCTTATGGTGAAAAAGTTCCTTTCAACTCTGTTGGTGTAACAAGAGCGGTACTAATGTTTAGAAAAACTTCTGACAATTATTTTTAGATTTAAATTTGTAGAAAATGGTTGCTGATAGTGATTTACCGTATTTTCGTGGTTATTCAAGACAGAGGGGAAGAGGATTCGGAGCGTTAGCACAAACAATTGGGAGGACAGCTATTCCATTCTTCAGGAGATATGTTGTCCCAGCAGCAAAAAGAGTTGGTGCTGATTTGCTTGATATAGCTGCACCAGAAATTAGAAATGTTCTAACTGGAAAGAAAAAATTCAAATCTGTGGCTGCAGATGTTGGAAAGAAAACATTACGTAAACAGCTCGGTGGTGGAAAAGTTAGGAAACGTCGCATTATTCCAAGAATTCCCCCAAAAACCAGTCGACGTCGTCGAACTAGAAGAGATATTTTTTCTAAGCTAAAATGAATACTAGATCAACAAACGATAGCAACTTTCGTTATGGTCACTTTACGAACTCTTGCTTGGAGATTTTGACAAAATTCCTGTTTTGGAGCCAATTGAATCTTCTCACGTTCAAGAAGTTTATCCCTGTACTTCATTGGATGAAAGCAGCATTGAGTTCGAGTTTGAAACAGATAGAAGCATATATCTTGATATGAGAGATATCCACCTTCAAATCAAAGTTGGTTTACAAAAGGGAAGATTGTTTGATGACTTTATGAAAAAAGACGAACATGGAAAAGGAGATATGGGAATGTCTTTCACAGATGATGATTTACATTATCTAACTCACGTTAACAATTTATTGCACTCGCTCTTCTCCAACTGTGAGGTGTATCTGAACAATCAACAGGTTTACAACTCAAATGGTCTCTATGGACACAAAGCTTTAATTTCCAATGAATTTAACGCTTCCACAAGAAATAATGAAGGTATTTTGGCTTGTCATGGATATGAATTTGAAAAAGAACCCAGCGATTTCGGGAAAAGCCCTTTTATAGATCGAGAGGAAGAACTTTTGCTGAAAATTGGAACAACTTATTACGGTAAATTAGCAATTGATTTGTTCCAATGTGAAAAGTTACTGCTACCAAATACAAAAGTTAGACTGAAATTGATTCGTGCAAGACCCAATTTTGACATGATCTCCTACAATCCTCACGTCTCCCTTAAAGTTCTTGACTGTTCCCTGTTTACAAGACGTGTTGTTGTTAACGAAGTGTATCACCAGACTATCAAATATCAATTAACTCATCAACCTGCTTGTTACAACTTTATGGAAACAATTGCACGCACATTTATTATTCCTTCAGGACAGAACCAGTTTATTCAGGAAAAAGTTTTTAACAATGCTCCAATCAGAGGAATAGCTATTGCGATGAACACAAATTCAGCATTCACAGGAAATTTTCAGGAAAATCCTTTCCATTATCAGAAATTTGGTTTACGGGAACTAAGAATTGTTCGAGGAGGTAGAGCTATAGTATCAGTTGATACAAGCAATGACTGTAGGGCATATGTAACAACAATGAAAGCAATGAAATTTAACGAAGAGATTCCCGCGTTACCAAATAATCTATTTCAGAACCATTACGTACTTGTATTTGATCTCACTTCACTTCAAGATGCTGGAGAAAATATTCATTATCCTGAGCTCAGCGGTGAAAGTATCCGATTAGAAATGTTTTTCGATCACCCGCTAAGACGCGTGACAGAATTAATTGTTCTAGGAGAAAGGATTTCCACTGTTAAAATTGATCAGTTGGGAACGGTTGCTAAAAATGTCTGAAGATTTTTGCGTTAACGAAAATTTTTTCATATTTTTTTCAGTTTTTTATGGGTTCTACATCATTGCTTTCTGCATTGGAACATTTTTGGGTTATATATTATCGTCATCCAGTTGCCATTGTCTTCAACAAATAATTTCTTAAAATGGACGTTAACTGGGGGCGAACTAATTCAAACTTTTTTGTTTACGTTCCTCTCCTAATTTTTCTGGTACTTTTTTTTATAATTATTTTATTCTACCCCAATACCATAACAATTCTGTTGACAAGATTAAAAAGACAAGCAAAGTTTTATTAGAGCAAGGTAAAACGTCCAATGATTGTTGCTTTTTTTATTTCTTTTTTGAAGAGAATGACTCTTTTCAGCTTGACTGTACAGTTAGAAATCCGTGTGTTAATGGTACTTGCGAAATAAAGCAGAGAAAAATTGTTTGTCATGGATAACACTTCCCTGAGACAGATTATTGAACGAATCCCAGAACTCAAATACCGCTATATTGGATCGTTTCCAGCAGATTGTGTTCCAAGGCTACCCACATTCAGCTTTGCTATCATCAACACTTCTCCGAGCAGTGAAGCTGGAGAGCATTGGATAACGATTGCTCGACTCAATCGAACTTATTACTATGCTGATTCTTTGGCTCGTCCAATCACAAAATACAAAATTTTGAATATAAAGTATCAGAAAATGATACAACAACCAGTTCAGAAAACTGATAATTTGTGTGGATTTTACACAATATTTGCAGCATTTCAACTATTTAAATTTTTTCAAACAAAACTGAACAAGGTTCATGACGTTCATGTTTTAAACTTTATAAGTAATTATATATGAATTAGATAAATTTAATGTAAAATAAGTCGAAGTGTAATAAAGTCGACAGTAATTTTTTTCTAAATTCCTTAATTCTTCGTTAGTTACTCAAATTTTTGTTGTCGACTTTATTAGCTACTCGGCTAAATGTACTTTAATGCTCTTTTCTTTTGTAACATCATCATGTAAACGTTTGATTAATTTTGTATTTGCATGTGCATAATTTGTACTGTGTCTGTTATTTTGTACTTATTAATTCAATTTTTTTCTTTTATTTAACTTTTTTCCATGTTATGAGCGCGTAAAAGTCCACTAGTACTGTGACAATGCCGGGTCAGCAAGAGGTAGTTTCGATCTACCGACCTCTGGGTTATGAGCCCAGCACGCTTCCGCTGCGCCATCTTGCTATTTAGGGTCGGCTATACCTAATCTTAATACATTGCGGCGGCTATACCTAATCTTAATACATTGCGGCGGCTACACCTAATCTTAATACATTGCGGCGGCTATACCTAATCTTAATACATTGCGGCGCTATACCTAATCTTAATACATTGCGTCGGCTATACCTAATCTTAATACATTGCGGCGGCTACACCTAATCTTAATACATTGCGGCGGCTATACCTAATCTTAATACATTGCGGCGGCTACACCTAATCTTAATACGTTGCGTTGGCTATACCTAATCTTAATACATTGCGGCGGCTATACCTAATCTTAATACATTGCGGCGGCTATACCTAATCTTAATACATTGCGGCGGCTACACCTAATCTTAATACATTGCGGCGGCTATACCTAATCTTAATACATTGCTGTGGTTAAACCAAAAAATGTTGAAATTTACTGCGAGGGAAATTATCCGTTATTGCGCGCTGCCTGTACAATTCCCCGCCTGTACGTACGCGCTGACTGTACTATTCCCCTGCGCGCTGCATGTATAATTCCCCGCCTGTACGTACGCGCTGACTGTACAATTCCCTGCACGCTGCATGTATAATTCCCTGCTAATCCCTACATGACCTCTAAAATCACGTGACAAGTGGCTCCGGAAAATCACCCTGGTCTGCTCCTGCCTTACTACTCACCCCCTGGAACACCCCTAGATTTATCCCCAATCTTAATACATTGCGGAGGATATTCCTAATCTTATTACGTGGCTGCCGCTATAACTAATCTTAATACGTGGCGGCCGCTATAACTAATCTTAATACGTGGCGGCCGCTAATCTTAATACGTGGCGCCCGCTAAACTTAATACGTGGCGCCGCTATCTTAATACATGTACGCCGCCTATACCCTATCTTAATACATTAGTGTAGACCCTCTCTCAAAAATAACTCCTATACCCTATCTTAATACATGGGGTCTACACCCCCCCCCCCCCGGGAGACTTGCTCACCCTATTACTACTCGCCGCGCTCAGCTGAGCTTATTGTTGTTAGCAGCTATTCCTCTGCTGCAGGGCTTGAATCGCCAGCCATTGGATTGTATCCTCGCAAAGTTGGAAAAAGGGCTTCTAGTACAAATTCATTGCTTAATTAATGAGGGTTGATACTTTTTACCAGCTGGCATAGTCTGATTGTTTGATTCACTGTGTCGACATATAGTGCGGCAAAAGCTCATTAGGATTACATCAAATAGCACTAAAATTGTTTTAGTTTTGTATTGTATGTAGCACTGCTTTAATACTTAATTATCCTATAATTTCAAATTTCTGAATGGATTTGTTGCTATTAATTTTGTAAGAGAAAACACTGTATTAACTGTTTAAGCATCTTATGCCTCAGGAATAATTTTGGTACAACAGATACTATGGAGCAAACCTTTTCAGTCAATCCCCAACCTTGATCTGGAAAAGTCGGATCTATTCTGTTTCGGAATCCCAGTGTTTTTTTATGACCCCCAGTTACAAATTATATATTGTTATATAGCACGCTACTATGTAAGAAAATCGCGCCTGGGGGTCATAAAAAATATATGCTCACTAAGCGGGGGGGAAACAGAATAGATCCGATCCAAAAAGTCAATGCTAAATTCTACAAATAATTGAATTTATAGTACTCCTTAATATTATCATAAAAAGTTTAACGAGTTAGCCAGAATTTTTGTTCTGCTTGAGACCCTAAGAATAGTGGCCATATCACCAGCGCTTTTATACATAATTAATTTCAGAATGTCGCATAGCATGCATTGTGTGCTTCGTGGCAATAATTTGCCGAGAAACGACAGAAGACTATCGGATTAGATGATATCATCAATAGGTTAGAAGCTTTAAATTTTCTTTGCTAAGAGTGTGGGCAAATTGCACGCTTTGACTAGTTGAAGCATAGTTTTTGCGTCTTCAATTTTTGATCAAATGTTTTGTCTTAAATAAGTTTGAAATTGATGAGTAAAGGCGCATTGCCTATCATCATAGTTTTAATTACTGAAGCACAGTCGCATCACACTTCTAGCTTTTTTCTGCCTAGACTGTCAAATTGTAATATACGTGTTTGTTAGTTTTACTAATAAAATAGTTGATTAGCAAAAACTTGATCAGCACACCATTGTTAGTATATTACATTGGTCGCTGTTTTCTACTACAGTGTCACTTTCATTCGAAAAATCTTGTCTGACTATCTCTAGTGTACACGCAGTAATGCTCAACAAAATTATAATGTTCAAATAGTTTTTCAACTAAAAATTTTATTCCAAAACGAATAATGATCCTGGCTAAACGTAAAATCTTGATTGCTGTTTTTATGACTATTTTTGCCTTGTGTGCAATATTACGTGCGCCTTTTACGAGCAATGAAAGAACGTTAGAAACTTCGTTAGCAAAAGTCACACCCGAAAACAAATGTCTCGATTCGTTCAAATTGACGAAATTTTCCCCAAAGTTTTCGAATAACAACACTCAAATGTTTTTCATTTCTGTCAATAGTGGGAGTGAAGACAATTCAATGGGCGGGCGAGAAATTTGCTCCGTTGAATCGGCTATTCGAAATTCGGATCTCCCTGTAAAAGTTTTGTTCACGAAAGCTTTTATCAATATAGAGAAAAACGTCCATCTTTGCAAACTAGTTCAGAATTATTATCCTCAAAAAATGCAGCTGTTCTATATAAACATTCGAGAAGTGTTTGAAGGTACACCTTTTTATGGAATACAGCAAAGAATGGTGGGCGATAAATATAAGTACAGAGGTCTTCATTTGAGTGACATGACAAGAAGTGCTTTAATTTACAAATATGGAGGCTTTTATGCTGACTTTGACGTGTTCACGTTGAAAAGCCTCAGAAATGTTACGAATTCGGTTGGATCGGAATACAAAACGACTGTGTAAGTGACTAGCATGAATTGACAAGCACGTTCTGCATTGAAAACTTTTCTTTATCAAGATCACTTTTCTAAAAATTGTACATTCAAGATCGAAAACGATGATCTAATCCTTTTCACCCCCCCCCCCCCCCCCCCGCCATTTTAAGATCCCCTCATACAAATTATGTGTCTGTTATATAGCACGTTAGTATTTTAAAAAAGTAAGTGCTCCAAGGTGGTGAAAAAGATATATGTCCACTAGGCTGGGAGGCCGAAATATATTAGATCAAGAGATGACACGCAAAGAGCACGCGTTCTACATTCCTGATTTATAACATCGGCAGTGTAGCCATATGCAGAACCTATATATCATGATTTCAACAAAAATCATTAACGTTGATAGTGATTATGTGGATGTGCTCTATGCATTGGATCTTAAAAGTCACAAAAGTGCCCGCAATTCATACCTGTCGTTTCAGCTCTCATTTAAAAAAAATCTGCTCCCTTAAAAGTTGTAGCAGCTAATATAAAAGGGTTCTTATTTTTTCAAAGTCATAAATTATTATGAAATATGCTACCAAGAGAATTCGCCTGCTTCATGAAAAGTTAATATGCACAGAAAAACCAAAATTTGTTTTAAAAAAGCCAAAATGAGAGTTACCTCAGGAGCGAACAAAGGCCTTTAAATAAATATGATTTTTAGACCGCATTAGAAAGGAATATTCAATTTGGCAAAGAGTAAGAAAAACACTTCCATAGCAACTACAGAGGTAATGCCCGCAAAAACGAAACTGCATGAACGTTACCCAGAAGCCCCTAATTTTGTCCACAAGAGATAAACTAAATTTTTTAAATGCAAGGTTAATTCACATTTATCTGGAAGAGAATAATCAAATTACACTGGAATAAATTGGTTGCATTTTTAAAAAAATATTAAAAAATTTTAATTTGGAAAATGTTAACACAGTTGGAATTGGTAAAAATTTCTCAGAAATTTTTCTCGAATTTGTTTGCCAACGACAAGGGTTTATATTTCTGAATTTTTTCTGCCTAATTGGACTAGCGTTATTCCAAAATTTTTCAATCATATTGTGAAGTTAGATCAGAAAAATACAAATTTTCATGTCAGGTGGAGTAGAGTAGAGGAGAGAGTTCGTAAAACTTTTCTGGTTTGCATTTAATGATTTTCCAATTTCCTGCAATTCCACTTGATATTTTTTGTCATTCACGTTAATTTTTGTTACGATTGTAGATTTTATCAATGTATTACTGATATTTATTCAATTAAGAAAAATAGATTTTCAGTATTTAATTATATTATATCAAATTCATTCCACTCAAATGTGAAATGTATGCAATGGCTTTGTTGAGACCCTTTAAAGATTTTCCAATTTCCTGCAATTCCATAACACATTTATTTGTCTTTTGTTTTTGTACTATTTAACAATGTATGACTAATATTCACTCAATTAGGAAAAAAAATTTCAATTTTTAATTAATTTAAATCAGATTCATTCCCCTTAAATGTGAAAAATGTTGCAGCTGCTCAAGAATCACAGCGGAACCGAAATATAGTTCTCGAACCTTACGCCAGCCTGGTTCTTCACTGAATCCGATTAACTAATGATCTAGTGGAAACAATTAGTCGCTCGGACGTATTAAAGGACTGTAACTTTAACTTTGATTGAAGTTAAGAAAATCCTTAGTGACAACCTATCTTCGATCTTGTGCTGAGTTTGTAAGGTTTTAGCAAGTGTTAGTAATGTTGCTATCTTTTGGTCAAGAAAACTAAACTAACTTAAGACTCGGAAGATCTGAAGCTCTAGCAAAACTTAGCCAAAAAAAGACTAAAGTTGTTAAAGAATCAATATTTAGTCTAATCTGGGAGCCAACTCCTCTTTATAACAGTTTCTAATGGTTCTAAATAGATTATAGTCGCACTATTAAAAAAAGTCTTGGTAGAGTAAATAATCAGGTAATTATCATTTATAAAATCATTCTCACTTTTTTCTGATTGGTTAATCAAGTAAAGTGATTTAAGTTAATGTTTACATAGTAAATGTCAAATTACTGCAATATTTGCATTAGTTGACATAAGCATGAATGGTTATTACGTAGCGCTAAATGCCTCAAATGTAGGGTATTTGACCTTTAATGATCACCTAAAGTAAGATAAAGTAAACAAGTTAAGTAATTTATCAATAAATAACAAAATATCAAAAAATGCCAATTTTTCATCATATAACTGCTAAAAGCCACAGTTGTGGGTTTGATGTCAAAACGGTCGTGGGGTCCATGGATAGTTTACAGGTTACCCTGAGCATGATCTATGACTTCGGAATGCTGAGGTTTTCCCTTCTCAAAATTGGGGCGGTGTACAAGTTTTCGGTCCCAACTTGTAAAATTTTTCAGTTTTGACCATTTTTGACAAATTCTAACTTTTTTCAGTTACAAAGCTAACTTCTTGCTGTCTGACGGCTCTTGTTTCTGATTAGAAGTGGCGCCAACAAAATATATGCAGTGACTTTGTTAAGATCGGCATTTTTAGCTGTGAAAATAAAATTTTTCGGCAAGAAGATTAGCTGTGGTTTTTTAGAGGTGCATTGTCTTAAGGTTTGTTCTCGTAAGCAATGGAAATATCATCTTAATCGTTTTCACTGCTAGTAATTGCAATTTTTGGAAATCACTCACCGCAATTCCGTATTTTAAGGAAATTTTAGCGTTGAAAATTTGACCCGGGTTGCGATTTTGATGGAAAACAAAAGAATTTAACGGATATCTAAATTTGATGAAATAGGGTCATACTAGGGACAGTCTCCTATTCAATATTTTATCTTGCGTCTGAAAAATAACTGAAGAATGGAAATTATTCCACAAATGTTGCTGAAAACATTGAATTCTAAATTTTCAGTAGGCCTCTCAACTGTAAATTGGATGAAGGCGTCGAAATGAGCAGTAGAATAACGGGAGGTAACTTCCACTTCAACGCAGGTTCTGAATTTCTCCTTGAGGTTATGAAGAACACCAGAAAATTTTTCAATCCCCAGATTGGAAGGAATCACGTGGGACCCGGTATGTTTACCAGAACAGCTCAGATGTACTTGGGACTGCAGGACAACGAAAGAGTGCCCAATTTTGAATGTGAGTTTTGTGCTTCATGGCCAAATTGCCCAGGCCAAGAATTCAACAGCAAATAAAACATTCCAAAAAAATAGAGTTTTGCATAATTCTACAACGCAAAGTGAATAGCGACCCCAGTCAATATAGATTTTTTTCCAAAAACTGACAAATCATTTCTCATGTTCATAAATAATACATCTTAATTTTAGCCGCTGATCTATCAATACTGCCTTCATTTATATTACCCCAAAATTGGCAATGGGTTCACAATGAATTGTACCCTACGGCAGACAGGAGTGACAATTATTGGGAAGAGATGATCAGATGTAGCCTCACAATCCACCTTGCAGGCAGTGCCAAAAGACAAGAGCAGCCCAGTTACAATCCAAACAAAAATATTCTATCATATTTGGGTCCAAAAATCTGCCCAGTCTCGTTCTTCGATCTGGAGAAATTTTGAAACAATGTAATCCGAGGAAAGCGATATAACAGCCTTTGAATTGAAGTACATATTTCCTACCAGTTTATTTAAATTCAAATGGTTTAAAAAATTTTAATTTGCCATTCGGAGCCGAGGTCCCAAGGCTAATAAGCGCAAAAATATGTAAAAATGGCGGTTAATTTCTTGAGGATCAACGATAATTGTGATGAAAAAACGAGCCCATTTTTAGCGTCGACCTTACATATTTTAGTACCGCTAATCGCACATGATTATACGTTTCTTAGCGTCTCATTTACAGAATTATGCGTTTTTAGCGTTGAACTTACATTCTTTCAACGCTTTTATTGAACGCACCGTAAAATTATGCAAGAAAAACGCGATTAATTTTCCATTTTCAACAATTGTTAACGTTGCTCTCGCATAGTTTTGCAAAATATCCTCGTCTTGAGGATATAATTCGGTCATATTGCACATGGATTATTATGCTTTTCAGGGCCCAAGTTATTACCAGACGCGAGCGTTTCCGTCCCCTCCACTACTTAAGTGCATATTACTTCCAAATCAAATCGCACGTGGCGTAATTTGACGTTTTGATTGAATATGTATTAGCAAGTGCTCTGTAACTGGGGGCACAAACGGAAAAGCTCCCTGTCGTGGTGATTGTGAACCATTTTTCAGTAATACAGACGTATCAAATATCTATTGAGATATTTTATGTATCTTCAGTTGGAAGCTCACTTGATTTGCAAAGGCAAACTTAAACCGACTATCGTTGGCTGAATTGTTCTCGAAAGGCAAGCGGGGGCACTTTAATTTAGGGTGAAGCTTAGAAAATTTTTCATGGGTGCAAAAACTCCGCCCTCATAGGTGGTCGAACGAGCGACCTCCAGGAAAGCAATCTGTCATCCTAATCAGTAGGCTTCAGCGGCTTCAAACCTGAACAGCTCACAATCGCCTTTATATTAGCAACAAACTGTTAGAGCAACTGAGGTGACTCAAAAATAAAGTCAAGCGCAAAAAATTGACTTGAGAAGTCAAAGAATGGTTTGGAACAAAAGCGCAAAAATAGTCAAGCAAAAATTTTTCATAAAAGACACACGTTTACAATTGTCAAACTTCGTTCGAGAGCAATTAACATCAAAAATGTAACAACAGTTCAGTTTTTCTTTTCACGACTCATTTAACCCCGCCTATTCTAACCCCATATCATTGATCACCCCGCAGTTAGTGATAGGAGGTTAAATGAATAGGTTGAAAACGGTTGAAAAGGCGGGACACCGAAAACGAATGCAAGGCCTATCTGTTCATGCCGCGTACCAATTATCCCACAAGTATGAGACATAGTCATATTGCTGAAACAATGACAGAAAAATATCGAAAATTGTAGTTGATTAAATCTCATTTTTTGTTTATTATTAAAGAAGTTTCTGTAGATCCATAGACCAATTAATATACATAGATCAATAAAGGAAAATATTATAAAAATAAATATCAGAACAATTATGTAAAGCCGCTGGTGTTGTCTAAAAAACAGAAAAGTGCATACTCTCAATTCAGCAAAATTTTTCAGTTCACAATTTGAAAAAATCAAAAGTAACTCTGAAGATTTTTGCAATCTACATTAATTAAAATGCGCATCAACTTTATCAAACATTTAAGCAATGGACATAAATGCTCAATTGAAGCTTGGTTGCTACAAAAAAATCACGGTAATAGAAATACAAAACTAGCTCCACAGAAAACCAATTAAGCACACGATATTTTCTCGTAACTTGAAGCAGGTGACCTGGCAAGAAATTATCCGTGTTAACGATGAAGTAACACATTATCTTTATTAGTGAAACCATTAAAAAAACTACAATAAGCTCAAACAGGACATGACTACGCTTGTGCTATTAAATTTCATTAAAAAAAGGTCATGCCAGCATTTATCTTCTGAAAATAATAACAACCTGAACAGTTAGTGATTCATTGTAAGCTCTGTCCGCAAAATGTCTTCAGTATCCTTTTTCCAATAGCAATGGTTCATCTTCATTTACTTTGTCAACAGTTAGTAATGACCATGCTTTTCGTATATCTTACTAGTTGATTACTAGCAAAAGCACTGATGATGCACAATTCAGAAAAACATTACAAAAATATTTTAAAAATAAAATCCAGCCAACAAAAGCTATTCAATTGCAACTATTAACGCCAATTAAACCAAGGGGGGCAGAAGTGATCATGATATGAGGATTTAAGTATTATGTTCGGCCAAAATAAGACAAAACTCTTTACACTCGGCCTGTTGCACGGTATTATGATCGGCCTGAAAGACAAAAGAATTGCGGGAATAGTCGGAGTTGGCCTAACCAGATAATGCAACACGAGTTCACTCATTTTCCAACTGCATATAATTGCACCCCTCGCGGTTAAATGATAGGTGGTTAAATAAATAGGGGTGAAAAAACGAGACACTGTAAAAAGAATGCAATGTCTATCTGTCCATGTCGTGTACCGATTAGCCCAAAAGTATGAATAATCATTTTGCTGAACCAAATACAGAGAAACATCGGAAAGTGTAGTTAATTAACTATCGTTTTCTGTTAATTATTTAAAAGTTTTAAACATAGCTGGCAAATTGCCAGAAAATAGCCGCAATAGCTTCATAGATCTTTAGTCTCAAAAAGAAGGTAAAAGAGACAGACCAAAAAAGAAACTTTTTCCTATCATTGAGGGCTGAGATGTTAGATTTTTATTAAGAATCTGTATAACTTATTGTTGTTTCTATTAGCTGCTCTTAAATAAACTTCAAATAGAGTGACAAGCACTCATTTGCCCTTCTCTTTGAAATAAAGCAAATAAAATTCAATTTCAGAGTGAGAAAGTCATTTTTAAGAGTGAGGTAAGTCACGTGTAACTAAAAATTTAATCGAGCAAATGAACAAAAAAACTAGCTCCACTAACAGTGAAAAAGGACGTCAAGCACGCAATTGAGTTGAAACTGCATGAACGAATGAACAAAAAGCAGATTTGAAGTGGTTGTGACGTCATAGGGTCGTAACAAAAATCTTGACGAAAAAAATAAACCAATAGAAGGCCACAAACAGCCTCAGCTATCGCTTCATGGCTATAAAAAGATTGCAACAGATCATTTGTGGAATTCGGTAAATCCAAAGATCAAATACAATCCATAGATCAATAAAGGAAAGTATTAAAAATAAACGTCAGAACAATTATGTAAAGCCGCTGGTGTTGTCTAAAAAACAAAAAACTGCATAGTCTCAATTCAGCAAAATTTCGCAATTCAGAATTTCTAAATATGAAAAAAGTAAATTTGGAGATTTTATCGAAATCTACATCAAATTAAATGCGCATCATCTTTATCAAACATTTAAGCGATTGACAGAAATTTACTCAAATTGAAACTTGGTGGCTACGAAAAAGTAAATCATTGTAATGGAAATACAAACATAGCTCCACAGAAAACCAATTAAGCACACGATAAATTCTCGTAACTAAATACAGTTGACCTGGCAAGAAATTATTCGTGTTAATGATGAAGTAACAAGTCATATTCATTTATGAAACCATTTAAAACAAACTAAAACAAGCTCGAACTGGGTTTGATCACGCTTGTGCTAATAAATTTTATTCAAACCAGGTCATTTATCACACCATTTATCTTCTGAAAATAATAACAACCTGTTTCAAATTTTAACAGTTAGTGATTCATTGTGAGCTCTGTCCGCAAAAAGTCTTCAGTATCTTTTTTTCCAACAGCAATGGTTCACAATCATTTACTTTGTCAGCAGTTAGTAATGAATATGCTTTGCGTATATCTTACTAGCGAAAGCACTGATGATGGACTATTCAGAAATGAACAGTAAAAATGGATTTTAAAAATGAAATCCAGCCAACAAAAGCTAATCAACTGCAGGTATTAATTCCAATAACACTGGGGGGAGGAAGATGGGGGCGAAGGTGATCATATCAGGATTAAAATTATTATACTCGGCCAAAATAGAGTCGAAAGACAAACCATTGGGAGAAAATTCGGAATAGGCCGAACAAGACAATGTAACAAGAGTTCTCGCATTTTCTAACCCCATATCATTGAACCCCTTGCGATTAAAAGATAGGAGGTTAAGTAAACGGGGATGAAAAAGCGGGACACCGTAAAAAGATTGCAATGCTTATCTGTCCATGTCAGGTACCAATTACCCCAAAAGAATGAAGAATAATCATATTGCTGAAACGATGACAGAAAAATATCGGAAATTGTAGTTGATTAAATCTCATTTCTTGATTAGTTATTTAAAAGAAGTTTTATAAAGATTGCAATAGATCAATTGTGGAATTCTGTAGATCCATAGATCAATTAAAATCCACAGATCAATAAAAAAATATAAAAAATAAATGCCAGAATAATTATGTGCAGCCGCCGGTGTTTTCTAAAAAACAAAGTAACGAATATTCTCAATTCAGCAAAATTTTGCAATTCAGAATTTTTAAATATGAAAAAAGTAAATTTGGAGATTTTATCGAAATCTACATCAAATTAAATGCGCATCATCTTTATCAAACATTTAAGCGATTGACAGAAATTTACTCAAATTGAAACTTGGTGGCTACGAAAAAGTAAATCATTGTAATGGAAATACAAACATAGCTCCACAGAAAACCAATTAAGCACACGATAAATTCTCGTAACTAAATACAGTTGACCTGGCAAGAAATTATTCGTGTTAATGATGAAGTAACAAGTCATATTCATTTATGAAACCATTTAAAACAAACTAAAACAAGCTCGAACTGGGTTTGATCACGCTTGTGCTAATAAATTTTATTCAAACCAGGTCATTTATCACACCATTTATCTTCTGAAAATAATAACAACCTGTTTGAAATTTTAACAGTTAGTGATTCATTGTGAGCTCTGTCCGCAAAAAGTCTTCAGTATCTTTTTTTCCAACAGCAATGGTTCACAATCATTTACTTTGTCAGCAGTTAGTAATGAATATGCTTTGCGTATATCTTACTAGCGAAAGCACTGATGATGGACTATTCAGAAATGAACAGTAAAAATGGATTTTAAAAATGAAATCCAGCCAACAAAAGCTAATCAACTGCAGGTATTAATTCCAATAACACTGGGGGGAGGAAGATGGGGGCGAAGGTGATCATATCAGGATTAAAATTATTATACTCGGCCAAAATAGAGTCGAAAGACAAACCATTGGGAGAAAATTCGGAATAGGCCGAACAAGACAATGTAACAAGAGTTCTCGCATTTTCTAACCCCATATCATTGAACCCCTTGCGATTAAAAGATAGGAGGTTAAGTAAACGGGGATGAAAAAGCGGGACACCGTAAAAAGATTGCAATGCTTATCTGTCCATGTCAGGTACCAATTACCCCAAAAGAATGAAGAATAATCATATTGCTGAAACGATGACAGAAAAATATCGGAAATTGTAGTTGATTAAATCTCATTTCTTGATTAGTTATTTAAAAGAAGTTTTATAAAGATTGCAATAGATCAATTGTGGAATTCTGTAGATCCATAGATCAATTAAAATCCACAGATCAATAAAAAAATATAAAAAATAAATGCCAGAATAATTATGTGCAGCCGCCGGTGTTTTCTAAAAAACAAAGTAACGAATATTCTCAATTCAGCAAAAATTTTGCAATTCACAATTTGTAAAAACGGAAAATTACATCTGAAGATTTTCGAAATCTACATCAATTTAAATGGGCATCAAATTTACCAAACAACTAAGCGATGAACATAAATTTACTCAAATTGAAGCTTGGTTGCTACGAAAAAGTAAATCACAGTAATGGAAATACAAAGATAGCTCCGCAGAAAACCAATTAAGCACACGATAAATTCTCGTAAATTGAAACAGGTGACCTGGAAAGAAATTACCCGTGTTAATGATGAAGTAACATATCATATTTATTATTGAAACCATTAAAAATAAGCTCAAACTGGGTCTTACCACGCTTGTGCTATTAAATTTTACTAAAACAAGGAAATGGCAGCGTATATCTTTTGAGAATAACAACAACCTGTTTGAAATTTTAAAAGTTAGTGATTCATTGTAGGCTCTGTCCGCAAAATGTCTTCAGTATCCTTTTTCCAACAGCAATGGTTCATAATCATTTACTTTGTAAACAGTTAGTAATGAATATGCTTTTCGTATATCTTACTAGTTGATTACTAGCGAAAGCACTGATGATGAACAATTCAAAAACGAACAGTAAGGGTGAATTGAAGAAAATGAAATCCAACCAACAAAAGCTTATCAACTGCAAGTATTAATTCCGATTAAACTGGGGGGGGGGGGGGCAGATGGGGGCGAAAGTGATCATGATATGAGGATTAAAGTATTATAAAACCATTGCAGGAAAAGTCGAAGTTGGCAGAACCAGATAATACCACAAGAGTTCTCGCTGCTTTGCAGTTGTTCCAAAATTGACGCTGGCTTCAAAAGTTGGTTCCAAATTTTCTGACAACATGTTTGACCTATTTCTGTAGTGTGACTATATCTGTTGTGAATGTGGTCGGGAAGAGCCAGTTACACACACACCGGCTAATTGCTGGCCCAAGCCAGTTTGGAAGCGTGTTGCTGTGGCCTCTCACATATGAAGCAGGTGATTGAGGGGTCGTCTCCGTTGCACTAAAAAACACTACTTTCAAATTTAAGATCTATGTATTGTCATATTTTGAAGAAAAACAATTTTAATAGCGTTTCATCATGTATTCTCTACATCAAATATTTTTGGTATCTAGTTTCCGTTTCCAGTAAGAAATTTATCGCATACAAACTCATGAATTGTATAGACCAGAAAAACAGACCACAAATCCAATTAAAAATCCAAATATTATTTGTCAAAAGGAGTTGTGATTTCGATTAAGAATTAAGACCGAGGGAGCACTACTGTGTGTGTTAAGAATGCAGTACCTGTGAGGAGTAAATGCTTGTTTGGTTGGATAGACTGAGGATGTAGACACATGAGAATGCCACTGATTTGCTCGGCTGACCTTTGTGCCAGTAGTTATCCAGGGCTATTGTGTTGCCTGTAACAATATTGGGGCAAGATAGTACAAAACTATAAGTACTAAAACAAGATCCAAGAAACCAAGGAGTAGAACATACGCGTAAAGCAGTTATAGATATAGAGGGGAGCAAGCAAAATTTTTGGAAAAGTGGCTGCGAAATAGAGCTCGTAATTATAACTTGAAGAAATTAACCATTCTGCGTTTGCCAGGTAATGCCATCGAAATTGCGAGTTGGACCAATGTAACACCTTCCTTTTGTTCTAGCAGCGACGGCAATTGCTTGGTACTCCTAAAACAACCCCAACAAAATCTTCGGGACAAAGTTACACCGTTCGAATAACAATTGAATAACACGAATTTTTGAAGAACTATCTGTTCCCGTAGAATTAAGCTGGCTCAACTCTAGTCACCTTTGACAATGGTCTTCATAGTTTGAAACAACAGATTTTGCTTTTAAACAAATGTATCTAGACATCTGAAAAAACAGCCAGTATGTTTTCGAAATTGCTGCGAAATAAACTTTCGGCCACGAAATATACATAGCATGAGATGCGGAACTACTCTGAGGTTGTCGACGCAATCTATTAAAAAATCATTCTCTTCAATGCTGTCTTCAAATTTTCTCAGCGTTCAAACTACTACAAATTCCAGCACGTACGGCATTTCCTACTGCAAATTCATTCCAACAAAGTTAATAGTTAGAAAAGACACGCCTCCAAAACTCCACTTCAAGTTATAAAATCACGACTACCGTAATAACGCCTGACGTTCAGAGCCATAAAAATTTAAAAAATGAGAGAAAGATAAGCATAAAACACAAAACAGCGCATATGTTGGTTTAGAACTCAATAAACCAAAAGAAACTTTAGAACTACTAGCTTTAAAATATTGAAATAGACAGGTAATTTATAACCAATCATGGAGCGTACTAAACCCTGAGAACCAAAATATCAGTTTGTGCCTAGAAACCACTCGTATTTTTGCCCTATTTACTGCTTCTGCAAGATTGATGCCACGACCCTATACAGTTCATCTTTTTCCAGTTAGAAATAATTAACAGCAAAAATTAAGTTCGACCCGCTTTTTTCGAATTCAAAGAAAACAATATTGGAAATCATTTTTTTGTTGTTGAATATTTATAATTCCAATTCGTTACGACTGCATAGGCTGTGAAGTTGCATTATTACCTCTATGAGGTACAAATTTTAAGACATAAATGAGGCACCAAAAAATGCCATCCAAAAAGTTGGTAAAAGCATGAAAACATTTAATTTACCTGAAAATTTGTTGGCTGAGCAAGAGAGCTGCCAGCGAATGAGCAGAATTGGTTGGCTGCAGGGTATGACTTCTCTTTTACAACTGTCACTGTCGCGTAGTCATTCTTCAGACTCCCGTGAGAAGTGAAAGACAGGATCCCAGTATCGTACACAAAATGCATTAAACCTATTTCACGAAAACAAGATTGCATCAGTTCAACTCTAGAAAATCATACTATTTTTCAGCGTAGCGCTATTCTTTCATAAAGTGACTTCAATTTTTGAACAACCGTTACCATCCTTTCATGGTTTCCGATCATTTTTCCATGAAAAATTGGCTCATTTTGGGAACAGTATTTCTCAAAATATTTCTACAGAGTTCACTGTCATTTGGGTCGTTTGGCCTAAAACCTATTTTACGTTACAAAAAACGAATCATATTCTTTTCCAGTTGTGAGGAAACCCTTTTCAAATACCGTGTTTTAAGATACACTTTCTGCATGCGGAAAAGTGCGGGGCATTGCGCAGAAAACATAGACCTCTCACACTCGATATTGCGAGGTCAGATTGCACCAGGGGAACTATTGGAAGATTGAAACCTTAATTCAACTCCCTGTCATCGCTGACTAGCACTGCTTACCGCAGCGATGTTTATTATATGCGTTATAAAATGCGTTCGGCCAATTAATAATGTGGTTCGTGTAAATCTTCTGGATCTATTCTGCCCCTCCCCCCCCCAAGCGTTTTTCATGCCTCCCCCCATTAAAAATTATGTTGTTATATAGCAAGAATCTATGCACAATTGCATGTGCGCCTGGTGGGCGTATAAGTTTTGCTTTTGATTGCTTCTACGAATAAATTTGATATATTATCTTTTGGCATGAGAAATAGAGTTTGAATGCTAAACAACACTCGCATTTCTCACACTATAGTCAAAGACGGACTGTTAGAGGGCTCGTGCTCAAGATTGGATTAGTTTTAACTAGAAACAGAAAACCTAGAGGAATTTGTTATGGAATGGAATTTAAATATGGAATATTTTTATATGGAAATTTGTATGGAATTTATATCCATATTTTATATGGAAATTCATAAGGAATTCTTTTATATGGCTGTGTGTCGCATTAAATGAGCCTTATAGATTGCGTAAAAAGATTTCTCAGAACATGTTTTAAGCTTAGGTTTACGGAAAACGTCATTGAAAAGATGTGAAAAAAACAAAATTGCAACAAATTTTGAGTTACATGACTATGAGCTCCTTAAATTATTGGTGTACGAAAAAGAAACTTCTGTTGAGCAACCAAAAATTCGAAAACGAGGTAAAATGTTATAGGTTTGATAAACCTCCCACTGATGGACTCAAATTTTAAATATGTCCTCAGAATATAGTTTTGTAAAACTGGGAAACATCTTAGCTGAATGGCGTATTAATTACACATAGATGGACACAAATTATAGAAGAAGTTTTGCCGTCAGTTTCAAGATAGTGTTACTATGGGCAAGTTTCAACCTGATAGTGTCTTCAGAACCTCAACATTTTAATAGGTAAGTCTGAGTTGTGCTTTACTGTTAACTCCTAGGGATACCAGAGCATCCATTATCAGTTCTCACAAATATTTAGCAGAGTTTGCCATAACTAAGCGCCCAAGGGCAACCCTAGCCCAAATAATAAACGAATCTTTTTTCGACTTAGTAATTTTAAGAATTGTCTAAAAAGAACCAAAAAAAAAATAAAATAAGCATTATTTAAAAAAAATAATGTTGCCTTTGAGTACACCTTATGCATTTAATCACCGTAACTTCCATTTTGAAGCCATACTTTCTTTTCATGATTCAGCCTTTTACAACCCTCCTGTTGGTTTTTTGTACTCTCCCTTCTTGAGGAATTTCAATTGTAAAAATTAAATTTTGTTTGTTTTATTCTTAAGATAAACAATTAAATAAAGATTTTAAAAAATCAATTTTAATCAAACTTGCTGAAATGGAGAACAAATTATTGAATAATAGTATGTCATTAGTTTCAAATAACGTAGAAACTTTCTTTTCTGGTAAATGTAGTTCCTGCTAGGAATAGTAATTAAGGGATACATAAGGGTTTCTCTAAAATGTACGAAAAAACAAGACGTCTTAATCTAAAATCTTTTCTAAGCTTCGTTTGCCATCGTTTGAGACAATCAGCTAATGTCGAGTAGCGTCAAAAAAACAGAAAGATATTGTTGACTAACGGTAGTACATTTTTCACTCTGATATGGAAATATTGACTTCTGTTAGGAAAATTCCTTGAATCTAAAAAAAATTAAGACACCGAATTACAGGTGAGATGACTAAAACAGCTCGTTACCATATTTAAAGAACTTTGGGGCTAAAACCAGAAGCTAGCGTTTAAAAACGGCTCAGAGATTATTGGTTAAGCATTTATACATAAAGACTGACTGCCGGATAAATCAACATAATGCTTATAATTTTAGATAGGCTAAGGTCGGAGAAAGCTTCCCAAACGCATAATACTTAACCCAATTTGTTTATATTCATAAAATAGGCTCTTACGTTTTCTGGACGCAGATTCAGCCAAGTTCAGTTGAGCGAGCACTTTCTCCTTCTGTGCAAACTGCTGCTCTCTCATTCCTGCCTCGTGTGCGTTGTTGGTTGCTCCATGCAGCTTGACTAAACATGCAAACATTGAGTTTTAAAAAGTCGAGCAAAGTTGAAGACAACTCCGAAAGGATTTGTTGCTCAGCTCAAACCAATGTACTGACTAACAAATGACTAATCGACCAGTTACTATAAATCAGTTTCTGTTACAGAAAGCATGAACAGTTTTAAAACTCTCTTTTCTCAGTGGTGCACAGGAACGAAAACTAAATCGATCACGCTAAACTTCTCATCAATTATCTTCACACTTGTGTCGCTTAGAGGTCAAGATAGCTTGTCGACGTGTGTAAACACGGCAAAAAAAATTGTCCAAAATGACTTTTCACGTTAAGAATACATAAACAACTCATAATAGCTTACTCGCCTTATTTTAAAAAAAGCATTTGAATTAAAATTTTAGGGACTCTGTTTTCTGTATTATCAACGTTAGATTTCGGAAGACATCTTTAATAATTTAAAAAGTTATCTGATATCTATTACGCAATTAAAGAAGAAATTGAGTAAAATCGAGAGCTTCTATTTCCATTCTTTAGCCTTGAAGCCTAAATTGCGTAGTAATTTTGAACTGTTTGATTGCGATGAAACTTTGAGGACACGTTATATTTCTGACCTTGGTCGATGACTTCGCCTCCTATGGTTCCAATAATGAGCATTGAACTGAGAAATCCCACAGCACCCTTTTTCCAGTGTCTCCTGGCACTCTGCATGGTAGGGGATGAACTACCCGCCTCCGATAGATCAGAGTTACTGTCCTCTCTCAATAGGGGACTGTAAATTGAAAGCCAATTAAAAAAACAGTTCAAAACCACTATTTTAAACTTAAAATCCAAAAATATGAAACTACTTTCCGCGCTCTTTTGACTGGTTTGCAAAAGAAAACAGTCGCGTATAAGAAGTCCAAAAGATTCAGTTGTTTTAAATTCGCAAGAATTATTTTATAACACGCAAAAAAAGTAATAATGGGTGAAAGTTTAATTTACGAATATTAACAAAATACTCAGAAGGCCAGAAAGCTTCAGAGTCCAAATGGCTGCTTTTGATTGCATAGCGAGATAACTACACATCAGAGCCGAAGAAATTTCCGTGGCTCTGATGTACTCACTGAAAAAATCTGGCATTCGTCTTGAACCTCCTGATGATTCGAGATTTCATTCAGAAATTTGATGCAGCTTCAGCAGAATGGAATAACCTCACTTGAATGGAATAACGTGGAATTTGCGAGTTTCAAAATATGTCACCGTATGTAAGAAAATCAACGGCATTCTATATCCTGGCATTTTAAAACTGGCCTTTAATTTTTTTGGATCAATGCCCATTTATAGTTAGTTGCTTCAAATTGAGATAGACTTACGGTGGTCTGAGCATAGGCGTGTCTTGCAGCATCTCGTCATCTGAATCGTTGAGTTGCAACCTGCAATTATTGTTCCCACCAATTCCTGAGGTTGTCACACTTGATGTATTAGTGCTGTTCCCACCACCACCTGCGTTAGAAGTCATTGGCTTCTCTGAAACTTGTACCAATATTTTGCACTGCATGTTACAATAATTAAAGTCAATCGACACCACTGAACACTTCACACGGAACCGTATATATATGTAGCATAAATTGATCATTAAAACCAAATGTTAAGAAAAAAGTTACCATTGTCGCCAAAAGTATCAATGTTGCGCTAAACGTACAGCCTCGAAAAAGTGTAATAATAACAAGAAATATGACAGCTAAGAACAGGCCGGTGTTGGTATAATGCTTTTCTGCTGGTATATAAAAAATGTTATCATTTTGCGCACATGAATAGAGCAACTATAAATATGAATTAAAAGAAAGATTCGAAAGTATCTCCAGGTGCCCTTTAAAGAAGTGTAGTTAGGCGTAACCACAAGAAGTAACCAAACGAGCCTTGCAATTGACAATTATAATATTGTTATCAAAATTTTGAAATCTTCAATTAAATCTGGAAAACAATGTGTTTTTAGCAACTTTGTTTTATTCGAAGCAGTGCTATCATAACAAAAACTCAAATATGACCGAAAGATAATAATTCATCACATTCAGAACCTCTCAAAAATGAAGCATAGGTGAACAGATACGTAGTAAGTAAACATTTATGTAACGTCCAAATGGCATCAAAGTCTCAATTTTATATTTTCTATGTTTTAATTACAGAATAACTTTAGGCAATCCCTGCACTAGAGGTGATAGGTGATTGGGGTGAGTGAGGATGTGGAGGGGGGAGGTGAGGGTTGAGAATGTGCGAGAGAGAAGGAAGGGGAGGGGAGGTACGGTAAGCAAAAGATGTTACTTACTCATTGAACGTACCAAACACCATATCATTGCTTCAAGCACTGCGATTTTATTTTTTTTTGTAGCTCTCGAAGTGTTGAGTTTACTTCAGATAGAATTGAGTATATTTTGACTATTTTAATCTAATTTGGACAACTTTCGTCCTTGCTTTTCCTATTCCGATTAATAAATTTTGTATAAAACTGGGGGACTTTCAGCGCGGGGGGGGGGGGTTCGTACTCATTCAAAATAATTCGTTTTTCCACTTCACTCACACAAACTGGATTTCTCTCTAAAGATAATAAAATGAAATCCCGCTTCCCTTCGCTCTCACATCTACAGAACTTCTGTAATGTAAAATTCTAAAATCATATCAATTCGGATGAAACAACTTCAACAATAAAATTACATCTATAACGATCAGAAATATGACAAACCTGATTTCAAAGGGTAAAACTTCTGAAAGATAAAGTTAAATAACAATTTACTTGATAACAGAAGCTAAAAATATAGTTCATGTAGGAGATCCAAACATTAATATTTAAGCAGATGAAAAATTAGTAATACATCAAACAATTACGAGCAGGGTGTATAATTAATAATATCCGAGCACAGTAAAAATTCCCGAAAAAGTGAGTGAAAAGCGTACAAAATTATACAACTAAAAACAAAAAAAATTATCAACAATGAAAAAAATTCAAAATGGTCCTCAATAAGATTCCCCATTACCCGAGTCTTAATTGATCAAACAAAACCCTTCCCGAGTCATGGGCAAGATGTTTGCGCCTTCCGTTGGGGTGGGGTGAGGATTTGATTGCTGAAATTCTGCATCTTCAAAACTACTTGACCCTTTTAGCACAAATGAAACAAGTCATTCCCGGATTGCGACCCCCACAAGATGCGCTGTAAATAGACGAATCATGACCATCGTTAAGGACGTATGAACAGAGAAAGTCTATGGCCAATTCATTCGGCTGACCTTTGCCCCAATAGCGTGTGAGTGATACGACTGAGTTCTCTGGAGTTTTCCAGTTCATCCCATCGTGCTGTTTGGATGTTCCCAGGTAACACTTGCCCTACAATGCACAGAACGGAAGTTCTCAGGAAGTTTTTCAACACAATGAAACGGCAGCATACAGAAATCCATTCTCCGAATTCTCAACCAATCACAGACTGAGACGACTCTATTCTCTTTTAAATAGCGAATGCATTAATAATATAGCCACTCTAACAGATATCTATGTACCATGTGCATACCTTCGACTCCTACAACATAATTTTTTTGTCGTTATAATTGAAGTATCATTTCAATGTATTACAGAGTCAGTTAGTCTCATAGAGTTAGGTAAGTCTTATTCGGGTGCAGAAATAAGTAGTTCTCGCTATAGACACCTTAAGGCTGTAAAAAAAGCCCACATCTGTTGTGCATTAAAATATGACACCTTATTTTGTAGGTAGATTGAACAGAGGCTGGTATGAATGATACAAAGTGAAAGCATTAAAGACAATTTGGAAAACCGTAGTTTAATGTTCTGAGAACTAAGAGATATAATTAATACACTAAAGCAAGAGGGCAGCTAAACTTTGAAAGTTAGTTTGAAGCCAAACCATAGAAACGCGCGTGAAAAAATCCAATAATGGGAATGTTAACCAATAAAACCAAAAAGTTGCCAATAATGTTCAATAAGTCAAGTTAAGCACTAACCGAACCCTTTGCGATTGATTAAAGCCTTAAAAACGAACAAAGCGTCATGTATAATTTTAACACAAAATACCAAACAAACAAATGGAACAAAATTGTGGGAAGGCCTAATTAATCATCCAAATATTTAAGCTTAAATATTGTACCTCTTTAATATTTTTTAAAAATTCACTGGTGACAAATTATTCACTGAGATTACGACAAGAGCTAAAATTTTGATTTGGAAAAACATTAGAGTTGGTAGAAATTAGCATTTGAAAACTTTGCTATGAATTTAATTTAATTTTACAATTTGTTTTTATCAGCAAGAAAAGTAAAAGTGCAAAATATCAAAACGGTTAAATTTAACAAAAACTTTATTTTTGTCATAAATGGCTTGCTTTCAATCGGCTAAGTTCTTTCTTTGAATTTTGTCAAGGCCCAATTGCTTGAAATCATACCAAGCAAAATGATTTAAGAAAAATTTAAGAAACATAAAAAAAAATGTTGAAATTTAACAATTTTTTCACATGTATTTGTTTTAAAAACTTGTTTAGTCTACGGTAGATGATGAAACAATTGTTAATCGACTATTAACATTATTAAAAGATAGGCAAGATATTAATTGAGTGGTAAGATCAAAAAATCTTTCGGATGTCAAATTTAATGATGTAGGCTTCTTTTTAGGGTAATTCTAGGCAAAAGTAGAGAAAATTAGTTGCAACTGACTGATTTAGCGCCAAATGTAGCCAACAAAAAAGTAGCCAACAATGTTTAATGAAAAGTCAAGCTAAGCAGTTACCGAACCCTCTACGGTTGATTACATTTTTAAAAAACAAACAATGTGTCATGTATGAAACTAACACAAACGGCCAAACGAGAAATGGAACGAAAAGTCTCCAAAATTGGGAAAGGCCCATTAATCATCCAAAAAATTAAGCTTAAATATGGTGAATTACATGTATAAAATTACACTAACTTGATTTTAGAACGAGAGCAACTTAGATCACTCAAAAACGAAGAACTGAATTGTGAAAAAGTCACTCAAGTAGTCAAAAAATATTCTAGAACAAAAACTCAAAAGCGTTGAGCAAACATTTTGCATAAACAAGACAAAAAGATACATTTTTTAAATAATTGCATTAACTTTGTTCGAGAGCAATTAATCAAATTAATGTATTTTAATTAGCTATTAATGTATTAAGACAATAACATAATAATTCAGTCCTCAATAGATTTTTATGGTGTCAAAATTGAGTAATGGTCAAAAGTTTTCAAAAATAGAGAGCAACAAAAAAATCTTAAGCCATGAGTTCGCACAGATCAAATATTAGTGATATGACAATGAGTCATAGAAGAAACATAGACCCCAAAAAAGTTCTTGCAAATATTTGAAGAACTACTGGGTCACACTCATTGAGTGAACGGGCTTAGTTTTCATACCTAGTCACAATGATCAGTTACCTTTTTGGAAGCAACTGTGCTAATTGCAGAAAACTGTTCTGCATTCATGGGGGCAGCCAGGGTTGCATTGGCAATGCGACAGAACTCTAAGTAGTCACTCCACGTGTGGTGGTTGGGAGACCTCCCCGCTGAGAACTGATAACCATCCACAGTCATTGAGAAGTCCAGGATTCCCGAGTCTTCAATGAAGGCACTCCAAACTAAAACAATCATCAATTGGGAATAATTACATAGCTTCACTAACTCAACACCAAATAATTCCATTTTCATAGTCTAACCCCAACCCCCCCCCCCCAATTTAGTTTATATTATAATATATCGCGCTGGCACGACCATTGTTCAAAAGTGTTGCATGTTAAATTTCATGGATTTCACCAGCGCTGAGGTTTATCTTCAGGTTTTATCACCGCTGAAATATATAACAGACGCCTTGTCTATTCATATGATATATTTCAAGTGATGCGAGAAACAGCATTACATGACAACTACATTGAAGATAATAATTTCAGTATTGAAGATAATAATTTCAGTATATCTTATTAAAGCATAGGATGCAAACTAACTCTACAGCTAAATTTAACTTTTATTCCCCAGCGGAGAAAAGAAAACATTTTCATACAAGATCTTGAAAGAAACTTTCGTTCTCGACT
This sequence comes from Convolutriloba macropyga, assembly GCF_964194025.1. Taxonomy (NCBI): domain Eukaryota; kingdom Metazoa; phylum Xenacoelomorpha; order Acoela; family Convolutidae; genus Convolutriloba; species Convolutriloba macropyga. The sequence goes on from NC_134470.1 coordinate 69,451,774, forward strand.
GAGAGTAACAAAGTTTCAAAGGTTCGCAAAACTACAAGCTACTCTGCCGCCTAACATGTTTTGCACCAAGAGTTCCTGAAATGACTGGCAGGTACCCACTCTCCAAAATATCTTTGAATTCAAATTATTGTCTGTTTCTCAGATACATTTTCACAAATTACAATACAACTAACATAATCCATAGAAGGCATAAATTTGGTTTACATATGTGTATACAATTCTAATTTATACAGATCGGAGATTTGCTATCAAACATTTACGTCAAATAGAGAGTAGTCAGAAAGTACGAAAACAAATAAAGCATGTAAGCAGCATAAATAAACAAAAATATGATCACCAAGATCACAATACGCAGATCACAAAATCATACAATATTATTATGCTAAAAAAATTATAAGGCTCGATCTTGTGCGAATGAACCAAAGTCAACAGGAAAGGTTAGGAAAGTTAAAAAGGCGAAAATAACAAGCAAATGCGGATACTATCAGACATTTTTTCTACTATTTTAATTCTAAAATTTTTCTATTATATCAATTTTGCCTTTTAAAGGTTGCATGAATTAATCGATTATTTCTTCATTGATCATTTGAAAAACGCCAAAAGACTACTCACGAAATCACAAAGCAAAGTTTTATACTTATGTTCATGAAAAACATTTTTTCCATAAAACAATTGCATGAAGATTTTAAAAAAGACACACTTATAAGTATTTTCACATCAACAACCCCACCAAAGGTAGATCATTGAAAATAAGCAGCTGCTCATGCAATGGATTTCGAAGGCCCTAGGGTGACAATTCACTTTTACATTTTGAGGAAGTAATCTGGAAAACTTTTTTCAAAAATCAAATTTTTGCCCAAAGACTACAACAAGAGTTTCAATCTTCAATCTGTTGCGTGGGAACTTAAAGAGAAAACGTACGCTACAAAACAGCATTATTCTTAAATATGGCCCGGACAGCTATATCAGCACAGCTGGAGTGCTAGTACCAAGTGAAAGATTTTAGACAAAATTTTAAAAAAAAAACTGAAGCAGAACATAAGCTTTAGAATTGCTTTGAAACACAATAGTGAAAATCTATGCATTGCTGTTGACACCCGGGCTGAGAACTCACTACACCACACCCTGCGATTCACTTCTATACTAGTGGTAGCACAACCCGGGCACATAAATTAGTAGTATATAATACCTACGTAAAGAAAGGGGGGTTATCATTCGACTCTTAACCATAGGATAATAGGTAGTGGCGGTTAAGTGGGAATAGGATAGGCGGGATAAAATCTTTCCGCCGCTGTTTATATCCCTCTCCTATTCAATCTTTCCCTTTTGAGTCTTGCCGCTTTTGTTTCCCTTTAACTTTGCTTTCTGTCTCGCCGCTTGCTTTTGATTTCAAAACACTCAAACAAATTAAATTAAAACCAAATTTCACACTGCATGCAAAATCAATACTGGTTCAGTTTTGCGTCTCTCTCTCTCTCTCTCTCTCTCTCTGGGCAATTAAATTTAATTATGCACACTAATATCGCCTTGCAGTTTTGCACACTGGGCCCTCTGACTCGCTTTCACTTGCTTCTTCTGCCTCAAAATTAATGAACGGATTATCGGGCGTAGAGTTTTCTTCAAAACTTGCATCGAAATCAACGATATCGCTACTTTCAATATCCGAATCATTTATATTCTGAGCAGCGACAAAACCGGCGTCTGGTGGTTGCCATGTGTTGGAGCTTTGGGTGGTATCTGGAGAGGAATGTGGTACAACAAAACTGTTATCCCACTCTGGGCTAGAGCTCAAAAGTAAGTCGCTAAAATCGTCATAATCCCATTCCACATCGTCATTATTCCAATCAATTTCATCGATAGCATAATCGAAAATTTCATAATGGCCAAACGGGAGGGTTTTTATGCCATCGGGTAGTATATAGCGCTTGTTGTCAAAAGCTGACAGACAAATTTTGTTTGTAGTAACTGTCTGCAGCCTGTGGTGGTCGGACACAATCCTGGTGTTCTCTGAGCGCAGGTGGTTTCCAGTGCTGAGAGTGTTTAAGAAGTCGACGTGGCGAAGATGTTGTTGTGCGGCCCTCGTCACCCCTTTTGCTGAAAGTTTTCGACAACCTAAAAGAAAGAAAGAAATGAGAAAAATTAGGTGCTATTATAATTACTAAACCCCTATGTAAATATAATACGATTTAACACCTTCCAGATGCCTATTAACCCAATACGAATTTTTATACAACAACTAACAATTTTGTTTTACGAGAGAATAAACTTACTTTTTGACAGGATGGAGTACAGCTTCGGCTTCAAACAGATAAAGTCAGTAATATAGTCGCCGGCGAATTCGTCCTTGTATTTGAGGACGACTCTTTTGTTAGTGGTATCGTAAAGAAAGTGACTGGGTGGGTAATTTGAGAAATCAAAATGACTTAATACTGACTGAGGCTTCTGCGATAACTCTGTATAAAAATCGTCGCTTTTTATCGCATAAAGGAGACTATCTGTATCGCTGTAAAGAAGGCGACAATTAAAGTTGGGGCGCATGACATTGTAATGGAATGAGTACATGTGGAATTTTGCAATATCTAATATAGTCGCTCCCACAATAGTGGGAGTGTTCCAATAAATGGACTTCGGCCGTGTGGTCAAGGCTGCTAAATTCTCCCCAAAGATCATATAGCGATCAAACTCAAATCTGGATATTATCTTCAGCGCATGCTCGGCATCTCGTGAGATTGTTATTTTATTTCTGCGTCTTTTCGATTCGCAGTTTTTACCACAAACTGCATTATTCATCAGTTTATAAAAGTTCTCTTCAAACTTGTTTGACGCAACTTGCCGCTTTTCACTATTTAGTGTAAGGTATGGCGACAGCCAGTTTTCTTGTCGAAATTGAAGCACTCTGTGAACTTTCCTGATCACCAAGCCGAGTTGGACATAGAGTTTCAGCAGTTTGTAGTGGACCACGTATCTCTCTTTATCAAAGAACGTTTGCAGGAGTTTCTTTACTTTGGAAGATGGGAGATTGTGTTGTTCTTTTAATTCGATCTGGTAATCGCTCAACCACTCATCTTCAACCACGTCTTTTGTGGGCGCCAACGGAAAATCGCGATGCTCATCATGAAGGCTCGGCGGGTAAGAGATATCGACCTCTACAAAGTATCCAATGCTAGCGTCATCGGCAGTGTCCAAAATCTCTTGAAGTTGAATATCTGTGTTGAACACAAAGTCGGCGAGCGGTAGTTTCTCTAATTGCATTACGCCACCATAAAGATTATTAGCGTCGACACAGAAACCAAAACAGGATTCCTCCGTGCTATCGTGGTTGGGAATATAGGAGTTATTTGCAGTGAAGCGCCGACTTTCAAAGACAGATGTGACTCCACCGCGAATTGCGGGTTCAATCATGTCCAAGTGTTCGCGCTCAGTCAGTAACTCGATATTGGCTTTGCAGATTCTAAGTGATGCTTCCTTAGCCATATTGGGTAGGGTGAAGAAGTGCATACAGTCCAGTTTATACGTATCGAAACTCAACTGTCGATGGGATTCGCAAACACATGCGAGTAGTGCACAGTCGAGCTTCAAGTATGAGTCATGATAATCCTGCAGTGTTCCACATTCCAGAATTTCCCACATCCTGCGTGCATGTTGTAAATTAGTCTCCGTTACCTTCACTGCCCCTCCGTCCAGAGTGTTACCCCACTTGCTCAGTGGTGGGAGACTGGTGTCACTGAACTTGGACCGACCAGTCACATAAGAGTAAGGGTAGTAGCCTTTCTGTTTAAGTAGCTGAAGGTTAGCATCAGATAATGTAGAAAACATTGCCCTCATTGTTTCGAAACGGTCATCGGGTAAAATTTCAACAAGTTTCTCTAAAGAACTGTTCATCATCTTGAAGGAGACTATGAATCGAAGATATTCGTAAACTTTCACTGTTTTTCCCTTTTCCGTTACGAAAGTGTCAATAAGCACACCAAATGTCATTGATATGTATTTTTCGTCGGTGGCTGGTATGACGCTGATGGTTGTGGTTGGCTCGCAGTTGTTCAGTGCCAAGCAAATGTGATGTAAGTCATAATTTTGAATATTATGACCCACAACAGGGGTGAAATTGATATTTCGTCTCAAGCGATTGCATTTCTCATGTGCCCATCCCAAGAATTTACCACTGTAGTGGCAATGGTCCAGGTCAATTGTGTTCTCTGGATCTTCCGTTTCTGAAAACGATTTTTCGCAAATCCAACAGTGCGTAGCGTTAGACTTTCCCAAGTTTCGTCTATCGCCTTTGAAAAAAGGGTCTATCGCCTTCCTTTTCTGCTGATAATTATCTCTGGCTAGTTTGTGAAGCATTTTGACAAAATTTGTCATGCAAGCAGGAGAACTGTCTACATGATGAAAGATTGGCTTTGATGAGTGGTGATCTATCACTGTTAGCGCAAAGCCACACGGTTCATGTATCTCCTTGACCTGTGTAAAGGCTTTATCACTTGGTCCCTTGCAAGTAGACACGGGTCGTAAGAAAGAGTCGAAGTCAAAATAGATAACAAGAGGGACAAACCACGAAGCAGCCAAGTTCGTGAACTTGTATGAGTTGTTCTCACTTGAAGGCATATGAATAACAGCAGGTGCATTTTTGCAACAGTTATTGAGATGTAGGTTGTAACTTTCAAGTCCTTCTGGACAAATCCAAAAACAGTTTCGACAAATTTTGTAGGAGAATCTGTAATCAAGTTCTCGCACGTAGCAAACAACCTTCACAAGGTTTGTAATGAGGACGTCGTGATGACGGTCACAGTCGTACAGCAAAAGTAAATCCATTACAAAATCTGAGCTGTATGACGAAATTTTTAGAGGGAAAAACTGGCCGTTATCGTATCCAAACACATTTACCTGAAAGTTGTTAAGTGCTTCAAATTGAGGAATGTCTGCAAAGCCCATGGGCATAGTAAAATCGCCCAGAGGTTGATGCAGTCCTGGTTGATTGTATGTAGTTGGTGAAGTTTTGTCGGTTTGATAGTTTCGATCAATTCTATCTAAACTTATCTGATGATACATGTGATAAGCGGCCACAAAACAATACCTTAAGCAATCTCGATCTTCGTGGTTCCTAACGTTGAGCAATCCTCTGCAGTTGGCAATTTTTGACGGCAACGCGATGTATGATGAACCAAGAATTGGTCTGAAACGTGCGAATTTGACGTCAACTTTGAGAACTTTTTCGAGTGTCCAACCACTCCCCAAAGAGTTGAATGTTGTCAATACGCTCATCATCTTCTCCACCATTTGCCAATACGCTTCATCCGACAGTCCATTTGCATAGACAGGAGTCATCAGAGAGTTTGCGTATATTTCAATACGGTCATCTTCTGGCTTATCTGGCTCATCATACATAACTTTGACAAGCCGCAATTTTGCACACAGTTGAACTTTTTGAGGACCCTGGGTCAACTGCTCACTTATTAGAGTGTCTATTTTGGGTTTTTGTATCCGCATAAAGTTTTCGAGATCATTGGACTCTTCGGCCGCTGTTGACTCGAACGATCTCAGTACTCCATGGAATGCGCTTTCCAACGGAGTGTCTCGAGGCTGAAATTGTTCACCTAGGACGGGTAAGTGATGAACGGAAGTCATATGCTGTACGTAAAGATGGCAATCGTTGAATCCCAATAGGCAGCTTTGACAGCAATTGGTGAATCGTTGGTGTGCAGTTTTCATGTGTTCTTCGAGCAAAGAAATCTTCCGACAAGTAAACTCACATAATGAGCATTGATGTACGGGTAAACCAATCTCATCAGGATGGAATTTATGCTCATGCCTGGAGCGATTTCCTTTTGTACTCAGAATAGAATCACAATAACGACACTGGAAACCCATTTTTGAATTGTCTAACTTTAGTAAGAACGAATTGTTAAACTCGAGTACAAACAGTTGAGCTAGAGAAACGAATGAACAAGAAATGGCTTCTCGGGTTTACAGTATTAGAGACTACAGTACTGCATAGGCGCCAAATTCGAAGTTTTGAAATGCTGTTTTCTGATTGGTCGGTTTTGGCGCATACCTTTATTTCGAAATTTTGTTGCTTTTGAGAGAAAAAAGATGTGTTTTCAACTCTCCATTGCAATCGTATGCCAAAATATACCACCACAGGGAACCCTACCGAGTATTGCTGATCATCGTTTGTGTCAAAAAACTTTTTTTGACAACCTGGAAAAACATGCTAATATTCAAAATTGTAATAAAAAGCGCTATTTTATGCATTTTCAATTACGGATGGTTAGAGTTGTCCTACGTTCTTAAGTGTGATGAGCAAAAATGCTCCCCGTGCCGAAAAACAAAGGACCCATATAAAAAAAATTGCTCAAAAATAAACAGAAAAAAAGTTTGTTTTTCTGTCAATCAAGTCATTAATTAACAATTACATGACAATTACATGACATAAACATGTGTCTTTTTTCTGAGGCCTTTTTTGATGACAGCTGTTATGAGATAAATTTACACTGAGGGCCCAATAAGTCCAAAAATTTAAAGAAAACCGATCAAACATCTTTCCTTAGGGTACTTCATATGCTAATTAATGCCAGATGTTAATGTGACATTAATTGCCAGATGTTTCGAAAATCGGTGAAGGAGCCGTTTTTTGATGATGATGCTTATGAGCAATAATCTCGGGCATCAAGCAGTGAGTACAAAGCCGTTGCAAAAATTTGATTTTTTTTTCAGTAATTAGTAATTAGGTTAATTAACCCTTAATTAGTCGCTAATTAGAGGCTAATTATCTCCATAACGGATGAGTAAAATTTGACGAGTGTGATGTTTTGTACTTTAGAGTATGCTGAGTCTTACTGAACAATCAGTTTCATCCCAAGTAGGGCAATTAAATTTAATTATGCACACTAATATCGCCTTGCAGTTTTGCACACTGGGCCCTCTGACTCGCTTTCACTTGCTTCTTCTGCCTCAAAATTAATGAACGGATTATCGGGCGTAGAGTTTTCTTCAAAACTTGCATCGAAATCAACGATATCGCTACTTTCAATATCCGAATCATTTATATTCTGAGCAGCGACAAAACCGGCGTCTGGTGGTTGCCATGTGTTGGAGCTTTGGGTGGTATCTGGAGAGGAATGTGGTACAACAAAACTGTTATCCCACTCTGGGCTAGAGCTCAAAAGTAAGTCGCTAAAATCGTCATAATCCCATTCCACATCGTCATTATTCCAATCAATTTCATCGATAGCATAATCGAAAATTTCATAATGGCCAAACGGGAGGGTTTTTATGCCATCGGGTAGTATATAGCGCTTGTTGTCAAAAGCTGACAGACAAATTTTGTTTGTAGTAACTGTCTGCAGCCTGTGGTGGTCGGACACAATCCTGGTGTTCTCTGAGCGCAGGTGGTTTCCAGTGCTGAGAGTGTTTAAGAAGTCGACGTGGCGAAGATGTTGTTGTGCGGCCCTCGTCACCCCTTTTGCTGAAAGTTTTCGACAACCTAAAAGAAAGAAAGAAATGAGAAAAATTAGGTGCTATTATAATTACTAAACCCCTATGTAAATATAATACGATTTAACACCTTCCAGATGCCTATTAACCCAATACGAATTTTTATACAACAACTAACAATTTTGTTTTACGAGAGAATAAACTTACTTTTTGACAGGATGGAGTACAGCTTCGGCTTCAAACAGATAAAGTCAGTAATATAGTCGCCGGCGAATTCGTCCTTGTATTTGAGGACGACTCTTTTGTTAGTGGTATCGTAAAGAAAGTGACTGGGTGGGTAATTTGAGAAATCAAAATGACTTAATACTGACTGAGGCTTCTGCGATAACTCTGTATAAAAATCGTCGCTTTTTATCGCATAAAGGAGACTATCTGTATCGCTGTAAAGAAGGCGACAATTAAAGTTGGGGCGCATGACATTGTAATGGAATGAGTACATGTGGAATTTTGCAATATCTAATATAGTCGCTCCCACAATAGTGGGAGTGTTCCAATAAATGGACTTCGGCCGTGTGGTCAAGGCTGCTAAATTCTCCCCAAAGATCATATAGCGATCAAACTCAAATCTGGATATTATCTTCAGCGCATGCTCGGCATCTCGTGAGATTGTTATTTTATTTCTGCGTCTTTTCGATTCGCAGTTTTTACCACAAACTGCATTATTCATCAGTTTATAAAAGTTCTCTTCAAACTTGTTTGACGCAACTTGCCGCTTTTCACTATTTAGTGTAAGGTATGGCGACAGCCAGTTTTCTTGTCGAAATTGAAGCACTCTGTGAACTTTCCTGATCACCAAGCCGAGTTGGACATAGAGTTTCAGCAGTTTGTAGTGGACCACGTATCTCTCTTTATCAAAGAACGTTTGCAGGAGTTTCTTTACTTTGGAAGATGGGAGATTGTGTTGTTCTTTTAATTCGATCTGGTAATCGCTCAACCACTCATCTTCAACCACGTCTTTTGTGGGCGCCAACGGAAAATCGCGATGCTCATCATGAAGGCTCGGCGGGTAAGAGATATCGACCTCTACAAAGTATCCAATGCTAGCGTCATCGGCAGTGTCCAAAATCTCTTGAAGTTGAATATCTGTGTTGAACACAAAGTCGGCGAGCGGTAGTTTCTCTAATTGCATTACGCCACCATAAAGATTATTAGCGTCGACACAGAAACCAAAACAGGATTCCTCCGTGCTATCGTGGTTGGGAATATAGGAGTTATTTGCAGTGAAGCGCCGACTTTCAAAGACAGATGTGACTCCACCGCGAATTGCGGGTTCAATCATGTCCAAGTGTTCGCGCTCAGTCAGTAACTCGATATTGGCTTTGCAGATTCTAAGTGATGCTTCCTTAGCCATATTGGGTAGGGTGAAGAAGTGCATACAGTCCAGTTTATACGTATCGAAACTCAACTGTCGATGGGATTCGCAAACACATGCGAGTAGTGCACAGTCGAGCTTCAAGTATGAGTCATGATAATCCTGCAGTGTTCCACATTCCAGAATTTCCCACATCCTGCGTGCATGTTGTAAATTAGTCTCCGTTACCTTCACTGCCCCTCCGTCCAGAGTGTTACCCCACTTGCTCAGTGGTGGGAGACTGGTGTCACTGAACTTGGACCGACCAGTCACATAAGAGTAAGGGTAGTAGCCTTTCTGTTTAAGTAGCTGAAGGTTAGCATCAGATAATGTAGAAAACATTGCCCTCATTGTTTCGAAACGGTCATCGGGTAAAATTTCAACAAGTTTCTCTAAAGAACTGTTCATCATCTTGAAGGAGACTATGAATCGAAGATATTCGTAAACTTTCACTGTTTTTCCCTTTTCCGTTACGAAAGTGTCAATAAGCACACCAAATGTCATTGATATGTATTTTTCGTCGGTGGCTGGTATGACGCTGATGGTTGTGGTTGGCTCGCAGTTGTTCAGTGCCAAGCAAATGTGATGTAAGTCATAATTTTGAATATTATGACCCACAACAGGGGTGAAATTGATATTTCGTCTCAAGCGATTGCATTTCTCATGTGCCCATCCCAAGAATTTACCACTGTAGTGGCAATGGTCCAGGTCAATTGTGTTCTCTGGATCTTCCGTTTCTGAAAACGATTTTTCGCAAATCCAACAGTGCGTAGCGTTAGACTTTCCCAAGTTTCGTCTATCGCCTTTGAAAAAAGGGTCTATCGCCTTCCTTTTCTGCTGATAATTATCTCTGGCTAGTTTGTGAAGCATTTTGACAAAATTTGTCATGCAAGCAGGAGAACTGTCTACATGATGAAAGATTGGCTTTGATGAGTGGTGATCTATCACTGTTAGCGCAAAGCCACACGGTTCATGTATCTCCTTGACCTGTGTAAAGGCTTTATCACTTGGTCCCTTGCAAGTAGACACGGGTCGTAAGAAAGAGTCGAAGTCAAAATAGATAACAAGAGGGACAAACCACGAAGCAGCCAAGTTCGTGAACTTGTATGAGTTGTTCTCACTTGAAGGCATATGAATAACAGCAGGTGCATTTTTGCAACAGTTATTGAGATGTAGGTTGTAACTTTCAAGTCCTTCTGGACAAATCCAAAAACAGTTTCGACAAATTTTGTAGGAGAATCTGTAATCAAGTTCTCGCACGTAGCAAACAACCTTCACAAGGTTTGTAATGAGGACGTCGTGATGACGGTCACAGTCGTACAGCAAAAGTAAATCCATTACAAAATCTGAGCTGTATGACGAAATTTTTAGAGGGAAAAACTGGCCGTTATCGTATCCAAACACATTTACCTGAAAGTTGTTAAGTGCTTCAAATTGAGGAATGTCTGCAAAGCCCATGGGCATAGTAAAATCGCCCAGAGGTTGATGCAGTCCTGGTTGATTGTATGTAGTTGGTGAAGTTTTGTCGGTTTGATAGTTTCGATCAATTCTATCTAAACTTATCTGATGATACATGTGATAAGCGGCCACAAAACAATACCTTAAGCAATCTCGATCTTCGTGGTTCCTAACGTTGAGCAATCCTCTGCAGTTGGCAATTTTTGACGGCAACGCGATGTATGATGAACCAAGAATTGGTCTGAAACGTGCGAATTTGACGTCAACTTTGAGAACTTTTTCGAGTGTCCAACCACTCCCCAAAGAGTTGAATGTTGTCAATACGCTCATCATCTTCTCCACCATTTGCCAATACGCTTCATCCGACAGTCCATTTGCATAGACAGGAGTCATCAGAGAGTTTGCGTATATTTCAATACGGTCATCTTCTGGCTTATCTGGCTCATCATACATAACTTTGACAAGCCGCAATTTTGCACACAGTTGAACTTTTTGAGGACCCTGGGTCAACTGCTCACTTATTAGAGTGTCTATTTTGGGTTTTTGTATCCGCATAAAGTTTTCGAGATCATTGGACTCTTCGGCCGCTGTTGACTCGAACGATCTCAGTACTCCATGGAATGCGCTTTCCAACGGAGTGTCTCGAGGCTGAAATTGTTCACCTAGGACGGGTAAGTGATGAACGGAAGTCATATGCTGTACGTAAAGATGGCAATCGTTGAATCCCAATAGGCAGCTTTGACAGCAATTGGTGAATCGTTGGTGTGCAGTTTTCATGTGTTCTTCGAGCAAAGAAATCTTCCGACAAGTAAACTCACATAATGAGCATTGATGTACGGGTAAACCAATCTCATCAGGATGGAATTTATGCTCATGCCTGGAGCGATTTCCTTTTGTACTCAGAATAGAATCACAATAACGACACTGGAAACCCATTTTTGAATTGTCTAACTTTAGTAAGAACGAATTGTTAAACTCGAGTACAAACAGTTGAGCTAGAGAAACGAATGAACAAGAAATGGCTTCTCGGGTTTACAGTATTAGAGACTACAGTACTGCATAGGCGCCAAATTCGAAGTTTTGAAATGCTGTTTTCTGATTGGTCGGTTTTGGCGCATACCTTTATTTCGAAATTTTGTTGCTTTTGAGAGAAAAAAGATGTGTTTTCAACTCTCCATTGCAATCGTATGCCAAAATATACCACCACAGGGAACCCTACCGAGTATTGCTGATCATCGTTTGTGTCAAAAAACTTTTTTTGACAACCTGGAAAAACATGCTAATATTCAAAATTGTAATAAAAAGCGCTATTTTATGCATTTTCAATTACGGATGGTTAGAGTTGTCCTACGTTCTTAAGTGTGATGAGCAAAAATGCTCCCCGTGCCGAAAAACAAAGGACCCATATAAAAAAAATTGCTCAAAAATAAACAGAAAAAAAGTTTGTTTTTCTGTCAATCAAGTCATTAATTAACAATTACATGACAATTACATGACATAAACATGTGTCTTTTTTCTGAGGCCTTTTTTGATGACAGCTGTTATGAGATAAATTTACACTGAGGGCCCAATAAGTCCAAAAATTTAAAGAAAACCGATCAAACATCTTTCCTTAGGGTACTTCATATGCTAATTAATGCCAGATGTTAATGTGACATTAATTGCCAGATGTTTCGAAAATCGGTGAAGGAGCCGTTTTTTGATGATGATGCTTATGAGCAATAATCTCGGGCATCAAGCAGTGAGTACAAAGCCGTTGCAAAAATTTGATTTTTTTTTCAGTAATTAGTAATTAGGTTAATTAACCCTTAATTAGTCGCTAATTAGAGGCTAATTATCTCCATAACGGATGAGTAAAATTTGACGAGTGTGATGTTTTGTACTTTAGAGTATGCTGAGTCTTACTGAACAATCAGTTTCATCCCAAGTATTTTTTGGAACCCTCTTTTTTGGGGTCAAAGGTCAGAGGTCATGTGTTAAAAAAAATTTTTTTTTTGAGTTTTTTTTCGTTTTTTTTTTAAACTAACAAGCTCTTTTTTTTCAATTGATCCCCAAGTAACAAATGAGAGTTGATTCTAGTGTAAGCTGAAGAGGGCATCTACTGAATTAAGTGTCAAAATTTGACGTTTGAAATGCATTTTTTCGAAATATTTTCTTTGATTATTTTTTTATTTTTTGAACAGTTCTTCGACTTAGAATTGAATTTGGAATTCAATCCATGCTACAGCTGTGGCATGGAGTTAACATGTCATTAGCGTCAATACCGCATACTCTCACATATGGCTATATCTCTAAACTTTATGTTTAATATATATAATAATAACAAAAATTTTGCAGATTGCGAAAAGTATTTCTGGATATAATATTGAAATCTCACCACGTCATAGTAGTTGTAATAATTGAGTGTTTGTTAGGAAACAAATGTTTACGTCATAATGAAAATCTTTTCTGAACATGTTCGAACTTGATCATTAGCAATGTTTTAATTTCTTTGACTCAGCAGATTTAAAGCTATAAAACAGATTTAAAAAGTTAAATTCAGCTTTTAAAAAGTTGAAATCACACATTCTTGAAACAAAATCAAGTTAGCATCTCACTATATAAAAGAGTGGTGATCCAGTTTAGTTTTCAAGTTAATCAAATAAGTACATTAAACTACTCTCAGGTAGCCGTTTCTTTGGTGCATTGCAAATCTTTGGCGTGTCTGTGACACCAAAAACACGTGCTGGTTCTGGTGTTTGAAATTGTGTAGCTGACAGTAACGTTGTATCAAACTGGTTGTCACTGAACAGAGCCGTAGAATTGTTTTTGTGAATTCCCGCAAAGAGAGATGGACTAGATGTCGGTGTCAAACTGGGACTCGGATCAACTGCTGGTGTTACTGGCAAGCTGGCTGAATCCAATTGCGATTGATTTTCTGGGGAGCAAGGTGATGACTTTATGCCCCACATGTCAGCTAAGTTTTCGCAAGCCTGATAAGCCCCTAGCTGGTTTTCAAACAGAGGCACACAGTCGCAATCGTAACGAAACAAAATTCGTTTAACGTCGTCAGGTAATGACTCCATGCCAAGATGTTGAAATGTTGGCAAAGTTTTTGGAGGTAAATGTCCTCCTGATGTAATAAGACTGCAATCTGCTGGTTCTGTCTTCTCTGGTAAAGAAGCAATTGCGTTAATGAAAAGCTTGGGTATCAAGCAGTGCTGGTAAGTTTGCCAAACACCGCCTTGTCTCTTCTGTTGAATAAGCACAACAAAGTTTTCGAACACTGTCTGATAAACCAATGTTCGCTCCAAGGAAATTACAGATTCAGCAAGTATTTGAACGCACATAATTTTTGTACAAATTTTGAGAAAAAAATTAAAACCAATTTGATAGAAGACTGTTGGTAGGTGTTTGTCTGGTAACGAACTGTTGAAAGAAAGCAAAGTGCACTGAACGCAAGGTTTAAAGAAAATGAATAACTATCTTTAAAGTAATATTGCACAACGTGTAATTCAACAAATTATATCTGGGGTCAAATATGGTTTTAATTTTGGTAGTGTATGTGCTCTGATATATGCTCTAAATTTTGTTATTATACATGGGTCGATACACTTTATAGTGTGTACTAACTCAGTTCTTATCCAGAGCGTATTTTATTATTAGCATTTCATTGTACGCTGGTGCATGTTTATTCTTATCAGAATTTCCTTACTGCTGTAGGTTCACTTGTGCTTCTAATTATATCACAAACCCAGGGTCACATCTGTTCCAAGTTATAAACATATGGTCCGCATATAATTCCAATAAACAGTGTACACTGCACTGCTGGTCCAAATACACACCTAGGGTCACATCTGTTTTCTCTATAGAACCAAAACATGTGGTCCGCATATAATATCAATAAACAGTGTACACTGCACTGCTTGTTCAAATACCCACCCAGGGTGGGTCACATTTGTGTTCTCAAAGCATATGGTACGCATATAATTCCAATAAAAAGTGTACAGTGCACTGCTGGTCCAAGTACACACCTAGGTTCATATATGTTTTTTGTCTTATCTAAGGTCACAGCTGAAATTAATTATGCAATATGTGAACAACAGACAGACTCAAGTACGCCATAGGCGTACTTGAGCCTGTATTCACAAATCATTTGGATTTAATTAGGCAGTTTGACGACACTTGTTTAAACCCAACTGCCGCCCCATTGAGTTGGAGTTTTACACATTATAACACTTGAAAGTAATAAAACAAGTTGCACACTATGCCTTTCACGTCCACTAAAGACACAGAGTTTGGAGATTGTTATTTCGATATTTCCAAAACTGATAAGCGCTTAATCAGAGCAACGCTGAAAACCTATGAAAGGACAGGGACATATGTATTTCTGAAATTGTTCAAAAAAGCAACAGACGATTACGAGTTTGAACAGAGAATTTCTCTAACTCTTGGAGAGTTTGAAAATTTGGTCAGCTCAGCTAGCAAAATACAGAACTCAGTGGCTGTCAACAACAAAACCACCACTAGCGAAGAAACCAAAAATTCAAAAAGAAGTTGCCAACAACGATGGTTGAGGCGATGTTTGAGCGTTCTCCAAATTACTTTAAACAATTTCAGAAACAGTTCAAATTTCTCATTCTTGAAGAAAAACCTAGCTTTTCTATTGGAAATTTTTATGCAGTGTGTACACATTTTGATTCCGAATTTTGCAATTTAGTAAACAGCCATTATCACGTTCTGATTGATACAACTACTTTTGAAAACGAAACAGTGAAACGATATCAGAGCTTTCCTGTGCCTTGTGTTTATAGAGCTTTCAAATTCTTGTTTTGGACTGCACCAAACTTGGAGACTAATGGAGACGTTTTTACAAAGCTCAAATTGGCAATCGAATTCAGCGGTTCGGGAGAGAAAACCGATTCACAGTCAGTGCGCAAACGACTGCCAGCTTTTGCTAACCACAAAAATTTATCGAAAAGCAGCTCTGCAAAACAAACAAATGTCAATCTCAAACCGAGTGCCAAGATGTCAGTAGTTGCTCAAAAAACTATCTACAATGCCCGGCCTCCATCGAAACAAGTTCAAACTGATTTTGTTAATAGTGAAACTTTACGAAGAATTGAAACAATTTTGTATGGTCCTCATTCTGGCGCTTTTTGTCAAAATATGGATATTTTTATGAGTGGATATGGAAAATTGAATATTGATTCTGATTTATTGAGTGTTCGCTTTGTGTATGGAGAAAAAGTAAAGTTTTGAAAAAAAAATAAATTTCTCAAGTTAGTAAGGTTAGAACATCATATGAAAAGCGAAACTAATCAATTCATTATCGCTAATATTTACAAGTTTTTGAGCATTGAAAACAAAATGAGCTATATAAATACAAAAAAGTCCACAAAGTTTAGAGTTTGCTCTTTGAATTGGTTGATTCTCCAAGAGTTGATAGATGTTGTGATTGCTGCCAACGGCAACGATTCTTTGATATAGGTGTTTGTACGATGAAATGGGCTGACCAAGGGGATCGGCAAACAAAAGTTGATTGTTTTTTCTGCATAATAGTAACCAGTGGCTGCCAATATTTTCAGCAGTTGCTGCATTAACAATAAGGAAGCTGTTTCTGTTCATTTTTTCCGGAAAGTTGTTGGCCGCAACCACACCATGGAATTTATATTTAAGAGTTTT
Organism: Convolutriloba macropyga; assembly: GCF_964194025.1. Classification (NCBI taxonomy): domain Eukaryota; kingdom Metazoa; phylum Xenacoelomorpha; order Acoela; family Convolutidae; genus Convolutriloba; species Convolutriloba macropyga. The sequence continues at coordinate 69,467,741 of NC_134470.1, forward strand.
GCAACCTTGGATTAAACCATTAATATCATCTTCATCCATCATTAATTTGTCAGAATGTGATTCTTTGATACTTTTCTTGCACTATCAACAAATATTGTGCTAGCTTTTTCGCCAATAATGAAAATTTCTAAACTGTTCGGTAAGGCCGCAGAAAATTTCAACTCAATAGAAATTGACGAATTTGTAAGCTCAGGATGAATAAAATCGTGGGATGCTTGTTGGGTGCTGGTCAAATCAAAAACCATTATGAAATGGTTTGGGTAATCTGTCGAACTTATTCCATTACCATTGTCGATGTAAGCTAAATCGGATATTGTGTTAAAGTAAAGACGTTTGTCATCACTTGTTGATATCGGACTGTCTGCCACAGGTAAACCGTTTCGATAAATATAAATCTGCTCAAGGTCGAATTTGCAGAAATTAAATGGATTTTGTCTGTTGTTACCAAGAAACGCTTCGTTAGTGTTCAGAAAAATTGCTAGTCTACGAATCGGTTCTCTGGCAAAAAATATCTTCTTGTTTCCAACTGTGGAGACCTGTTGACGCCAGAAACGTTTTTGTTAGAGTCTCCAGGTAGGGATACGAAGCTGGACTTGTTAATAAAGTTCTTTCAATAGCCGATACAACATCATCGTTCAATGTCATCTTGCGCACATACAAATTAGCTTCGACAATTTTTACTTTGTAGTGCTTGGCAGCATCGTCAGACATTATAACAAAATCATCTATTGACCGTCTAAATGCAATGCGAAGTGTCACACCACTTATCAAATGTCTGTCACAGGTGAAAAAGTCGACTGCAACTTTACCGTAGAATGTGCACTCAGCTGATTGCCTCACTAAGGCTTTCCTTCTGTTCACTTCCGCAGTTGACAGCGCTCCTGGATTTTCTTCGTAGGAGTAACCCTGACATGCCAACCAGGTGTTTTTTGCATCTTTGTTATGTGAAAATTCTGGTTCAATAAAACTTTTATGAGCATAGTTTCCGTTAGCGTTTGAAATTTTTAGTCCATTAGCAGACACTGTACAGTCAGAGAAGAGTGAATGTAACACATTATTGCAAAAATAGGGAGCATCTGTCTTTGTAACATCTGTTGCTGCTCCTGCGTCATATCTCAAATCAGCTTCTGATGACTGGACAATTTTACATTTTACTTCCAAGAAAATTTTCTTTAAGTCAATAAAATTATTTCGGTCACCGGCGACTTCAAATTCTAACATGGGTCCATTTGGACTGTAGACTGGGCCCAACTTTTGACAAAAACTACCATCGAAAGTTACTAAAAGAGAAGGTTTTTCGAATAAATCCAAAGAACTGTGAGTTGCTTCTGATGGTAACAAATTAGCGATCGTCGTTCACTCTGGCAAAAAAATCTGACCGACTTCTTTTTGGAGCTCTGTGCGTTGAAATGGTTTTTTTGCGTTTTTTGATTGCTTTCTGTGGCTTGACTCGACTTGACTTCCACCGACGTGAAGTATTTCGTCGAGATCCCCCAGTCTGTTTTTTAACAGTTTTTGCGATTGTATTTTTAAACGCCTGTTTAGGAGATTTTTTGCTTCCGACTACATCCAAAATCTCTGGAACACTTTGTTTCAAAAGCTCTTTCCCGATACGCTTCGCTGTAGGCAAAATAAAACGACGTGCTAAAGGCAGCGCAACACGTCCAGTGCCTGCAGCTAGGGCTCCAAAACCACTTCCTCTTTGACGATAATGTCCAGAGAAGTGAGGCAAAGACGTTGCTTGATTCGCATAATAAGAATCCATTTTAAGAGGAAAATTTTTTGAATTGTAGTGTTAGAATAACTTTCCCAGTTCCCAAAAAGGGAACTAATTGTCCTGTTTCCGTTCTCAGTTCAATTGAAATCGATTGAATTGTGTTGGTTAGGAGCTTCTTATAGTCTAAATTTGTAAAAACTATCCGATGAGTTGGCCCAAGCTCACAAACACTACCGTTTTTCAGACGTTGTTTTGAATCAATGACTCGCAAAAGAGGCGCCTTAGTGTCACCAACGTATTGATATTCAATTATGTTAGTGTAGATGAAAATTAGATGCTTTCCAGCACAAAGATCAGCTGGGAACTCCCCATAATAAGCTTTCGTATCATCACTTTTCATAAACCTGTTCGCATTGGGAATCATTTTGTACCCAATATGTATTCCATTACCGTCAGGAATACCCTTAAATCCAATAATGCTCGGAATTTCCTCGCTGGGAAATGTAATTCCCTCATACTTACCAAATAAAATTTCACATTTTCCAGAGCTCTTCAACTCTCTGAAAGAAAAATGGGGCAGTCCAATTGTTCGCTTAATTGTAGAAAGAAGTTGTGCCACTGTATCAAAGGTTCCTGGCATAAAATTAAATTGTTGTCCACTATAAGGTCTAGAAATAACATTAGCTCCCGAAGACATCTTTTGGGAATCTTCATAGTCTTTTAAGTTGTACACAATTAGATTTCCGTTTACTATGTTTTCTATTTTTGTTGGGAATATGATTTCACTTAACGCCACTCTCCAATCACCTGCAGGTTGAATTTCGTCATTAAAAAAATTTCGAAATGATGCAAGTGTGTTTGAATCAAATATTTCCATTGAAGCGGATGAAACAACGTGAACTGTAAACTCGTCTTCAAACCGGTTGTTGGACATTTTCAACGAGAGGGAGCCTGACAAGTTGTAATTCTTGTTGATAAAATTTTCCTTGAATTGGTTCTTTGTTTGTGTCGACTAAGGAGTATGTTGGTGGGCTTAATGTCGGTATTCCCGTTATTTCAAAGACTTCGTCTGTGAACGATTGCTTGTAACTTTTCCTGAATACTTTATCTTTTTTAACTATTCTCACAAAGTCTCCAATGTAAAACTTGGGCTTCTGATTTGAGCTTGTTTGGACTGTCAATGAAACTAGTCGTGGCACATCTTTTTTTGTAACTTTGTTGGGAGCAATTTTAGTTACTCGATTGACTCTTGAATTGATTGTTTTCACAAATTGGTCTAATTGGTTAATGTAGCTATAGGTCCACTGTTCTTCGAGATACCGATGGATTATCTTTTTGAGAGATCTAATGTTCCTCTCTGCAAAAGCTGACTTTTTTTCACTGAAAGTACTATATAACTGAATTCCGCGTTTGTTGCACAATTGTTTGAATTCTCCCAGAAATTCTGTGCCATCGTCAACCCATACTTTTTCGGGCTGTTTGTTTTTAATCATCTTTTTGAATGCTTCAGCTGCTTCTGTTGCGTAATTTGTTTTTAATGGTTCCACTCGTAAATATCTTGACAAACAATCAACCGCTACTAGGAGATACTTGATTTTGCGGTTATACTTTGCTAATTTATCAACGTGTGCCAAATCTAGAGACCAAATTTCGTTAATGTCTTTTACAAAAACTTTAAGCCTTGGAAATTTTAATCGAATTGAACGGTACTTTGTGAAAGACGGCTTTGTCTCCAAATAGGACAGGATTTTGCCTATAGGGAGCTTGCTTTGAGTCTGTAGTCGTTTTATGCTTCCATACGAAGCTGGTCCTTTTAAATACAACTGATCCAATTTTTTTACTTCAGGAAAAGAAAGACCACATCTTCTGACTGGTCTCTTCTTTGTCTGGCGTTTGGTCCGTTTCTTCTTTATATTTTTTTTGGGTTGGTTTTGAGCCACTGAGTCGTTCTCCAGTAGAGGAGAACTCTTGTTGACTGGGTTGTTCTCTACTTGGGAAAAATTCTTGTTCACTTTCAGACGAGGCTTCCAAGATTTGCTTGGCATGTGTATTTGCAACAAGATGAGGTGAGATATTAAGAGCAAATAAAATTTTTGAGTATTTTTCAATGTCAATTTTTTTAGTTGGTTGCTGTAGATTGTACAGAAATGTTGAAGCTTTGATGCCCAGTGTTTCTTTATTAACGTGAAGAACGTCGTTAGACTCTATGGTGACTGTTTCAGATTGGTTAATCAAGTCAAGTATGATTTTTGATCTTTTGATTTGGTTTTTATTCATAACTTCTAGCTCTATCATTATGGAGGTGAAATCGTCGCTTTTTCTTTGTTTTTTCACTACCGGTTCAATCTCGCTGTCTTCGCTCATGGGTTCTGTTTTCTCCTCTTCTGCTGTTTCAATCATCAGTTTGTTTGCAGTCTCAACTGGTTCAAATGCTTTCTCTGGTTTTTCCATTGAGTTGGACTGGTTTCTTTGCAAAAGAGACAGCTGTGCAGCTTTCTGTTTATAAAGGGGATTGTCCAAAACTTCTTTTTTTACCGGTTGATGTGAAGCAAACATTCTTTTTGGAATTAAAATGAATTCTTCGGTGCGCATTATGATTTTGTCAAATATCGATAACAAGCGAAACCAACAATTTTGACCAAATCTGTTTCTCTAGCAAAAAGTTGCCTCTTTTCTTTCAAACTTGTTTGTCTAGACAATAGCTTTCTGAATGATTTTTCATAACCTTCTACAACACTTTTTCTTATTGGAACATTACCATTGACAATGTTGAGCAAACATTCGCAAAGGAATTTAATGAATTTATTTGGAGCTCTCTCGATCTTCTCTTTTAGTTTTGTATCCGATATGTCTAGCAGCCGCCCCAGCATACAAACTTCTTTCTCTCTCGTCGCTCAAATTTGTGATAACGGCTTTAGCTGATGGCAGATAAAAAATTGATGGTCCTGGAGGAACAATATTTGAACAGTAGCGCAAGACGTCTGATGTTTTTGGATCCAAATCAATTAATAAATGACCAAACGGTTCTTTGGTTGCGAGCTCATAGCTTTCTTTTAAAAATTGTGCATTATTCAACTGTCGACCAATAAAACTAATCTGTTGTGTGTCACGGGGTGATCTGAACAATATGATATGTGTTGTGTTTAGATCAATTGTTCTGGACCATCTGCTTTGCTGGAACAAATTGTGCTTAACATAAATTACACTGAGGTTTCTATGTCGCCCTGCGGTTGCTAATTTGGAAAATTCTTTGTCTTTAAAAATTTCTTCACATGAATCATCGAACACAAGAAGGCAGTTCTCTAACTCTGAAATGAGCTCAAAATTGGAGAATTTTTTAAAATGTATGTTCAGTTTCTTCTCTAACGATTGGAATTTTGGCTGATCATGCTGATAAAAATAATAAATTGTTTGAAACTCTGGAAAAAATGTGCCAACTAATAACACTTTGAAAATGAGCTCAGTTTTCCCGCAGCAAGACGGCCCGCAAACAGCCATGAACAACCGGTCATTGGTAGAAATAACTTTATTCATAACTTTGGATTTGGAAGAGCGTATCCAACTGTACAAGAAAGAAGTGAAAACCAAAATGTGGATTCTTCACAGTCAAGACTGAAAAAAAAACAACTTGGTGAGAGATACAGTTATAAGAAAAATTATTATAACGATTTGTGTAAAATATACAACCTCTGATCGAGGCAATCTCGAATTGCAAAACCTCCAAGATTGTCTTTCTTGGTGCTCGGCGTCAAAAACCAAGTCAGTTATGCCTCCACCCGAATCTAATTGATCTTCGGTTTGACTCATTGTGAAATAAAATTGTTCAAAAAAATGAATTGCTTTCCAGGAATTTTTACATAATTATTTAGCTATAAACAATTCATAAGAAACATATCCAGAGTCTTCGTCTCCTTGTTTGTAAGTGATTGTATAGTTTGCATTCATCGAATCTTGTTTATCTCTAAAAACAATTGACTCTACATTGTTCTCTTTAATCAGCTGCTTGATGTCATCGGGAAGAGTCTCATCGTCCAGAGACATCAGAACTGGAACAGCACGCTTGGGCGTAGGTAAAGGGGTTAGTTTCAACCTTTTCATTTTCTCTTGTAAAGACATGGTACAATTGAAAGTACTCCAGTAGAGAAAGATACTTCTTGAAAGCTTCTATTTCAGCACCAGCACACACAATCTGCTGTTTTCTCAAAACTGTTTGGCCTCTTGTGTCAATTTTTTCTTCCTTGATAAGAGTAACCGTTAACTGATTTTCAGGCGTTATGCAACTGTAAACTGTCAAATTTGGAGACAAATTCACTTGTAGTAGAGACGGAGCTGGTTTCTCTAACCGACGATTCATTCGTCAGCCACTGGTAAAAGAGTTTTGCCTTCTTATTGGCACAATGCTTGGTTCTCTGTCGTTTTGGGCAACTCAATGCATGTAATTTACAAACTGGTGTCTCCCGATACAACTTCAAGTGTTCAATTTTTGGGCAGAACAAAGTTTCCAAGTTGATAACGTTCCTCTGTAACAGCTGTCGTAAAGTTTCCGTTTTTTCTAATCCTTTTGCGTAAAAATCAGAAAAGGGATATCGAAGAACTATACTTTGAAAAATCTGTTGCAAATAATGATAAGGGTACTCTCCTGTCTCCCACGAGAGACCATGAAGGAAATTAGATACCCACAGGAAAGATCTTTCCTCACTCGAACAAAGTATGTTAAATGATTTTGGAGGTAAAAACGAAATTATATCGTTGTAATTTTCGGTAGATACCGCAAGTTCTTTTATTATAAATCCAGATTTTTTACTTCGAAAGCCTTCAAAATCAAGAACAACCGCTCCGGATTTCAACATTCCAGCAAATTGAATAAACTAATTTTGAAAGATTTTACGTATAAACAAAAAGCAATTCCAGTCACATGACCAAGGTACTCATTTGTCACTGAACAAGGTAATACGTAAGAATAGCCTGGACCCTTTTCACTATATTCATAAACAAAACCGGAAGCGTCGTGGAGTATGGCATGTAATCTCAAAATTTTTAAATTTTTGAAATATTTGTCTAACGAAGAATTATCAATACCAATCAAACCTCCGTACGGCCGCAACTTCAACGCAATATCCAAATCAAGATCCGGATCCAAATGCAAACAAGTGGCTAAAAAGTATAAAAATCGTTTACCGTATTGTGAATATTCTTTTTCGATTTCCTTGTAAGTTTCGTGAATACTTTTCAAATCAAGCGTTGCTATAGTTGCCATTTGATCTATGCACACATTCTCCCAATAATGATCAATTTTTGCTAACAACTGACCAAAACCACTTAATCACACGTCTAAATATCACATAATAAGCCCCTCCCCTCTATTAGGGTAATGAGACTACTTTTTACATGTAGCGTTAAATTCAAACGACCAGAAAGAACTAGCAAGAACGGCGGAATAGAACAATCCAAACGGCAATAAACAGCAGGCGGAAAGATTTTATCCCGCCTAGCCTATTCCCACTAAACCGCCACTACCTATTATCCTATGGTTAAGAGTCGAATGATAACCCCCCCCTTTCTTTACGTAGGTATTATATACTACTTAAATTGGTTCGCAAGATATAGAGGAAACTTACGCGCTTTTTCATCTTGAATAAGAGCCCTTTGCTTCTGGATTTGCAGGTCAATGTTCGCAGAATCTTGGCTGAGCTGATTTGATGTTTGAGAGTATTCATCGTTGAGTTGAGACGCCTGTGTCCATCCAACGATTGTAGTTGTAATAGTGGTACCTGCAGTCGCGAGAAATCCTATCAGTGTGAGTAAGGCTTTCTTGTCGAAACTCCTACTCAATGAAACGTCATCGCTATTTGAGTCCTCCTCTCGCCTGAAATATTTCAAAATTTTACAGCTGAAATGAGAATGTTAATATAGCATTCTGCAAAAGATCTGCGATAATGTAAACATCGCTCAGCAATTCTTAACGACTGTTGATTCCATATGTTATGCAAACGGAAAATATCCAGAAAAGATGACATGTGTCTTCACGGTAGATCTTTGATAGTTGTAGATTTAAAGTGTCGGTAAGGTAAATAAAGATAGTTTGGATGGTTACACACATTCATGAGTCGGACCATTGATTTTTGGTATCTATTTAGCACTTCAATCAGTAGTCATTTCCGTATTTCAACTGTGTAAACTTCATTTAAAACGGACCCGAGTCTTTTACTGCTACTTTTACGACTACGAGTATCAATGCCGTCTTTACATAGGTGTTTCATGTCCAATCTGGGCGTGCGTTTAAAATCAGTTAACCGGCTATTGATTTACGGCGGACCAATTCAATTTATTTCACAAAACTTCTGCCCTTGGATTTCGGGGTCAAAAATTGCACAATAATAACCAACTATTTAAAATAAACCTCGTTGTCAGCCAGTAGAGGGTCTTTGGGTGGGAAACTCTGGGCCTCATAGCGCTTTATTTGAATTTCTTTCGTGTCGATTTTATAAGTTTAAAGTGCTTTCATTAGCTAAAAATTGATGTCTCGGTTTCTTATCCCCAATCATCTCGACACAGAATTTATGCAAATGAATGGGAAATTTTGACCCGAATGCTGATCATACGAGGGTATAATTTCGTGGAGGCGACCCAGGTTGAGGTCGCTCTCGAAATGGCCTCTGATCAGACCATTCAGACAAGTGTGACCTCTGATCAGACCGTCCCAGACTGAATTGGCCTCTGATCAGACTAGTGTGCGCTTGAATTTCAATGTGCGCCCGAAGCTGCCTCTGATCAGACGAGTTCCAAACCGAAAAGACCTCTGATCAGACTTGTGTGCACTCGAAGTTCAATGTGCGCTCGAAGCCGTCTCTGATCAGACGAGTTCCCAACCGAAAAGGCCTCTGATCAGACAAGTATCAGACCATTGTCCAGACGAGTTACAGACCATTCTCCAGACTAAAAATGTTGTCCCAGACCACCCGGGTCAAGGTTTCACCCCTATTTAACCCCTAATTAGCGGGAATTGGGGCGTAATCCGTTTTCCACTCACTGTATTTACACTTTTTCCTCCACTCTTTTAACACTCATTGCAAAGAGCGTAATTTAGGGTGTAATGATAAAAAATTACACTCTTTTTTCCACAATTATGCTAAGTATCAATTTTTTGGATCCATTCTGTTTCGCCCCACCGTTCTGATCAGGGGTCACTTCGGTCTGGCCACCTCGACCTGGGCATTTTACGAAAGGTTTTAAATCCTATGAATTCCTTCGCATGAAAATGAAGCTTTCCAGTTAAGTCATGGTAGCAATCCTGGCTGCAGGTCGCAGTTTCAGAACTATGAGTCTACAAAAGCAAGGGTTCGAACTAAAAATCCACGTATTTTATGTCCATAGCAGCTAAGACCAAAGTATTAATGTAAAAAATTAATGAAATTTGAAAAATGCACACTTTGCAAGGCAGGTAAGATGAAAAATAAGCCCTCTTCTTCTGGTATATTTACGGGAACTGGTGGCGATGCATTATATGCCCTCTAGCAGCGGACTTTTAAGGGGGAAGACCCAGTATAAGCAGGTGAGCCTGCTTGTGAACAAGCTATATCGGTCATAAGATATTAGCCTTAATTTAAAGGTATCTAGTAGCCGCCTATATAGTACACCGTGAGTTACGACACCATTGCCAATTTAAGAACCTTAAATACTGCAAAGATAACTACGATAGAAAACTCACTGTATCCGGTAGTTTGAAGGCAGACGACTGTATTGCCCATTGTTATTACGACCACTCATCAGAAAAAGTTTTCTACAAGATATAGACAAAGTTCAGCATACGAGAATTATGTGCAAAGAAAAATGAGTTATAACTCTTTGGTTTTGAAATGATTGATCACATCAAACACGCGATAAAATCTTTAAAATACACTTTACAAAAGTGATCCTTCCATTTCTCAGAAATTGTCAAAAGAGAGAGAGAGAGAAAGAAGTGAATTACGTCTATATAGACAGTATAACAGAACAAAGCGTAAGATACAAAAGCAATGAATAATCACACAAAGTGTAAAGCATAAGAAAAACAAGATGCAATGTACATAGTCGTACGCGGCGTATAAAATCAGAAGCAAATCATTACAAAGCACGTGTGTAGATACATTTTATGATTAAGAACACACACTTTAACTAAAACAGGCCAAGTTATCAGAGTTTTCATGGTAAATGCGTAACACCCTTGAGACTAATGGAATGTTGGGGAGAGCAGGACATGACAGGAGGTGAAATTTCTCGACAAATGGCTCCTCGCAGAGCCTGCAGGCACAGTCCAGAGGGTCGGGTGGGCCATAGCAATCATATCTAATACACAAAAGATGATGCAAACCGTTGATGTAGAAAAGAGCAATAGGACGTCTATTAGGCTCATTAGCTGACTGTAAATGGAGAAAATCATCATCATAGAGGTGATGTATAAGGTCCGTATTTGCCCAGAACTTGGATATCCGTGCCCATCGTTTCCAATACAAGCCGATCACTCTCCGGCAGTGGTCTTGGGTCAGAATGGCGTCATCCGGCCCATCAAACACAGTTACTCCATAGGTGGCGACTGGCTTTATGACCGCATCCAACAGTCTGTAGGCAGTTTGAAACCCCGTTTTCTGCAAATTTACCTTGTTTCGCAGTGAGTTGATGGCTTTCATCGATTTTTTCTTTAAATGAGATAGATGACCCGTAATTGTAAAGGTCGTGGAGAGAACAATACCAAGATAAGTGAAGTTGCTGACGTATTCAAGTGGGGTATTATTATAAGTTAGACGTTCGCAGGAGCCCAAACTACCGCCATTTCTGAACTTCATGTATTTGGTCTTATCGACGTTAACTTCCAGATCGTTTTCAGTACAATAGACAGAGAGTACATCCAGGGCATTCTGGACCCTGTCGATAACTGTCGATCCAATAACAGTATCATCAGCATAGAAGACAACGTCACAGCCTGTTTTAGTCAGAACAGGGGCTAAATCCGCTATATAAAGGCTAAAGAGGAGGGGGGAGAGCTTGTCCCCTTGAGGGACCCCAGAATCGGTTAATATCTCGTCCGAAAGGAAATTGCTTTGGCAAATTTGGACACGTGTGTCTGATAGGATGCTGGTAATGGCATCTAGGATTCTAGTTGGGACGAATAAATCGTACAACTTCTTAGTGAGCTTTCTACGATCAATACTATCGAACGCCTTCCAAAAATCGACATATACGCAATAATAACGAGACACGGTGGACATACCTGACTGAATATGAGACTTTAACTCACGCGTTGCATCCAGAGTGCTCCGGTTCCTTCTGAAGCCATATTGGCAGTCGGGTAGAATTTTCTTCTGCTCCTCCCAATCGGTTAAGCGGTCATAAATCAGAGCGGTATAAATCTTTTGCAAAACGGGAATTAATGCAATACCTCGATAGCTATCTGGTGACATCAGCGGACCTTTCCCCTTGTATAAGGGCATCAATAGACTTACTCGCCATTCATCTGGCATATCAGCAGTAACAAAGATGTTGTTGAATAAGGTTAAAAGACGTGATTGAAGGGTACCATCCGCCAATTTGATGGCGTCATAAGTAATGCCGTCTTTACCAGGAGCACGTTTGCCTGGCAACTTACTGATGACCGATTGTAACTCCAATATGGAAAATGGATCGTCATAATCGTCTAAGGGTTATTCATCGAAGGGGATAACCGCATCCCTACCTTTGTATAGTACACCTTGAAAGTGTTGTTGCCACTCAGATATAGAGATACCATTAATTTTTGGCGATGCAGGTCGAGACTTTATAATTTTCCAAAAGCTTCCTTTATCTGATTCTGCGGTTTTGATGATTTGTTCCTCTCTATAACGGCGATATTCAGATAATTTATACCGACATATCCGTTTGTAATTTTGTTTTGCGAGATGGGTATCAGGGTGATTGGAGCGACGTAAACTAATGAAATTTCTATGTATCAAAACTCAGAAATTGTCAAAACTCATGCTATATAAACATGTTCACCAAAATTCCTTTGAAACGAATTTTTCTGAGTAAAAGCGACAGCGAGAAATATATTGAACAGAAAACAGGAGTAGCACAAGGAGACAAACTCTCACCACTCTTGTTTAGTTTATTCATAGCTGATTTATATTTTGAGTTGAAATGCAAGGATCTAGATGTTATATTTTACGCTGATGACTTAGTACTTGGGAGCCATAGCCAAGGCCAACTACAAAAAAGTTTGAATAATCTGAACACGTATCGTAGCAGGAATTATTTGAAAATTAATGTGAACAAGACAAAATGCATGAAATTTAGATGAGGTGGCCGTTTAGCTGTCGATGACAAATTCTATATATCGAAAAAAGAAGTTGAATTTGCTAACACTTTCTGTTATCTAGGTGTAATTTTTTCGAGCGCGTTATCTCCCAGTCACCATCTAAGCCATCTAATGAACAAAGCCTATCAATCAGTAGCTTCAATAAACCAGAAACTAAATCTGCAGAAAGTCAACTTCAACTCAGCACAACAACTCTTTAATTCAATTATTTTTCCAGCCTCAACTTACGGATTAGAGACGTACATCGATGAACTTTTTGAAATAGATATAAAACAACATTACCGGAAATCAGAAGCCATTTTTGGAAAAGTTGGTGCGGAGTAAGCAAGTACACCTCAACCACAACGCTTTTAAACAAATTGATGTTTCATGATATACACGGACTGAAGGACTCTCCGCCAAAACACAGGAGAATAATTGCAAAGTTCTATGCCAATGGACTGCACAATAATTTTTGTTGTATGGAAGGTTGTTATCAATGGGAGGAAAACATTTGTGTGCAGATTTTGCGAAAGAACTCTTTTATCAACAGACCATATTCTTTATTGTAGTCACTTTTTAAATTTGACACCTTTACAGAAGTTCTATAACTCTTAAACAGTTAAATTTAATGCTCATTTCTGAATCTGTAAATAATTTGGACAATTTGTCAGTGTGATCTGATGTTTAATTCAATCTTCTTCTTCTTCTTCTTCTTCTCTTCAGAAATATATTAAGATATGGAAGTACGCTGGTGGAAAGACGCTGTGATGGTCGCCCTCTGGATTACCCAGTGAATCTAAAACAACAATTCGTTACCGGAACCTGGAACATCCGAGGTTACTGCAAAAAAAAAGAAAACGAGATCCTGGAAACATCGGAGAAAAACATCGATATCTGCTCTTTTCAGGAAACAAAGAGAGACAAAAGCGAAAGTAAAAAACGTGGATATCGCTTAATTTTCACCGATAGGGGCAATCAACATCACGGACAAGGCTTTGCAATCAAGAAAAACCTGAAAACAGTCAAAGTGAAAACAGTTACAGATTTGCATACTCACCATTGAGAAAAGAGAGAAATGGGCAGTGAAAGATGGGGCGGAGAATCGATAGACAATCTTCAAAACGGATGTCAAGAAAAACCGCATGGTGCTCATCAATTAAGTGCCACACATGGGGATAACAACAAAAAACCCCGAGGAAACAAAGAATTTCCAGCGAGACCTAGATGTACTGTTTAAATCACTCAAAGGTAAAGATATCATAATTCTAGGCGACTTTAATGCCAAACTAGGATGAATAAGAGGAGGACCCGTGGTTCGTTCGCAAGAGGAATGAGGAACGCTAACGGGGAAATGCTTTTATGAAATCCTAGACCGGTACAATTTTATCGCGGCAAACACCATCTTCAAGCACAAGGCCAGTCACATTACGACATGAGAAGGAATAATCAATCATAAAAGAGTCTACATCCAGATAGAATACGTTGTTATCCCCAGCTGCCGCAAATTCTCAGACATAAATGCGAGGAGTTACAAAATAAACAAGGTTGAAACGGATCACAGACTTGTAGCAGTTAAGATGTACAGAAAACTAGACTGCGAAAGAGTCAAGACTAAGGAAATCAAAAGAGCAACAGAAGATCCAGTGCTTATAGTCCAAAAGAAGAAAAATCCTCGAAAAGATGGACCAAGTCAAATTAGAAAAATTAGCGGGCGTGAGACAACAGAAAAAATGAATAGCAAATGCTATCAAACTACGGAAAGCATTCCTCACAGCAAAGGAAACGATAACAGTAGCAGGAGCAATCACAAGCAAAGAACCGCACAAGCAGCTTTAGACCCAAAGAAGATCATCAAAGTGGAAAAAAGAACAAAGAAAGAGAAAATAGATTTAGTTAAAATCACAAAACACTCCGAGAACCACTTCACCGATCCGGAAGCAGAAGAGATGATAAAGGAGTCGACAAGCTTTTCAGATTGGTTAATGAATCAAGTCAGAGAAGCAGTCCAGAAGCTCTCAAACAACAAGTCCCCTGGACCGACTAAGTTACCTCAGAAGAAGTCAGATCCTAAAACTGTCATAAAAACACTGAACGAAGTGCTCAGAGAAAGAGACGAGAAGTTCACGAACGGCTACAAGGTACAGATTCTCAAACCAATCAAAGACGGAACCAAACCGGATAGTTACAGACCAGTGAATCTAATATCCACCTAACGGAAGCTCATCTCGCTCATAATTCTGAAAAGAATCAACTCAAAAATTGAAGCATCGTTGCTACCCTCTCAATATGCCTACCGATTTGAGAAATCAAAGGGTGACATTGTGTTAGCGCACAAATGCCTTCTGTGTCATCACTGAAGAGGAGAGAGAAGATTTGTGCAGGAATAGACATGTCCAAGGCATTCGATACTTGACAGAATACAGCTGATAGACATACTGAGAAAGAGGTATCGAGGAAGAAAACGCTTACTCCGTCAAAAAACCCTGAGAGCAAAAAATTGTAAAATGACAGGGGAATCGTTCAGCACCACAAGAGGTGTCCCACAAGGGAATGGACTATCACCTAGATTTTCACACTCTATCGGGACGAAGCTTTCCGAGAAGTTGAATCTGAACTTGGCACACAAGCACCAAAAGGACAAGACCCCCAGATACACGATCATGACTATGCCAAGAGAAACAAGGCACCAATACGCAGAAATTTGGAAAGTGCAAACGATGTAGACTTAATCTGCGACAGTCTGGAAAGAGCACAGGAAACTGTCCTAATTGCCAAAAAATCCTAGAAAAGATCAATCTCAAGGTCAATCAACCCAGAGTATAATATTAATCACAAAGACACAAGTAAAATTTGGAGAAACAAACACATCAGCGTGAAAGACAAGACGACCATCTATGATGTATTTAAGGCTAATTTTACTTTATAAAAGCTCAACATGGGTTGCAGACAAGTCTATTAACGCTAAAATTGTTTCATTTCAAAGAAGTCAACTCTGAACACGTCTAAATATACGATATCCTTAGATAATAAAGAACTGTAACTTTTATAAATTAATCAAACATACCAATTTCGGAGACAATTGCAAGAAATCAAAAAGCCCACATAGGACTTCTTTTGAGACGACGGCCTCCAACAGGCGATATCCCTAGTATATTGTAACCGCACCACCCTTGAAGAAACCATAAAACCCCCCGAACATCATACAGACAGACGAAAAGGATCTCGGAACAAAGGAATTCAGGAACTGGTATACGATGTACGATGGCGTTGGCAAGACGATTGTAACAATCAGAAGTCGCTTTGAACTGAACTGAACTAGAAGAAGGATGTGATAGTCGCTCTGGATTCTCTTTCCAGCAAATCTTCAACAGATCATTACAATAGCCATCTGGAATATTGGTGGTTTCCGAGAAAAAAAAGACGAATTTGTTGCCGCCTTGGAATAGAAAAAAAGGAGACATCTGTGGTATATGTGTGGTATATATCTGAGACAAAAACGGATGCCGAAGTCGTCGAAAAGAATGGATAACAAGATATACTTTTCGATAGGTCACAAAATGACATCCTTATCCTCGATAAAGAACGTAACAAAGGAGCTGAGGAGAGTTTGTCATCAAAAATTACCAACTTGTGAATAGAATGGACAAATACGTTGAGTTTAAGAATGATAGCGATGGTGTGGCGTTTCGTTAACAGAATTTACTCTGAAGAAAACGTCTAAAAATGGCAATTGTTCTGCGATTGCCATCTCTGTTGAAATAGACGGACATTTTTTCAAAACTTTATGACTGGGTATTATAGCCCTACGACGGAATTCAGGAAAAAACAACAACAAAACGCGTCGTGATTAAGGCTTTCTGGTCAGAAACGTTATCAAAATCCATAAAACTGAGAGGCTCAACGACAGAATTTTCTAAATTACCATCAAAAAAGCAGAAACAGAGCTGGGAGAGTATCGACAAGACCAAGAAAAAACCAAACTGACAAAAAGAAGAGCAATCCGGTTCTAATTAATGCCTACGCATCCTCATATGATAATCAACTCGGGAAAACCAGAATTCAGCAATTCTACGCAAACATGCGTACAGTAATGAGAAACTTTGCGAGATATGACACAAAATATGAACAAATATCCAAAAGTCACAAAATTTTATAGAAACTCGTAGCATCGAAGCCATAAAAACATTCGGTAAAAATCTAAAACGCTTTTCAGACAAGTTTTTGATTCAAAATTAAACATAATTAGCGGGGAAGACCCACAACGGATGAAATTTTGCCATTTCTGGACATTTGATAAGACTGACATTAACCGTTCCTCCGAAACAAAGTTTTTCTTAGATATGTCGAAGATATTGTGAGAACAGTTAGCAATGACACCAAACAGCTGCTAGATGCAATCAATAATCTCCATCCAAATCTTCAATTTACATTAGAAACAACGGATGACAAAAACAGTTTGCGCTTTCTGGACATGTTAATTAACCTACAACCGGAGGGTATAATTTTTTGCACATAGTATCAAAAACAACCAGATACTGGAGCAATTTTGATCTGTAGCAGCTGTGCTCCCCTTCAACATAAGAAAATCATAATACAGGGAACAAAACAAGGTCTGTTACTACCAATTGGGAAGCGTTCCATAAAGGCATTAGAATTTGTTTTTAAGGAACGCGGCATAAGCAATTGGGGCGTTCCAAAAAGCATTGACAAAAAGCAAAAGAATTTGCTATATCCTAGGCATGGGGTAGGGAAAATTGACAAGGATACAATTAACCAGCTGCGAAGGAAAGAACAAAGAAAAGGATACAAAACTAGCGTAGCCTTGAAACAACAGAAATTTACTGAGAAACAACAATTTGTTATACATAGAGAAACAACATTTCTAATGGTTTGCAAAGAAGCTTAACAAAATTCATTCTGTACAAACAATTTTCACCACCCGGAAACTTAAAAGGTTGTTTACCTAGACTTAAGTCTAGCTTTGATAAAAACCTCAAATCCCACGTGGTTTATGAACTCAATTGTAATGGATGCAAATCCATCTATGTAGGGCAAGCCGACATAATACCACAAGGGTTCCAGAGCTTGCCAAGGCGAACTCATCGATAGGAATACATTCAACTGAGTGCAAAGGTGATAAAACAGCTTTCCAATGGAATATATTAGACCAGTGTGGCAACCAATCTAAGAAAATGACACTAGCGGAGCTTTATATAAGAACACTTAAACCGGGCATCAACACGCGCGACAAATACCGAACACGGTATCTCAGACAAATACCGAATCTCAGTATTGAGATAAAATTCCAACTTGAAAAAAACACACGTTACAAATAGAAAATTTCAACCTTACAATTGAACAAAACGAAGTAAATTTAAGGTAGTTTATGTATGGTTTTTATTAAAAAACATGTCATTATGAATCTGCTACATCAAATCAAATATATATATATATATATATATATATATATATATATATATATATATATATACATATATATATATATATATATATATATATATATATTCAAATGTAAAATTTTGTAGATACGACTGTGGATATGTGAAAATCCATTTTCAATTTCCTTGAAAGAGTGGATTTTGATGATTTGCGTTTTTTTTCTGGCTTCTTATTTAAGCATTTTGTACTTTTTACAATCTGACTATGATTTCAGAATGCGAAAATATTCGTAAGAATGTTTTTAATTGACGATTCTTTTTTAAATCAAAGGATTGAGTTTGAAAACAGTTAACAATTAAAACTTTTTCCATAAAGCATCTTGAAAGCTTCAGCAACCATTAGGGATGCCTTCAAAGCACTATGTGGGTTCAGTAAATCCTATTTAAGAAACCTTTGCGTTTGAAATTGACAAATAGAAGAAAAAGGACAAGAAAAAGGCAATAAAGGCCTAGAGATAACTAAAAACTTCATTAAAAATAAAAGAAAACATTGTGTCGAAGCCATAAAATTTATGAGCTCTGTTTATCTCAAGAAACAAAATGAATTATGATTGACCCCACCTGATCATAAATGGGTTTTTTAAAGTAGGAGCTTGACATTAAAATGTACTTGTCTCTAAATAACACGAGAAAAACTGTAAAAAAGTTATTTATATATCTAGTCTCCGATAGAAATCCAATGTTTTATATTGTGAACGTCCCGATGACACCAAAACTAGCCTTCGATCGCCGCTCCTCTTTGATAAACACAAAATTGTTTTGTATTTCTTTTGTTTGTAAAAAAAACAATTTTGAAATAAGATTTTGATACAGAGAGATCTAAAACTTACCAAATTAGAGAACAATTGAAAAAAATAACACTCAAAAAATAATTGTTCGCAAAAAATTTCAAACTTTGAAAAGTTCTCGAAAGAAAGGAAATTCAAAAAACGTTTAATTTCTACGCCTGAAGAGCTTTCCATTGATACTACTCATGATTCTCTATGATGAATATATCGATCGGCCCAAAATTGAATGTACAAAAAGCAAAGAAAAAGTAACGCTGGATAGCATCCGTTAGTATCTGGTATGTTGACACTAAACACCTTTCTAAAGGCAAATACAATGTAAAACTTATAAAAATCGATTTTGACCAAGGGGAGTTAATATCTTCTTTTTGTTTTTCACTTTGCCCTCGGGCCGCCAAGATGACTGTTATAACACCTTGTGCTTCATGCTAATACACTCAGACCACTGATTTTGTAGATTTCAGAATGTTTGGTGCAAACAATTTTCATTACGAGCAGAATTTCAAAATTTAAGGAATCCATTGAACTAATTCCAATGTTCCTTTGCCTGAAAAAGCTTCAAAGAATTGCGTTTAACTGTTCTACTTTTATAATAGGGTCATGACAACCCTGGTCGAGGGGTCAGCAGCTGTAAGCGGACTTTTTTGTACGAAATCCGCTGAATGTTCGCTGAATGTAACGCTGAATTTATGTAAGATTTAAGCTGATTGCACTGGAAATCAAAAAATAGGTGCTGAATCCGCTGAAATAAAATATTTCAACACATTTCTTTTATAAATTCAGCAATTGATTCAGCATCTTTTGGACAAATTTTCAGCATCTGCGAAAAATTCAAACTCAGCCGTTTGAGCGTCTTTCTTACATAATTTCAACACTTCTCTTGCAAAATTTCAGCAGCTCGCCACCTTTTTACATATTTTCATCACTTTTAAAAATTTCAAATTCAGCGGACTCAGAGCCCTTCTTAACTAATTTAAACTCTCCACTAGCAAATCTTCAGCAGCTTCTCTGCACTTTTCTCACATATTTTTAGCAATTGTGAAACATTCAAAATCAGTGGATTCAATTCGTTTCCTAAATGGTTTCAAAACTTCACTTGCAAAATTTCAGCAGCCTCTCAGCAATATCCTTACATTTTTTCAGAGGGCCGAGGGGTCAGCAGCTGTTGGCGGATATTTTTTGTAAGAAACCTTTTGAATGTGCGCTGAATGTCTGCTGAACGTAACGCTGAAATGATGTAAGAATTGTGCTGATTGCGCCAAAAATCGAAAAATAGTTGCTTTGTCCTTGAAATTAAATATTCGAACAAATTTCTTTTATAAATTCAGCATTGATTCAGTACCCTTCTTAAAGCCTTTCAACACCTGCAAACAAATCAAATTCACCGGATCCAGCGCCTTTCTTACATAATTTCAACACTTCTCTTGCAAAACTTCAGCAGCTTCTCACCATCTTTTTCACATATTTTGAGCACTTGTAAAAATTTTTCAATTCAGCGGACTCGGCGCCTTTCTTACTTATTTAAACTCTTCACTTGCAAATCTTCAGCAGCTTCTCAGCACCTTTCTAACATATTTTCAGCATTTGTAAAACTTCAAATTCAGCAGACTCAGCGCCCTTATTGAATAATTTCAACACCTCTCTTGCAAAATTTCAGCAGCCTCTCAGCACTATTCATAATTTTTTTCAGCACTTGCAGAATTTTCAAATTCAATGGATTCAGCGCTTTTTTACTTAATTGTACGAGCAAATTTACTGCTTACTATTGCTTATATCGTAGACAGCATGTACGTTCCTGCATTTTTCAATTTGTTTTGAACCAGTTATCAATCGAAAATCTGAGTTAATTTCTTAATGATAATTCAAGCTTTTGGTAAAAGAGAACAACTAAAAAGTGCCACCCTTTCTTTTTTATCTAACGGAAGAGAGACAATTACAAATGAACCTTGTTTCATTCAATCTCCAAGTGTTTTGGCTATATACTCCAGCTGCGATAAAAACCACAAAATTTTTAAGAAAGGTTCGTATGTTCGGTTTTTAAGGTAGAAACCGTTAGTATGGTCAGTTTGATCTGTATGATCGGTTTCGAATAGTAGTTCGGCATGTTCGGTTTATAAAAAAAGAAATCTTTGGTATGTTTGGATCAAAAACAATTAAAACTGAACAAAAAATTTTCCCACTATCAAAAGGGAAAACTTCTGATTTATGAGAAATTTTAAAAAAGAGATTTTAAAGCAAACAGTGAATTTAAAATTTCTTATAGGGCAAATTTCATATTCGCTAAAAACTACTATGCAATTATTCAACAAACAAAAATATAATGAATTAAATTTAAATAGTTTGTTTAAAATCCCAAATCAAACACTTCAAACTGAACTCATTTCGGTTAATTCACTTAATCATAGCAATGAATCGAAAATTGAGATTGTCGATCAATATCAGTCAGCATCGCAACATGACAATATACCCAATGCCAAAATACCCTATGTGTCAAGGTACACAAAGCCTTTCTACCCAATTTATTCCCTTTGATATCTTGTTGTTCGATGGCCTGATTACAAACTATCACTCGATATTATAAGCACTTTTTCTCACAATTTAACTGATATTTTAATTCCATGTTTGAATGTGATAGTTTCATATCAAGTCCCGGGCCACTGAGGCATGGCCACTGTTCCCGAGTCATGGCCAAGTGCACTAGCTAAATTTTATGCGTTGTTCTGGTAGTTTCAACATTAGGGTAAATTGTGGGTGTTTTGTCACATTGGTTATATAGGCATTGGGTCTTTTGTGCTGACACCGTCTCGAACATCTTTGGATATCGAATTCAACTTATGGATAAAGTTTAGGATTTGATTATTGGATTCAATCACATTTTTATATAATGATATGGTAGACACAATATGACTAATATCTCTACAATTATATACACACATATATTTCACACATTTCGCAGCAGTTGTGCGGCAATATTGGACACACAAATAACAAGAACATTTCAGATAATTGGAGGCCGCAAAATCATTAATGAAATGCGGTTACCTTAATTTGGTCTAGGAAAATATTAGCCATCGGAAATTTTCTTCCTTAAAATTCATTGATTTTTTAATAAAACATTCCGATACAGGTTAGCATATCTGCACCAATATTTTCAGTATATCTGATCTATTAGCATTTAATCAAACGACATCAAAAAAGATCTCCGAGGCTGAACAACTCTTATGTGAACAGAAACAAGATTAGCAAGATTATTTCAGAATGAGAGATCTAAAATCACCCTAATCCAATTTCCAGCTATTTGGGTTTATCCACTAAACTTTAATCTAGTTAAAACCTAGCTACATGTCTCCCTAATAGCTTAAGTGAAACTTTTGTTTGATCAAAGTTGCGGATTATTGTCAGAAATAGTCACGCCGCGTGATGAAAAGAATTAGGCTCGACCGATTTTGTTAGAGAAAGAATTAGGCTTGAGCTATGAAAACAAGTTGGCTCAACTTTAACCAGAGTCCTCAACCTTGTAATTTAAGTCAATCTATACCCCCCCCCCCCCCCCCCCCCCAATCCTTTTCATAAAATCGAGGCTTCGACTAGGGACTGCTATTGTCTCGACATGTTCGAGAAACGCTTACCACGTAATTTTATAACTGCTAGTATAACTTGGCGAATATATATACCAATCAATATATGTTCTGAATTGACGGTTAAACAACATCGTTGTTTTATAACCCCCAGTCATAATCGGACGATTATTTTGCAAGATTTTTCCAAGATAAGCGTCCGGATCTTGCATCTTGCAGAATAAACGTTATTTGCAAGAGTCTTGCAAGCTCTTGCAAGGCAAGCGATAGTTGCAAGAATATTACAAGATATTTCCAGATAACCGTTGGAGATCGTCTGGGGAAGCGCAAAGCAATAACTAATTCTATTATTTTTTATATTGATATGTTATCCTGGGATTTTCACGAATGATTCAAAATAACAGAAATTTTGAAAGGGAATGCATGGATTTTCCTATTGCTTGCAATATTTGAATCTTTCTTGAAATATTTTAATCCATCTCGCAGGATTCAAGATCTTAAATTATCCCCATCTTTTGCTTCCAACTGTGTTCACATCCAATGTTTAGTCTAGTAATAAATTGTTTCTTTTGGGTTTACTGATTTGAATCATCTGTATCTGTCGATTCCTTCTCCATAGGCGCTTCTGTTTCCAGTTTCAACTCCGGAACTGAAAATTCGAAATGTTTGGCGTACATGTTAATGTACTGGTCATCTGAGTTGCATCTAATATAAGACTGGTGCAGTTGTCTGATCATGAGCAATTTTTGATCCTCGCTACATTCCAGGGTTCCCTCAGGTTGCAAGACATCGTCATCGGAATTAAGATCTCGTTCTGGAATCTTCAAAGCACTTTCAGGCGATGCACTGATATTGCTCAGTTCTTTAATCTCTCTCCCCAGTTGGGCCTCCGGTTCTTTACCGCCAAATCCAGATGTGCTGGGTGAATTTTTGAGATATCTGAAAATAAACACTGTAAATGCAAAGAAACCGCACTATTGTGAACAGCGCAAGCTGTTGAGAGCCTCAAAATAAAGGAACAAATGTTAGAGAACTTAACCTTTTGTGTAGAAAAAATTAGAAAAAAAAATAAGGTAAATTTACCCCAACAAAGTTGAGAACAAAGCTTTTGACCTGAAGTTATGTTAAGGTGACGTTTACTCTAACTTTAGTTTACCTCAATTTCGTAACTGAAAATTTGTAAAATTACCGTGACTTTTTAGTGTAAGGGTGAATAACATATTTGACGGAGAGGTTTTTTTATAAGAGACCGTGAGAACAAACTAGACTGCCACTTCTTGTATCACTAAGTTTGATAGAGAGAAAGAAAATCAAGCAGACTAGTAAAGCTCTAAGTTTAACCTGTAGAACACAGAAGAGCTCAACAATTTAATGCCCTCCGAGCCTTACCTCTTTCTGTATCGCCTGTTTTTGGGGACGAGAAGTCAAATGGTCAGACAAAAAAACTATCCGACAAAAACACGGCAGTACGAAAAGTGGCATAGCAAAGACTAATACGGCTAATATAATTGCTACAAACTTTGTTTGAGAGCAATTAAAAAACATAAGGCTTGTTCCAAAAACTCGGTATACTCATTACACAAAATGTCAGTAGTCATACTAGTTCATAAAAGTTTCTTAGTAATCATACTAGGTCATATAAGATTTGTATGAAATCTTGGTAGTCATACAAGGATCATATAAGATTTTTCCTAGAAATCATACAGGTATCATACGAAAAAATTCAAACCTGAAAAGTGTATAACTTTCATTCTCTTTTGAAGCTGAGGAAATTTCTTTGAAATAATACAAGGACAAATATAACACAAAACATTGACTGGTGCCACAAAAATCTCGTATCAGTCAGAGCACATATTAAATATTTAAATTGCAACCCACATTTGATCCTTTGTGTGCGGTAAAAGAATAACTTTGCAATTTGAACATTTTCACAATACAAATTTGAGGTTATATGCAAAAAAGAAATTAAAATTTTTAACAATTGAGCCGATATAGGTTTTAACAGGCTTCGGAAAATATCAATACTATAGTTATCTAATTGGACTTATTCTTTTATTTGTAAGGGTCATGTGGAAGATCACAAAATGATGCCGGGAAATCACAAAGGTGATGCCTTACCGAATAAAAGTTTAAAAAACACGAATGGCAAAAAGATTATTGAAAAATAGATGATTGATTCTTGGTAACTATACTAGGTTCATCTATGAATTCTTGGTAATCATACAAGGAGCATGTAAGAAATTAGTGTTGTCATACAAGGTTCGTAATAGGAAATATGATATGATTCGTATGATATGATACATGATCCCTGTATGACTACAAAAAAGTGGCAAACCCGAAAGCTTTCAAAATTGTTCGGAAAGCGATACTGAGAAAAAAGTAAAAATAATATTTCAAAAAAAAATTAAAAGTACTAAAATTTAAGAAATTGTAAAGTCATTTTAATTAGATCTAAAACTGATTGAGCTGAAATGTTTTTTGTTTAACCTTTTTCAGCAACCAAAAATATGAGGTTCGAAAATCATAAAAGTATTAGAAAAATGATTCGGTCACTGAAATTCAATTTAAATTTAAAAAAGAGAGTCGGTAATGTGCATTTGCACATAATATGCTGACACCGCTTAACAGTTTTTTTTTACTTAAATGTCAACTAAATAAGCAAGAAAAAGAAAACTTTTAACTAATCAGGTTTTATTCGAAATTTATTGATGTATACATTTAAAAAGTCGCTACAAGCTCTAACCACTATACAAATGAAACAACATCTCATCTGTGCGAAACGGATAACTCTCAATAAGAAGAGTAAGAGATAAAACTAACAATAGAATCGAAAAACCTGGCATTACTTAAGACCAAAACTCAATGCCTATCTGTTTCTTCTAAAAAAAATTCGTAAAAATGAGCAATTATAGGTGTTAACGGGCTTCGGAGAACATCAAACTTTTAGTTATCTAATTGGACTTACGCTTTTGTTTAGTCACACACTTTGCAAAGGATGATGTACGTTAGGGTTATTTGGAAGATAAAAGAACGATGCCGGGGAATCACATAGGTGATGCCTTACCGAATAAAATTTTTAAAAAATTAATTGGCAAAGATATTAATGAAAAATAGATGAATGATTCTTGGTAACCTTACTAGAATCGTATACGAATTCTTGGTAACTATAGAGGGATCATTTAAGACTTTTTCTAGTTGCACAGGGATTGTAATATGGAATTCGTTATGATTTGTTTGACATCATATATGATCCTTCTATGACTACAAAGCAGTGGCGAACCGGGAAGCTATCAGAAATGATTGAAAGCAATACTAAGAAAAAAATAGGAAAAATAAGTTTAAAAACTAAAATTAATAAACTTTAAAAAGCCGTATTTCATTTTAAATAGGTCTAAAAATATTTGAGCTGAATTGTGTTTGCCTCGAAAACCAAAAATTTGAGTTCAAAAATCATAGCAACATATTAGAAAAACGATTCGTCAAGTAAAATCAATTTCATTTGAATAAAGAGACTCAGTAATGTGCTTTTGCATCCAATGTTTCGACACCGCTTAACCACGTTTTTGACTTAATTGTCAATTAAATGAGGAAGAGAAAGAAAACTTTTAAAAGAATCACTTCTTATTCAAAATTGATTGGTGTTATTCATTTAAAAAATACCTTGAGCTCTAACCACTATAGAAATGAAACAAAACCTGACATGAACGCAAATGAAATTTGCATTTAGGAAAAGTTTGAAAAAGTATGAAAAGTAGAAGAATATGAACCAAATAACTGGTTTTAAATGGACAGACTGGGGACCAGTCTTTAAAGAAAATATTAAATAATTCGACAGAAAAAAAACAGGGAAATGTTAGAAATTACATTTAAACTTTTTTAAAACCATTATATATGAAGTCATAAAAACAAATACCTCTCATTTGAAATCCTTCAATGGCTATATTTATACCTTCATACAAAATCAGCGAGACCGGTCATTATCCAGAATAATATACCACTACAAAAATGACAAATACCGGCAAAAATCAAAAAGTCTTTTTTGTCATTTTATTTCGCCAGGAAGCAGTGCCCAAGCCTATAAGATCAGAACCTATTCAATTAATATAATCAATTGCACAATTGCACCCCAATTGATTGTCATTCATTTGTTATGTGACTTATCTTTAATGTTCCATCAATGCAAAAATAGACAGACAGCAAAAAAGAACCTCAATAATTTGAAGATATCAAAAATAAATAAAAAAAAGTTATGAAAGTTCGTAGTATCAACGCAACAAAACCTTTAATTAAATAATAAAACAGCAAAGACGACTACTTTATCAATCATTCAAAAGGAAAACGCGATCTTTTTTCTTGTTGAGACTAAGCTATAATGTTGCAGAAATGAGATTGAACGAGACAAATCTCAAAAAACAAATTTAATTTTTAAACAAATTTCTTAAAACCTTAAAACAAAGATAACAGTAAAATTACAAAAAATATGCGAATTTCAGTATCTATCTAGTCGGGAAGCCCATTTTTTAAGTCAGTAGTGATCCAAAGTTAAAAGACTACAAATTAAAACTGAACACAAGCGGAACTCAAATTTTCACAAAAAGCTTTATGCAAACAGCATACATTAAATTTTAACGCTTTTTAGTGTACGTTAAACGAAATTCACATGTAGGCTCATTCGCCTCACAGTGCACATAACCAGTCAATAATTGGGGTTTTTATTGAAATCATTCTGGTCTTTACTAACATTTCAAAATTTTTTTTTTGGAACTTTTGGTTCTACCACTAGACCAAAACTGGTTTTGCTACTGCTGCTGCAGAAAATGTTTTTTACTCTACTGATTTGAAATTTTTTTAACTACTCTGGATGCATCACTTGGAAAAAACAGAAAAATTATTTAATATCTTGCTAGATAACGAATTGGACATTTGATTAATTAATATCAGTCAATAAACAACAAAAAAACATCAAAACCTGACAAAGCTCAAGAATTCATAAGAGATTTGTTGAAAAATTTGTTTCAGGCATAAAAGCCATGCGCTTTACTCATGAAGCACATTATTGATTCAGTGGACGTTATTGGAACATAAAAGGACCTGCTATTAAGTGAACTTTTGAATGGAAAAAGACTTTCTTGAAATTGGGATAAAAAATGCCTAAACATTGTTAAAAGACAGACCTAAAAAACAATCCGAGTCATTTTCCATTGCAAAAATAAAGGAGGAGACCAAAACTAGCCTTGCTATCAACGCGCTACTTTTAAACAAACAATTGTTCTCGAAAAAATGCTTATTAGTTTTTTGGCTAATGATTATCCTAAAATATCAATCATAACTTATGTATTTTTGATAATTATCGGTTCGAATAACCAAAAGAGCTCAAAAAATGTTAAAATGTTAATTCCAGATAACTTTGGCAGGAACCCCAGGTACAATTAAATCATATACAAATGAAAAAAAAATGTGTCATAAGTTTTTATGTCCGCGCCATCGGTCGAACTGGACAAAGTAGGCATACTTGATGCTATTTTTATGAAAAAAAACGTAGGACAAAAGCTGAATTTACAAAAATTTAGCGTAAAATTTTGCCAATATAATTGGTTCAAGCACTTCACCAACTCTCTTCTATTTGCGGAAAATTGCTGAAAATTTAAGCATACGAACAATTTGAACCAACAACGGAAGTAAGGCTAACATTCACAACTTTTTAAATTTACTTAGCTCCTCGGAAAAAGCAGAATAAAAAAAATCTTTTTAATTTTAAATTCTGGTTGACAAGCTTTCTGATTATACCCCTCATAATCCTGTACGATGAATATGTTGACCGGCGAAAATTGACTGAACAAAAAAAACAGTTGTGTGTATATTTACTCCCCCACTATATTGGGTCGGAACAAATAAACTTTTATACTTAGGAGCCATTTAGTTTCATTATAAGCTTCCATTATTTCAATTTTTCACGCTTTTTAAGTATTCTAAATTAAACAAAAATTATAGCCATAATTAACAATAGAATTGGTTTTTGTTTATCCATATGTGACGTGAGTGCTTGGGTGCGTGATAACAACCTAAGAAATGGTTAGCTTTTTTAGAAAGATTAAGTGATGACTTTCATTTTTGATTATAAACAAAATGTACTAAAAGATTTTGCTGTTCTTTGCACATCATATACCAATTCTCTTAATTGAGAGTATTTTGCAAATACGGCTTATATCTCGTGTGATATGAACTATTTGTAAGAGTTCAATCAAATACATTTTTTTTCTTCCTGTGACTTTTCCACTCTACAATCGTTTCTCCAATTTATCAAGGAGAAATTGTTGTCTCTTTTATGGAAACGAACAGATTTTGTTTTCGTAGGCGTATAAATGGAATTGTAGGACTTCCAATGAAATGAAAATTGAGCTGAGCATTCGATACTTTTGAAAGAAACCAAAAATTACTTCGGTTTTAATGCTTAAACTAAAAAGTGAGCAGTGAATATTGTGAATGTATCCACTTTTCTATCTTTACTAGAAATAGACAATATTTTTGAAAAATGCTTCAAATTTTTGGCGAAGTACTTCAAAACTTTCTCCTCAAAAAATTCAGGTATGTCTCAATCATTTATACATGAATGTATAGAATGGAACTGAAAGGGGATGTAAATGTTTGAAATGTTCTTTTGTTTTTCGACTTCAAAGAGCTACAAAAGTTCGCCCCTTTTCAACCCAGCTTTCAATCCGTGCTTTCTATACGTGAACTAAAAAATAATTAGCTGTCTTTCAGGCTTTCAAACATCCTCCCTTGGGCGCTTGAATCCCTAAAAGTGGCCGATAGGTCAAATTTTAGGATTTTCAACTGAACAACGGTCATTGAACTATTTTCGCATTCCCCATTATCCGTTTTTCCGTGTTGAACCTTTCCTGCTTTTATTGGGAATTAAAAAAACTGTCAAAGTTGACAAACACAATTGGCTCAAGAACAACCATCGTGATTATTCCATTTTAAATTGTGATGCAGAAGTGGAATTAGCGTTTTACCATTATCGATGCGATTATTTTAATTTACATGTTTCCGATTTTTGTAAAAAAAAATTGCCGAAAGACTCAGAACGTAAATTTAGATTGTATATTCAATGCGCACTAAATGCATGATATAAAAAACTGAACGTGAACTTAATTGAACATTATGAATAGAAAACACAAAACGTTATCTATTATGAGAACATTATTATCTATTGCAAGAGACGCGTGTTCAAATGCCTCATGTAGACTGCTTGAACAAATGTATCAGAAAAGACCAGACTTCGAGGAAACGTATAAGAATATAAGAAGATTGCAACAAGTCTGAATCTAATGAAATTGATTGGATTTCTACAATTTCAAGAAATTTCAAAACCAAACTGATTAAATAACATGTGTAAAACCAGATATTGAAATCCTTGACAGCGCAATTTATGCAATTACAAAAAGCCTATGCTCAGATAACACTGCAAAAACATTAGAAAAAACAATCGCAAAAGACGTTGAAAGATAACATTCTCTTTAGGTAATATACATAAAATTTTAAAATGATCACTTTTTGAAGATGCTAGGAGTAGAATTTTGTATTTTTGTCTTTAAAAGCTTTCTAACCGGAGGCTGGATTGCACCCAAATTCTATCAAAATTCCAAAAAAAAATTGTTTGCTGGTTGCGCTTGTTGCTGGCAGTCTGCTGTTGACAGTTTACTTACGATTTTGATTATAACAACAATAAAACAAAAATATCAGGGAAAATTAGAGCTTCTTTCCCCTTTTCCTTGTATGATAATCGTCACTTCAGCCTTAATACTTTTAAACCGAAATATACCAAAATTGAATTCTTCATTTTTCAGTGAGGTTTTTGGCGCTCTTACCCTGGTAAAATTTAATTCTTCCATGAAATTTATTGCGGCTGAGCTTAACAACTCAGAAATCAAATTGAATAGCGCTTCAAGGTCATTTCAAGCCTTAAAGCTAGAATAGTGTGACAAGCGAATTTTAATGCTACATTCTATCGAAGCCAAACGAATTTGGTCATTTTGTTCAACTTTTATATTTAGCAACTATTATTAGAACACAATCGTCATTCATGAAGTCAAACTATAACTCAAACTCGAACTACCTCAACAACCAGCAAAACAATACTACGACTTAACAGTATTGCATCAGATTCTTTGCGATTGGATTGCGAATCAACCTGTTATTGATACATAATATTCGACAAAACTTCTACATGGTTAACAAATTTCCCATGACATCAAATTTACACTGAAAAAGTAACGTTATGGAAAAGTGTTCACATTCTGTCGACATTATTATCTACAACCAACCAACAGTTGAATTTGACATGTAAATCCACGTGACTAGCAGCATAAAAGGAGCTTGAAAAACTACCAAAAATCAGTAGAAACTCGAAAATTTGGTCATATTAAACTGACATACAGTGCGTATTGAAGCACACTTTCTTGAGCGGTAAATTACTTGTTATCGTGTCTTGTCTCTGTAGATCATATTAGTGATTGTACAGTTTTAACTTTACTTTGACTTGTGAAAAGAGAATTAACTTTGATATTCTCAAATTTTCTTTCTGAGGAACAAAGTTCCTAAGTAAGAGAAACTTTGTGCAAAGCATAAAGTCAGTTTCTCTTACTGGCTTTAACGAAGCCTAACATAGTTCACAAATTGCGTTATTGAGCAATTGAGTGCGCTGAAAAGCACAAAGTGCGAATTTGGTTACATTTGTTAACTATGATTAACGTGCGAATTTGGTTACATTTGTTAACTTAGATTATCGGGAAAAGGTCGCCGAGAACATTAAAACATCGCGAGATAGAAATTGTTCACCCTAAGCAGTCGCGAGGACAGTTACCTAGAGCTGCACATAAGGGTTTTTGCATTTTCGAATCATAATTTGAGTTATTAACCAAAACTCAAACAACATTTAATTGTTTGAAACAAGTTTGTTATTCAGCAAAGCTGAGCGATTAATTATCAGGAGTAATTGAGCAACAAGTAATGCAACGGTATTCTACAGTATAGCGGATAATACAGTTCACAAAGGTTAACTGCAAAAACACAATGTCCGGACAGATTTGAAACCGCTAAAACGAACTGGGCGGTGTAAAGTTTTCCTTGACTTTGATAGGAGAGCAGCCGTTACATTTGGTCCGCCGACCCGGACAGTGGAAGGCAAACTGCTGTCCAACCTGATGAAGAGATTGCCGAAGGCGACCCCAAAAGAGAATCAAACAAATCAACAGCGCAACGCCAGTGAGGCAGAGCGAAAGTTGCGAGTGCACTTCACAAATTACGTTGAAGAACTAACCTCGCTTAAAAGGAGCAAGCAAAGCAAAAGGCAATCAGGCAATCCTAACACAATCAGCAGAGAGGAGCTTCAATCGACAGCTCAAAGGTACGACAAGAAGCTCCAAGATTTAAGGGAAGAAGTTCACACCAAAACAGGGATTGGCTACAAAAAAATTGAAGATTCAGATCGACCCAACAAACTAAAGGTCCTCTACCAACAGACTGTTCACCTTCTAGAGGAAGAAATACCCAAGCAACTGCAGCTTCGGGACAAGCTTGTGCCCTATCAAGCTAATTTCGTTGAAGAGCATCTGAAAGAAGCAAGGAAGTGCAAAGCAAGTTTGGACTATCATTGGCTTGCATATATAAGCAAAGGCACTCAACCAGAAATGAATGCAGAGCAAAGCAACGCAACCCAAGCAGTGAACGACAGCGAGAGCAACAACTACCAAACAGACAGCCCAGTTGCTCAAACAGTGCAAAATGGAGCAACAGCAAGTGGCCAAGAAACGGAGAATGTTTCGGAAACATCTTCAGCAAAGCAAAGGCGAGAGGAAAGGATGAAAAAATTCGATATCGAATTCGAAACCAAGATGCGACTCGAACAAGCACGGTTTGAGCGGAGGAGGCTAGAGCTGGAAATGCAAATGAAGGAACTGGAAACCAAGCATCAACTGCTGGAGGAAGAGCGTGAGCTAGAGCGCAAAGTGAAGAGAACAGCATTAGAGAACGATGATGCTCGTTCCCAATCAACCAGTGCTCGAGACAAATCACCCTTCAACTGGACCCCCAAGAAGAGAGATGTCTCTGACTGGGCCAGCAGGATCGACAACCTTCTAACGCCAGATCGATCAACAGCTCGCTTCGAAGTAACCCCTGAAGTGAACAGGCAAAGTCACTTCTCACGATATCGCAGTTCACGGGACCGATCCTCAAGTGTTGAAGAACGAGACGCTTCCCCCAGAGTTGGTCTACTACGATACAACACTGGCTATTCAAGTAGTAGTGGCCTACCAAAGCTGAAGTTGAACAACTTCGACGGGAACCCTCTCGAATGGCCGGAGTGGTCTAGTATGTTCATTGCTACAGTGGATCAACGACCAATACCAGACTCAGAGAAGATGAGCCATCTGAAGATTCTACTGACAGGCAAGGCAAGGTCAGCAATCTCTGGAATGGGCTATTCTGGACAGTTCTATGGTGCTGCATGGAGTATTCTGGAGAGGAAATTTGGAAGACCTCATGTGATCATTGATGCACAACTGGAGAGCCTTCGCAAAGCAAGTCAGGTGAAACCTCACGACTCAACAGGTCTGATCAGTTTCTCAGTTATTGTTTCGAACTTTGTGAATGTGCTCAAAGAGTACAAGCAGATTGGTGATCTGCAATCAAGCTCGACACTGTATATGGCAGTAGATAAGCTACCCCAAGTTCTCAAAGAGAAGTGGTGGTTCTATGTTGATGATAAAGATGAAGATTGGCCTGATCTGATTATGTTTGAAAAATGGCTATCAAGGATAGCATTCGTGCACGAAGGGTTTTCAGCTTTCAAGGGAGAGCGAAGAGAAGAAGACCGAAGAAGCACGAATAGAGACAAACGGTTCTCGAAAACATCGAACTTTAGTGCAAGTTCCAACGTGAAAGAAACGAAGCAAACGCAAAGTGATCACTGTCCGCTAGCTGATGGCACTCATAAAATATGGAACTGTCCATTATTCAGGAACATGAGTGTGAATGATCGGTACGCAGCAGTGAGAAAGCAACGCTTATGTTACGGATGTCTAGGCAAAGGGCATGCAATCAAAGATTGTAAAGTCAATGCGTGCGGCATCAATGGATGCATCAAGAAGCACAACCGATTGCTACACTCAGAAAACCAAATGGACGAGGGCAATCATGCAGTCAACGTAAGCGCAGCAACAATCAACCAGAGTAACGAAGTTACTAGCTTTCTGCAGATAGTTCCTGTCTCAATACAGAGCGGTGGCAACAGGCTGAACACATATGCTTTCCTCGATAGTGGATCAACGGTTTCATTCATCGATCAAAATTTGCAAGAGAAGTTACGGGCCCAAGGCACCGGTGTGACGCTCAACATAGCTGGCATACACGGAACGAAGGATCTGAAGACAGAAAGGGTTCCTCTCAAAATAAAGGGACTACATTCAAAGGTGCATTCAATCGAAGCCTTTGCACACCCGTCAATCTCCTTGGGAAACACAAACTACAACTACAACAAGCTGAAGCAAAGCTTCAACCACTTGAGTGTTTTACCCAACAAAATCTTCAACTTGACGGAAGTTGGCATCATCCTTGGTCAAGATGCTTATGAGCTACAACGACCATTGGACTACAAGATAGGAACACGAAGTGAACCTTTCGCCGTTCTAACAGAGCTAGGATGGGTAGTCAGTGGACCCATGACGGGCAAAAGAAGACAAAATGTTTGTCATTTCGCCTTCACTGAAGATGTGAAAGTGGCAGAGAATATTCAAACCTGGTGGGACATAGAAACCTATGCTTCCAAAATCAACATCGTCAGTCAGTCAAAGAAGGAACTGCAGGCACAAAAGATGCTAGAGAGTACGACAAAGTTCACAGGCGAGCGGTATGAAGTGGGAATGCTCTGGAGTGAACCAGAGCCAAAGCTACCGAACAATTACAGCTCAGCCTTGGGTCAGCTTTACTCACTGGAGCGAAGATTCCAAAGGGACCCAAACCTAAAGAATTTGTATCAACAGTCAATAGATACAGATGTAGAAAAAGGATTCGTAAAGATATTGGACGAGTCCGAAGTGAAAGGCACCTTCGGGAAAGAATGGTATTTGCCACACCATCCAGGGCTAAACCCGAACAAGCCTGGCAAAGTAAGACGTGTTTGCAATGCCGCATCCAAGTACAAAGAAGTATGCCTAAATGATAAGCTACTTGCAGGACCTGATCTGCTACATGGGTTGATTGGAACAATATTCAGATTCCGTGAAGGACCAATAGCCCTAACAGCCGACATCGAATCGATGTTTCTACAAGTGCAAGTTCCTGAACAGGATAGAAGTTGCTTGTGGTTTTTATGGCGTCCAAGAACTAACGAACCTGTTCAGATATACGAATATCAGCGTCACGTATTTGGAGCTAAGAGTTCTCCACTTTGCGCGAACTATGCTCTCAAGCGAGTGGGACTGGACAACGAAAAAGAGTATCCAATAGCAACCAAGGCAATACAAAACAACTTCTACATGGATGATTTCATCAAATCAGTAGAAACCCCGGAAGAAGCAATTGAAGTCTTCAACCAACTACAACCTCTTCTCTCACAACATGGATTTGAACTGAAGAAGTGGATAAGCAACAATGATGCAGTTACCGAAGCAATCCCAGAGGACTTGAAGTCAATCAGCAACACAAAGCAAGTCGAAGTGGAACCCAGTACGGAGGGATCTTCAGTGCTAGGACTACAATGGACCGTTACTGATGACAGTCTTCAAGTATGCAGAGGTACAAACAAGGAAGTTGAAGCACCTTTAAACCAGAGGAAGATTCTGTCACTGGTTTCTTCAGTATTCGACCCGATCGGATTGTTTGCTCCGTTCAGTGTTCATATGAGACGACTTCTGAAAGGCATCTGGACTAAGAATGGACAACATTGGGACAACGAAGTGGAGCCTAGTGAAGAAGAGGAATTCCTGAGATGAAAAGAACAACTTCCAATAGTGGCTGAAACAAGCATCGATAGAAGATACTTCAACAGAGAGAGGGATAAAACTGAGCTTCATGTGTTTGCTGACGCATCTGAAGACACGATGTGTGCAGTGGCCTATCTACGTTCACAACCAAAAGAATACTCAGCTGACTTAGCGTTTGTCATTGGAAAATGCAGAGTGGCACCGATGAGGCATCTTTCAATACCACGATTGGAGTTGCAAGCGGCAGTCATGGCAGTGAGGTTGAAAGAACAGATAGTCAAGGAACATGAAATGAGGATAAATAGTTGCAGTTTTTGGTCAGACTCAACTACGGTATTGCAGTGGATACACAGTTCCCATCGCAAACAACAAGTGTTTGTGGCCAATTGAGTAGCTGAGATACTAGATACAACTGATGTTTCACAGTGGAAACATGTGAGCGGTATCAACAACCCAGCGGACATTGGCACCAGAGCAATCAACATTGAAGAACTCAAGAGAAGGGAGTGGCTCACTGGGCCAGCCTGGTTGAAGCGACCAGAAAGCGAATGGCCACAACAGGTGAACTTCATATTTGCCTCAGATGAAGAGAATATACCCTCGTCAGTCTTCATGATACAGGCTGAAGAGAAGAAAGCTGCTATCCAGTGGGAACGATTCAGTAATTTTAATAGACTAGTAAATACAGTGGTATACGTACAGCGAGCATTGAACAAAGACAAACCTGCAACACTCGTGGTCAACATTGAAGAAAGAGAAAAAGCAAAAGCAACAATCTTCAAGTTACTACAACAAGAACAGTTTGGTGAAGAGATGAAATCTCTCAGAGCGGAAAAAGAAATTCCATAAGTCAGCAAAATTCTACAATTCTCCCCCTTCCTGGATAAAGAAGGACTTATTCGAGCCAAAGGCAGAATAGGCAAAAGTCAGTTGGACTTCAATGCAAAGCATCCAATTCTGCTACATTGGAAACATCATGCGGTTGAATTATTCTTGCGAAACGAGCATAAGGACAATCAACACGAGGGCACTGAGCATGTAAGAAACATTGTTCAGCAGAAGATTTCGATCCTAGGCATGCGGAATGCCTTAAGGTCAATCAAGAATAAGTGCGTTACCTGCAGAAAAGGCAGAGCACAAACGATAGCACCAGTCATGGCAGATCTACCCGAAGAGCGGTTAGATGCTTCAACAGCCTTTACAAATGTTGGAGTTGACTACTTTGGCCCTTTCATTGTGAAGATTGGGCGAAGAAACGAAAAGCGATGGTGTTGTCTCTTTACTTGTCTAACTATGAGAGCGGTGCATATAGAAGTGGTACCTAAGTTGGACACAGATAGTTGTCTCAATGCAATAATGAGATTTATTGCTCGAAGAGGCAAACCAAATACAATCATCAGCGACAACGGGACAAATTTTGTTGGAGCTGAAAGAGAGTTTGCAGAGTACGTTGCGGAATGGAACAAAGAAGGGATCGAAGAACATCTAATTCAACGAGGAATCAGATGGAAGTTCAACCCACCCGCAGCACCACACTTTGGAGGAGTATGGGAGCGGTTGGTGAGAAGTTGCAAGAAAGCAATGTATGCAGTGTTGGGGAACAGATCACTCACCGAGGACGTTCTTTCAACAACGATGTGCATCGTTGAGCAGACTTTGAATGCGAGACCTTTGACTCCAGTCAGTTCAGATGTTAATGACTTAGAAGCATTGACCCCCAATCACTTCTTGCTTGGCAACAAGAACTTTTGCTTACCCTACCTACCATGCGCAGAGGAATTTGTTGATCATCGAAAGCTCTTTCGACAAACTCAAGCATATGCAAATCTCATATGGGACAGATTTCGTAAAGAATATCTGCCAACTCTGAACAATCGGCAAAAATGGCGATCTACGGCGAACGAAACCCTTAAAGAAGGCGATCTCGTTTGGTTGATCGAAGACAGCAATAAGCGTGGATATTACAACCTTGGTCGAATTACGGAGACCATCGATGGGTCTGACGGTGTGATTCGATCAGCTATAGTTCGAACGAACGACGGAGTGTACAAGAGACCAGTAGTGAAGCTCGCCCCAGTACTACCTGGAAAAGATGTTTTCGCGATGGAAAACAGGGCCGGCGATATTGCGGCTGAGCTTAACAACTCAGAAATCAAATTGAATAGCGCTTCAAGGTCATTTCAAGCCTTAAAGCTAGAATAGTGTGACAAGCGAATTTTAATGCTACATTCTATCGAAGCCAAACGAATTTGGTCATTTTGTTCAACTTTTATATTTAGCAACTATTATTAGAACACAATCGTCATTCATGAAGTCAAACTATAACTCAAACTCGAACTACCTCAACAACCAGCAAAACAATACTACGACTTAACAGTATTGCATCAGATTCTTTGCGATTGGATTGCGAATCAACCTGTTATTGATACATAATATTCGACAAAACTTCTACATGGTTAACAAATTTCCCATGACATCAAATTTACACTGAAAAAGTGACGTTATGGAAAAGTGTTCACATTCTGTCGACATTATTATCTACAACCAATCAACAGTTGAATTTGACATGTAAATCCACGTGACTAGCAGCATAAAAGGAGCTTGAAAAACTACCAAAAATCAGTAGAAACTCGAAAATTTGGTCATATTAAACTGACATACAGTGCGTATTGAAGCACACTTTCTTGAGCGGTAAATTACTTGTTATCGTGTCTTGTCTCTGTAGATCATATTAGTGATTGTACAGTTTTAACTTTACTTTGACTTGTGAAAAGAGAATTAACTTTGATATTCTCAAATTTTCTTTCTGAGGAACAAAGTTCCTAAGTAAGAGAAACTTTGTGCAAAGCATAAAGTCAGTTTCTCTTACTGGCTTTAACGAAGCCTAACATAGTTCACAAATTGCGTTATTGAGCAATTGAGTGCGCTGAAAAGCACAAAGTGCGAATTTGGTTACATTTGTTAACTTTGATTAACGTGCGAATTTGGTTACATTTGTTAACTTAGATTATCGGGAAAAGGTCGCCGAGAACATTAAAACATCGCGAGATAGAAATTGTTCACCCTAAGCAGTCGCGAGGACAGTTACCTAGAGCTGCACATAAGGGTTTTTGCATTTTCGAATCATAATTTGAGTTATTAACCAAAACTCAAACAACATTTAATTGTTTGAAACAAGTTTGTTATTCAGCAAAGCTGAGCGATTAATTATCAGGAGTAATTGAGCAACAAGTAATGCAACGGTATTCTACAGTATAGCGGATAATACAGTTCACAAAGGTTAACTGCAAAAACACAATATCCGGACAGATTTGAAACCGCTGAAACGAACTGGGCGGTGTAAAGTTTTCCTTGACTTTGATAGGAGAGCAGCCGTTACAAAATTACAAAAAAGCGGTTAATATTTTTTTGTTTGCGTTAAAAAATAGAAAAAAATAAACAGCTTCAAGATGCCCAACAAAATTGGCTGTTTATCTCGTTGCGTAGACAGTAGTCCAAGATGTCCGCAGTTAGGATTTGAGGCCATTTGTGCGTCAGGAAGTACGGACTTAGCGTTTTGCGAGGGTAAGTGAAGAGTTTGAAAGAAAAATATTTTGAAAAATCACGTTTTTTTCTACAAAAATTCTTCCAAAACACCCTTGTGTATGTTTTGCGTGAGTCTTAGAGAGAATTGGAAGCAGTTTTTTGATTTTTTTACTTCTTTCAAACGTCTAATTGAGTTCATAACTCTAAATTTCTACCCAATAACATTTGGTTTACATAACGACTACAATTTTTTAGCTATAAACTAGTTGTTCTCTTCACTGTAAGGTTACAAAAACGTTAGCAAAGTTAATTTCTCCTTGCTTAAATTTCATGAGAACACTTTGACTTTTTTCAAAATTTCATCAGATATCTTTGGTCTGAGTGACGCAATAGGAGATAAAATGTTTGGGTTATGTACAAAAAAACTACACCGGATTTTTCCTTCAAAGACAACAAGATCTCTGAATTATCACGCAAGCTACTTTTAATAATAATTGTTTATCAACATTTTGATCCACAAGTGTCCTAACACAATACCGACGCAATGCTTCACCTCAATTACTTTTCAATTTCAAATTTTTGTGCGTGTTTTCAACTGCCTTTGGGCTCTGTTAAATTGTTGTAGAAACCAACAGCACAAACCATCCAAAATTTTGCAGAATTACCCTTTCTGAGGATCAATGAATGAATTTGTTTTTCCTCATTGGGTTTAATTTGCTTTTTGCTGCATAACACTTTGTCACAAAAGATTTTACTCCTCTTAATTTGTTTTTTATCCCTGTTTTTGGTAATCTTTAGTGGTGAGAAACACTTTTTTATAACTTTAGGAGAGGTTCAAAAATGGCCAACAATTTTTTTCCTCTATTGTTGTAATTTTTATCTTGACTAAATTCGTAACTTTCTTGCCTGAAACACTATTTAATCCCTCTTTTTGTGCAATTACTGACGTTGAAATCAATCATTTTTAGTCAATATTGGGTTTGTAGAGGTTCAATTTGATCGTTTGGGGGATACACCAGAACCAAACTACTTGGGTTCGTGCAAATGAACGAGGTTTTAAAGAGAGTAAACAGCAATGAAAGTAGATTTTTCGCCGCTTTTTATCGCCATTCACTGCGATAAAGCGTCGCATGAAGTAGTTTTGACCTTCTGGATTACTGGAACAATCATAAATTGCTCTCCGGCAGTCTCCCTTTGTATTGGATTTCTACAGTAAAAACATTTCAGTTTTATGATCATGGCTATAGTTTTCACCACCAAGTATTCACGTTTTTTTAAATAGTGATTGGGATGAAATTTGTCACGTTTTCTAAGAATAGCGGTGAAATTGGTGAACTTAGTTGCAAAATTTTTTCTACCGCATCCTCCGCATTTCTAACAAAATTAACACCATTACGCTTGTTCAAACCACTGACTTCTTCATCACCAGTCACATCTTCTTCCTCGTGGCTATCAGTCACTTATTCATATAACATGTTTTTTGTATTCAAATAAGATTTGAGGTTAATAGCAATGTAATTTTTTTACATATTTTGGTTGACTGACGTGAACATTTTCTTTTCACCTTGTTATATAAACAATGGTAACATATATACATACTTCTATACTAATATATATATATATATATATATATATAAATATATATATATATATATATATATATATATATATATATAACATATTATATATACATATATATATATATATATATATATATATATATGTATATGTATATGTATACATATATATATATATATATATATATATATATATATATATGTATGTATATATATATATATATATATATATATATATATATATATATAAATATAATTTTTATATACTTTGCTACCAAAGCCACGTACAATACAATTTGTGCTCTTTATGCGTTACTTTTGCTCTAAATGCTTGGTTTGCACTAACGGGCGATTTTTTGACTTTTAAAACGGGATTTCACGGTTGTTTTTTGTATTTACAAAGAAAAGATGTTTTTGTTTGTTTTACTGCTTGTCCAGTTACTATATTCAATGTATCGACTTTTCATAACAAATGAAAAAAAAAACAGTTTATAAAAATCATGATCTAGTGTACAGCAAGCAAACAAACGTGCCAAGCAAACAGCAGGCTCAAGACCTATCAAGCTACGGGATGTTTCAATTTTTTGTTATAAAATATACAAAAACTCGCGACAAAAATCAGAACCCTTATGTTTGGGCAAGCGATGACCTATGTTTTTGGTTTCAGCATGACCATATAGACAGATTTTGTTTGGTTGTTGATCAAATAAATAATATACTTCAGCTTACTTGAAAATTTCGAAAAATTGCATGAAAAGTGGCATCTTCATAACCTTATTTTGAAGATGATGCTCCGATGCATAATTGTCCATAACTGTTCAAATGGACTCAGATCAAGATTTTTTTATTCTTTCTGGGATTCCCGCTATTTCTTCAAATCAAAAGAGCGGGAATCCCAGAATGGTTAAAAAATAGTCTTGATCTGAATCCAATTTAAAGTTTCCGGACAGTTTCTAAGCAACAGTTGCAAAAACAGAGAGCTTAAGGGAAACAGAAATTTTGATTCAGATGTTGTTAGAAGCTTCTATGAAAAACTATGGACGCTGTCTATTAGATGTTATAAAGCCAAAGATTTATTGAGTCGTTGCTAAAGAACTAATTTGAATTCAAAAAGTTGCAACAATTAATACTTGTAGCGCTGTTTAAAAATTTTTCAAGTGTTTATACTTTTTTGGTACCATAGTGTATCGTGGTTTCATCAATTTTTGAAGCAGACATGACGCATAAACTTATGAATTTATATTTGCTCTTGGGTAACTAAATTGGGATTTTTTGCTCAGCATCTTAAAAAATGACAACTCTAATGTTTAATCGGTGATATATCTTCTTCCTCGTCGCCACCAGTCACTTATTCATTTAATATCCTTTTTTATTCAAATAATACTTATTCCAAACTACACAAAATAAATGCGTTAAAATATTTTTGTGAGATTTTATGTTTACAGAGATGAAATTTTTTTACACTTTTTTGGTTGATTGTCGTGGATTTTTTTTCACCTCTTTAGCCTTTCAGCGGTGCAATTGTTTTACTGCTTCCATAGCATTCAGAGCTTAAAATC
Source organism: Convolutriloba macropyga (assembly GCF_964194025.1). NCBI lineage: Eukaryota > Metazoa > Xenacoelomorpha > Acoela > Convolutidae > Convolutriloba > Convolutriloba macropyga. The sequence continues at coordinate 69,509,239 of NC_134470.1, forward strand.
GCGATTATTACATTTTTTTACCAATTTTTATCGTGGCCCAGGATATTTGAAAAACTGAGAAGAAAACTATTCAGCGATGATTATTTCTGCAGTCAAAACTTTGTAGAATCCCAGAGCGCTGAGTCGCCAATTAATGTCTTTGAGTTCATAAAAACAGCAGTTTTCTTAAATTGGCAGTGACGCGAATCACATAATGACGTTGTGGGAAGTGAAAGCTGTGCTTGAGTTTGCCATAAAATGTGAAGTGTTGCTTAAATAAAAGTGACATTGTATTTTGAAGGACATAAGTTGAAAGCGTAATTTCTTTCAGAAAATATCATTAGTGAAACAAGTTGCCAACTAAACACGAATATTGTCAAGTATTAGGCGAAATTTACCTGCGATTAAAATGTAGATCTTTTCTGTGGGGGTGACAAAAACTGAGGGAGGGGGGCAGAATAGATTCGAAAATGTAATATATTAATGAGTACTTAAAGTAAATCGAAAAGAAAGAAAAATGCTGAAAGATAGAATTCTAAGATGTTTTATTTGTTAAATCAAAATATATTGATTTTGTTTTATATAGTTGAGGTTGACACTAGAAAAGAAAATGAGCGAAAATCCTTTTAATAGAAAATTAGTTCAGACGATTTCTGTTGATAATATAATTGCTCGAGCAAATCTTTTCATAGGCAAATTCGTTTGACTGCAATGTTGAGCATAGTCTTTTGATAAGTCGAGGCCGAATTCTGTGTCAACAGATTAAAGACTCTTCAAATTGACTATTCGAAGGGGCCGAATCCGTAATTTTTCTGTAAAGAAGAGCAACATCACCAGTTCATACCTTTAAAAATAAAATCTACGAATAATATGATTCATCATCAAAATTTTATCTGAAATTCTACCAGCACAATAAAAGTTAATCTTGCAAACTTGCACAACAATTTTGTCTTGCATGATCTTGAACAATTGCTTTTTTTTCTGCAAGAATCTTGCAAGTCAAAGTTACGGTTGCAATAATCGCTTGCAAGATTAACTGTTGTTCTCGACTAGGGATCTAACAGTGAAACTTTGTCGGTTGGCTAACGTGGAAATAACACAAACAAAAGTACAGAATTACTATGCTGAAACAAAGGAAACACAATACTCACACAATAATAGACACAATAGTATAGACCACCATATCCCTAAATTAGCTAGTCAATACAATTATATTACCTGTCAGGACTAAATGATGAACAAAATAATGTCATATAAAATCAGTTCTGATCTGCAAAAATAATACTCTGGTAATTATGATACAAAATATAATCATTAATTTTAATATGATGAGTTCAGTGATTGCCCAATTGGCCGACAGGGGTTTAGCAATCAACCTAAAAATTAGAAATTAGCAATTTCTAAAATTTCGAAATTAATAAGCCGACAACCCGACCGCAGAGTAATTGTATTGGGTGGACCCACTGGCTGTATTTTGACCAATAATATTGGTCCACCAGTCAGGGTAAAAGCTGGCGTTTAAATTTCTCCATTTTTAAACCCCGTCGGCCAAGATTCCTAGCACCGTTTAATTTATACCCTAAGAAGATTTTTTCAAAAAAAAATTAAGTTGTAAGCTCCAGCTCATAGGTTTTTAAGAAAATGCCTCTATCCAATTTCATCTTTACAGGATTGGACATTTTACTCCTTATTCACTACCAAAGAAACAGAACATTTCTGACAAGGAATCGAAATATCAAAAATTTCTTTAACTTTGCCCAGAACGACAACCATTGGAAGTCTAACTAACTATTGGTGCCAATTATTGTCATTTACATTCATAAAAACAACGGTTTTCCAACTTGACAATGACAAGTAGGGAATTTTGACGCCGGCGGATATGATGGTTTGGTAGTATTCACCGTGAAAAAACAACATTTGGTAAATAAAAGTGACACTGTTTTTCGATAGACATGTGTTCAAACAACATTTATTTCAGAAATTTGCTGTCAGAGAACCATAAGATATCATCCAAAATATCAATTGTAGGCAATGAGCAAACTCAAATCTATAGTCAATATTATTAACCTTCTGTTTTTGTTCACAGCCCACCTGTAGGTGTCGGAACTATATTCTCAACTGCTTTTATTCTTTTTTTTCTCTTCAGTCAATTTTGGTCGCGCCCGACATATTTACCAACAGAGCTGTTAGCGGTATCACTAGAAAATCCGTCAACCGCAGAGTGTCAAAAATAAATAAAATTTTCAAGATTTCACATTTAACAAAGATTCTGTTAACTTTTTTTACTTTGAAAAAATTAGATAAATTTTGCCCAATTATGTTATCGTTTTCAACATTTTCGAGTTAAACCCCAATATGATATCAAGGCTATTTTTAACCTGATCGTGATTTTTTATAATAAAAAATAATTACATATTTGGATCCAGACCTTTAGGTTTTTAGAGCCATTTTTCTGTTTTCTTCTTGCTAATGGACTTGACTTTTCGTTGCGACTTGCTGGCAAAGTAGACTAGTTGCGATATAATTAATTTAGGGGTGAAAGTGCGCTGTTGTCTGAATTGGTCTGGAGGCAAATAAATAGTTTGCTGACTTTGACAATAAATATTATCAATAAACTATTGAATCTTTGAAAATTTTTGTTCTTTATGCTGTTTTTTACTGAGTCCCAAAACTGAGAGGTCTCAATGAAAATTGAGAGATTTTTGGCGTTCAAATATAACGCGAACTTGTTCTCAAATTATTGTTTATGACATTGACTGCTTTGAAATCTTTCGTTATACGAAAAGAAAGTAATTGTTTGAGCTATTATTTCAGTTGCTTTTTCTGTAGTTTTTTTTCATTTCACAGTCTGACTAAATAAAGGCTTCAAAGACTTCAGCAGTTGAATTAGCTGAGCTGAATCTATTGCTTCAGATCATTGCTAATGGTTTTTATGACTGGACACTAAAAGTTTCCAAAAATATTTGAAAAAAGAATTAAATTTCTCACCATTTTTGTTGTTATTTGTTGTCTTGCCCTTCACTCGCAATTACTGAAGTTTTCCTTAAACAACTAAGTGGCAAGTCCAAATCATCCCAGTTTTTTCTTTCGATGGCTAGTCATAAATTGCCAATTATTTTTAAAAAATTAAAGTGTTTTTCAGTTTTGTCTAAATTTGATTATTGACTGATTTGAATTTTGAGTTAAAATTGATCGCAAACCGATTACAAATGGACTCATCAATTGTTCTAAATGCTTGATAGAACCACTGGTTTACTAGGGAAGCATAGTTATCATGTCTCAATTGGTTCATTTGACAGTGATTAGTTTATATTTTTGTTTCCGAAAACAAGAACAGTTTAGTCGACGAAAAAATGCCAATCAATACGTTTTGTAGCTTCGTTATTTGTTCTCATCAAAACAAGTGTTATCTGCGTCATAATCAAAAGTTGCTCTATATTCTGAGTAGTTTCAATTTTTGATATTTCTTAATTAATAATTGCAAAATTTTTAGGAACTTCGTTTTTTGTCAAGATTTTTTCACTTTTTCAGATTTCGAATACGTGTGTCTATACGTTTTGTAATCTAATTTAATGAAAAACTAGCATTTAAAGTTTCAACGCCACATATTACGTACCTCAATCACGGCTTACCCTGTGACTATATAGCTTGTGTAACATCTATTTAAATTGGAGCTGATTTTTCATTGTCAATTTAGAATCAAAAGTGCAGAGTTCATTTTTTTTTACTTCAACACGGGCAAATGGGTCGCAACTGGAGGTTCAAAATTTTATCAAAATTAAACAGGCCACTTAATATTCAAAAGACATTACAGTTTCAGAATTAGTTTGAAAACGATTGTGAAATTAAGAAAATTGGGTATATTTTTGCTAATTTTGACCAATAACGTTTGCCAGGGTATGAATTCCGCAAATTATTTGACTAATGAAACTTTTGTCAGAACTAAGAATAAGAAGAACTAGAATTTGTCAGAACTAGAATCCATGGGAAGCAAAACTCGACCCACCTCGCTGAGACATGCAAGATTTATATTACCATGTGGTAATATTGATTATTCTATCGAATAGAACTTCCGTTTCTCTCGATATCCTCTGAGTTCATTACGACGTTTTATAAGAACGTGATGCCGTGACAAATAACCCACAGACGAAAAATCAATGAGCCAAAATACTTAAATTAACCGAAATACCGAATGTGCCCCGTTAAACAGTATTTCATCAGAAAAAGCTCAATTCTTCTGAAAGAATGTTGACCATAATGATGATTTATTTTTGAATAGATGGCCAATTTCGCATCTTTTCCGTTATCCCCCCACACACACTTAACGCTTATGGGAGTATTTTGATGATGGGTTAAATGTCATATATTGTATTTATTACCTGATACTCATTGGGGTTAGGGGTGCTCCCCCACACTTGGATGGGGCAATTATGGTGGAAGTGGTGGAACAGGAGGACTTCTTGAATCTCTCTTTGCTCTGATTGCTGCTGCTTCCACCCCCCAATTGCGTATTGTCTCCATTTGACCCATTCCGCCGAGAAACTCCGCCCGCACTCACCCACACTGCGCTCAGCCACGACATGCTATCCGGCTACAAAAAACAGTAGCAGTCTCTGATTTTTTATATTTTAAAATCGAACGTGACAGCTGTAATTCAAACACTGAAAACATACTCTTAAAGTTTTTGAAAAGTCTCTAAGTTTTAATTATTTTTCTCTCGATTAAAATTTCTAATTTGAAATCAAACAGATTACTGATAACATCCAGAAAGGAAATATTGGTAAATAAGTTTTACTTAAAATTAAGGACTCCTTTCGATGAAAAATCAACAAGTAAAGCAATTAGCTACAACAGAATGATGTAAAACTGATTATAATAAAATGGCTGAATCTTAATGAAGCAGGTTACAATTCTTTGAGGTCCAATTTTATTACTTTAAGTTTCAGATTATGCAATTTTTTCGCGAAACCGAGCAACCAAAATGTAATTTAATAATTTTATCAGTTGAGGGTAATGCTTTGTTGATTAATCTACTGGAAACGCTGACTATCTCTTAGGGGCTCTAATACAAACAATTCGGCCAACATCGCGCCAAAACTGGCTCACAGAATTATAATTTCAAAGGAGTCTGTTCTGAAACGGAAAATCAATAAAGATTTTCAAGATTTTAGTATTTAGGAATATAAACTTCTATATGGACATGACAAAACTTTTCCGACTGCTCTGCAGATTGCTCGTGTCATTGCTGCTGTTTTCAATAATGATTTCTGTACGATAACAGCTAGCAACAACAAATGGACGAAAACCAACTTTTGACACCATTTTCATTTTTTAAAAACAAATCACCATAACTGTTGTGACTGCTGGTTGCGGAGGATAACTGTTACTCATGCTAGTTTCAAAAAGTTACAGAAAAGAATAAAAATTTTGGTTGAATCACTTTTAAAAATTTTCCTAGACGAACTTGACGCTTATTTTGCAAGATCTTGCAAGATTCTTGCAAATGACGCTTATCCTGCATGATCTTGCAAGATTCTTGCAATTGACGCTTATCTTGCAAGATGCAAGATCTGGAATTCTATCTTGCAAGAACCTTACAAGATCTTGCAAGATAGACGTCGAAAAATTTTAAAGCAAAAAGTGCAATTTTAAAGACCAATTGACTCAAAGATCATATTCTCTTATGAGTTCAGTCCATTGAAGTGAGCTCTCGGTTCAAAAACAGAAACTTTCAGATCACTTCGGCCTTCAATAACGTATCTGAGAAAAAAATGTTTAATGATGGTTTCAATGGTTCATTCTGTACAAATCAAATGTGGATAGGTTGTTAAGCACTAAAAAAAGTTGAAAAAAGGCCCCCAGTGCCTTCCAGCTTTCAATATAAAACGTTCCGTTCACAATTTTTCCCATTATTTGATACTTTTCTGTGACTCTAATAATTTTGAATCATTATCAGGTAGCAAGTACCACGAAAACTAATTTTCAGTAACCACCTCAGAGTGAAAAAAACCTAGTTCGTAGTTCCTGCGAAAGCACTGTTTTTCACTGTTAAAAAATGAACCTGATGAAAATCATAAATGGTCAATTTTGTTACCCAATCACTCCATTATAATTGTTCCGATCCCTCTTGAGGTGGAGAGGGAATTATATAGTCATATGGTTTTTTTGTTCAGTCAATTTTCACTGATCGATATATTTATCGTGGAGAGTTGTGAGTAGTATCATTGAAAAGCCCGTCTAGCGTATAATTTCGGATTGAAAAAATTTTGATGAAATGTTTTCTTGAGCGAGTTAACGATCTTTAAATTTTTGTGAATATAAGACGTTATTTTTATTCACGTTTACGGGAACTTTAGCCTAAAACTTCGTGAACATTGCTGAAACTTCTTAAAATTGTTAAAATACTGTTGCTGATTTTTTTTTGAGTCGAAAAAAGTATTGCTGACTTTTGTGATATAAAACTTCGGGAAACAATTTGGCTATTTATTTCAAAATTCAGCCTTTTGTCAAAAAAAATAGCATGAAAGAAGGGTCTTTAGTCCACTTTAGTTACAATTGCCAAAATTACACAACCAAAAAACTAACGCAATCTTTGTAAAATCCAAAAGACGCTAGTCCAACTTCAATTTTCATTGAGCCTACTCTGTATTGAAAATTTTGCCGTTTTTTTGCTAACTTTACTCGATGAGCATCAAAAACGCAGCAATATTCTTATTGTTCAGCTATCAAGTTATCTATATCTTTAACATTGAAAAAAAAATTGTTTCCTATGGACGAAAAACATTAGCGACGCTAGTTTTGGATCAATCTTGGACTGTTGCAATCCAAAAAAAAACATAAGGATTGTAATCAGTCGGTCATTTTTATACAAAAAATCGATCAGTTTTATAATTATTAAAGAAAAGAACAATTCAAACCAAAACTCACTGATGATAGGTCCCATTGGTTTCCTATGTAGCTAAAAAAATTTAGCCAGTTTTTTAACTCGAAAGCTAATGGTCATTTTGACCTTTAAAGATTTTTGATTTTTAAAAACACAATGGCTTATTGAACATTGCTACAATTATTTCCTTAATTGGGTCAGCTTGTAGCTTAGTGTCAGCAAAGAAAGAACGCTTCTTTTTTCTAATCAATAAAAATATTATCTTTAATTATGGTTTCGTGGATTTGATACCACCAAATTTCGCAATTTTTCTCTGTATTTTTAGGCATGTATCTATTTTTCACGTTTTTTAATCATTTTGTCACATTACCATTTTTTGGACAGTACAAATATTACGTTATTTGCGTTCAAAAAAGAAAATTAAATATTGCAAAACATTTAAACGTGAAGATTATGGTTTTAAGGGCTTCGACACCACTCTCTTGAAGAGTTTCATTGAATTTTGTCGATTTTAACTGTCGGTTTTATTTTGTCTTTTTAGTCGCATGCACTTTAATGGAAAACGACAGTTCTAATTGCCTTTTTATTGAAGAATAGACGAGCCGATATTCTGATCTTATCAGATAGCTGATGGCTTCCATGACTTTGAAAACAAAAGTTTTCAGAAATAAAAATCTTTTTTATCTTCGCATTTTTTGTTCTTTTTATTGTCTATTTGTCACCTAATATTGTCAATGAGAACAGAAATTGGTCTCACGACGAGGCGCAAATGTGCAAAATCAAATGTTTTAAAAAGAATTTCTTATTAAATCAATGGCTTCAAAACGTGTTTTACGCAAAAAATAAAGAAAAATTAATTTAATTTTTGTTGTTTGTCATATTTGACGTTTTTTTTGTTGACCTAAGACATAATCTGAGTAAAAAGTATCTTAAGGGCTACTTTTGAACGATTACACCATTTTATTTTTTTTGTAGCTATTGGCTTTTATGACTTTGAAAATATTTTTTCGAAAATTACTGTTTAAGATTAAGTTTTACCTAATTTTCCAAATTTCCTTTTTGTCTTTTTAGTACCTAGTCTCATTAATGAAAGTTCACACACCACGTTATGTGTTTTCAAAAAAGGCGCAATCGAACACATTTTTTGGGCGAAATATGGCCTTACAACTTCGACAGTGTCTTCTCAACAAGTTTTAAATGAATTTTTGTTTGTTGTTTCAATTTGTTGCTTTTTTTGTAACCGCATAAAAAATAGAACACTGACAGGGCTTAGTGCCCTCCTAAAGAAACATAGCTTAGCTAAGATCTGTTAATTGTTTTCAATTGATATCTAATGGTTTTCATTACTCTGAATTATATTGTATTTACGACCACAAGCGCTTTTATTAACCTTGTTGTTTTCGTTCTTTTTTTGCTAATTGTTACCAAGGCTTATTATGGACTGGTCCCATATTTTTTCTAATGAAGTAAAAAATATTTAGTTTCAGTTTTATCTGACGCTATTTTGACTTTTGGTTTTAAGCGTTTTTCAAATGAACATCAAGTTTTGGCTGTAAGTAATGTTTGTTGATGTTGTTGATGTTTTTGTTTTTGCTGTTCGTCTTGACTACCTTTCTTAAATTTGGCAGGCTGTTTATTCACCATTTTTTTTTGAAAATTACTCGAATTTTTTGTGTTTTTCTATCTGTTCCTCAGTTCTTAGACAAATATGCCAAACATGTGGATGAAGGAGGTCGGAACAGTATGTGCGAACGCATATTACAGAACCTCATTTCTATTGGTAAAAATTGATATCAAGTTTTCCTCCGAAAACGAATTTGAAATGCTTGTTTCCAGAAAAATGATTGATTCAATATATTTTTTATATCAAAAAAATGCCTCTGCTTGCTCGTTCGTTCGTAAGCGCTGGCTCGTTTTTCTTTGGCTCGCTTTCACGCTCAGTTGTTTTTGTTTCGCTCGTGTTGCGCTCGCTCGTATCGTTCGAACCCCACCCGTATATGTGCCCCTTTCTTGTGCATTTAGGTGTTGTTTTATATCTTCCATTCTTTTTTTCTGTAGTGTTATAACCTCCAGCCCTCTCTGTGCCCTTTTTTATTGTGCATTTTGATGTTCATGTATATGTTTGTCTGTTTCTTTCTTCAGCGCAATAATCCCTTGGACTTGTTTGTGACATCCTTCGCGCATTATTCTTAGCTCTTCAGGGTAATTTTTGGCGTCTAGGTCAGGTGCGTTCGTTCAGGAGCTGAGTAATGCACCGTCTCTCCTCTTGACTAGATTAATGCACCGTCTCTCCTCTCCTCCACGCTCAACCTAAGACTAGATTTCCGGACGCCCATCTTGCAAGGTTCTTCGCAAAGTTCATCGCTTATCTTCCAAGACCTTTGCAAAAAATCAGACATTTATATTAAAGTTTCTTGCAAGATTGACACTTGTCTTGTAGGAAAATTGCAAGACTACGACGCTTATCTTGTAAGAATCTTGCAACCGTCTGACACTTATCTTGCAAGAATCTTACAATATCAACGCTTATTTTTGCATTTCCGACGGCTATGTTGAAAGATATTGCGAAAATCTGGTAACGTCTAGCAAGATGGCGCGTAATCCTTCAAGACTCATGCAAGATTCTTGCAAGAACTTGCAAGATAGCCGTCGGTAATGGACTAGTGTTTAAAGTGAAAAAAGACAAACGAGTAATTTGCGGATTTTTTATGTTTTTTTTCTAGAAACATTTATTTGTTCTTTACCTTGAACTTTTAAATCATCTAACTTATTGTTATTAAGTTGAAATCTCTGCATTCAGTTGGAAAATTTATTGTCTCATACTAGGAAAAGTCATTTGTAATAAATGTTTCTGATTTTTTAAAAAAGTTTTTGAGTTTTTTTTATTTCCAGTCAATATTTTAATTCTGCATCTTGGCTGTACATTTAAAGTCAGTTGGTACTATCTGAGGAAACATTTACTGTTAAAGAATCAGACTTTTCGGAGATCTCCTGAGAAGACTATCATAAAAGAGTTGCCACTGAAGTCAAAAAAGAAATTTTGCAGTCCGTTTAACAAACACTTTTGTGAAAGTTTACCGGAGAGCTAAGTCACAGAAAATTTACCTTGCTTAAATCACCCAAATGCTTTTCTCAGTTTTTTTCATATTGAACAGCACAGTACTTCGTATTAGGTAACAAAATAGCTAGAATATATAATTTCAAGACTTAGTATTAATGTTACGGAAGTTCGCTTTCGTCTCAGAAATATGCAACGTTTGTAGTTAAAGTTCTCTATTGTGTTTTAAATTAGAATTAATAATGATGTCAACTACGAATAGTTTTGCAATTTAAAGCAATTTCTTGTTGACAAAAGTAAACATGCAAGAACTTGCGAAAAATCAGTAAACAATAAAAAATGGTTCTTGATCACTGTTTTCAATAAAAAGCAGGTAACAATGCTTTTCACTTCAGGAAATGGTTGCCAAGTTTGCTCATATTTCATCAAGTTCTAATATGGTATAAAGTATTTGATAACCATTAGGCACAAAAGTAAGCGAATGTTTTAACGAAAAATTGCTTTTAGCAGAATTGCTTTGAGCAGAAAAATTGCTTTTAGCAGAACAAAAAAGTTTTTTGGCAGAACTTTTAGCAGAGAGAACTAAAGGCTAATTTATTCACTTTTTCAATAATGTTTTGCAATTTTGTGGCATGTAAAGGCAAAACCTACACATATCTATTAGCAATGTCGGTCACTAAAAATTTACAGTCACAAATAAATAAACCTATAAAAACGATGTGTCCTGCAACCATGTCTATTATATTTTTGTTATACTCAAGCAAGCATGCAAACAAAAATTTGTTTTCTTTGTCAGTTTATACAATTGTAAACAATTATAAAAGACAAAGCACCATTAAAGTGGCTATATTTAATCGACTTCAAAACAGTTCTGCGAAAATTATAGTACTAAAAATTTGTCAAAATATGCACTGACTTTACGCGGGTCCTGTAACTAAGTTTTACGTTTACGTTGTGCCAACATTCTTTCAACCCTTAGCCTTAGCATTTTTTATGCTGTAATAAATATCAAGAATCGCAACGTTTGACGTAACTGCAGTTAATTTGAAATTAAGTTGAGGATTTTAGGAAAGAAATGAACTAGAAGGATGATAAAGTTGGATGGAAATATGAGCAATCTTTTCATTCTGACCCAGGTTAGGTGCACGAACATAGACTGCTCTGATCAGACCATTTCCCAGACTTTGCCCCCTTTTATCAGACCATCGTGCGACCGAAAGCCCTCTGATCACACCGTAGTGCGACCCAATAAATTGTGCGACCATAGTGCGAACCAAAAGACCTCTTGTCAGACCATCGTGTGACCCAAATCCCTCTGATCACATTATCGTACTACCCAAAAATTTCTTGCGACTTTAAGGTGACCAACGCTCCCTCTTATCAGACCATACTCGAAACTTTGTCCTATGATCAGACCATGCCTCAATACATGTCATAATCTGTTGTTATTTGTTTAAACCATTCAATTCAAACCTATATATAACTCATCTTAAAATTGATCAGTTTAGTATATATTGCTAAAGTTAGGACAAAACTAATTGATAAAAACATAAACAAAAAATCATTTTGAAGTGCCTGCAATTTTTCTTTTGCATCATCAAAAAAGGGATAAAAAACTCCAATCAAATAAATATGGTCAGTTAATGCTATGTGGTCAGATTTTGGGGCAATTTATGTCTAGACTTTGGTCTCAGATTAGACCGTAAGGCGAGCATTGTCCAGACTTCCGTGAGACGTATGATCATATTAAAATCCGACTTTGCCCTCTGATCAGACCGTAGTGCGATCATTGTCCAGACCATTTCGCAGACTTTTCCCACTGATCAGAACGTGGTGCGACCATTGTCAAGACCATCGTACGACTCAAGCGATTCCCGGACCATATATTTTGGGTCGGACCACGCCACCAGTATGCGATCCAAATGGTCTGACCCAGAGTTGCCTAGGGTCGCGCATCTAAACTTGGCGAACACTCAAAAAATAGCAAAATATTTATATACTGCCAAATTTAAAATGCTTTTCTTTCTTCAAGCCAAATCGAAATTGCTCAATCAAATTTGTCTACACTTTTATGAAAAAATTGTTGCAAATTTATCAAACAAAATTATCTTTCCTGATTTAAGGCTGAATCTAGAGAAAGAAAACTGGTGGTGAGTAAAAAAGCGAAAAAAAATATTTATAAACAAACAATTGGATACAACATGATGCCAAAAAATGAGTTCAACGACACAAAACTTAGTAACTGTTCCTCCCTGCTTAGCCTCTAAAAACGTAAAAAAATGCACTACTTTTGTAAAAAGTTTTAAGCAGGCGAAATATTTATGCTGATTTTTTTCCATCTCTTTGTAACTAATTTTGCTGTTTGCTGTCTGACTTGATGTACGCTCTTCCGAACTACAAATAGAACTCCATCTTTGCTCAAAACGTTTGCATCACTTTTGATGTTGCGGAGACGTCGCGACATGCGATCAATATGTTGAACTTACTAACGAGTAGTAACTGCGTTTGAATTTTTGGTTTTTGAAGCCCTGAAACTGTTCCTCATTGCTTTTGAAGTAAAAAAAACTAAAGTTTCCTAACTGTGCTTCGGTCTTCTTCGTAGACAAAAAGTAAATAATTTGAATAGTTTCTCTCTGCAAAATATTACATTATGTTTTCTAACGGAGTCGTGTAGAAAAGAAAGTTAAAATTTAATGATTATTTAATACTTTCCGATTATTTAATTAACAAATATTGAACTAAGAGTCAACAATCCCCGCGTGCTATGTCAACTCAGTGTCAGATAATCCGGTAGCAGCTACTGTAGTGTCAGATCCTATCAGAAACTAACGATGAACTAAATTTTTGGTAAATTGTCCGGATGAATTATAAGCTTCAGCATTTCAAGTCAATGAAGTGCTGTTTCTTTTTCTTCTATCTTTGTTTTTGTGCAAATCAGTGCTATGAAAGAGAAAACTCATTTTTTAGATGCTTTTGCCTTGCTCACCTCTGTTATTATCTACGCAGCTTTGCCAATTTACAAATAATTTTGTCTATTCAAATTTTTGTACAAAAAATTGTGCTTGGGAAATTACTTAAATGAAGTATAAAAGCAAAATATCATATTTAGACTTCAATTTGCTGCCGATTTGATTGCATTTCTTGTACGTTTTAGCTCAAACATTAATGTGTCTGGTTTCGCTTTTGTGAGCTTAAGAATAGGTTCTACTTCTTTTGACCCCGATTTATTCACACCGTACAATGCTTTATGAGTGTAAATTTCCTTTGAACAATTGAGTCTTTCGTTTTATTTTCCTCAAAATTATGTGCCATTAGCTTACAGATTAAAATCGGGGTGAAATGACTGAGGTGTGGAAATGAAATTTTACCCCGCTTTCAATCTCTATTAATAAGATTAATTAATATTGATTCAGACTGTTAGAGTATACAGTCTAGTAAGAAAGTTGTGCTCATAAAAATGGAGCTTGAAATGATAGCTCAATATAAGGGAGCATAGTAAGACTCTCGCTTTGTGAACCAGTTGGCTCAGTAGAGAGCAGAGGATTGCAATCAATTAAGAGATTGTGGGGTCGCAACCCGCAACTGTACTCTCACTATAATGGTGTTGACATAGAATCAACATAACGAGCAAAGAGTTGCTCTAATACAGACCCTATTATCCTCAATTATAGAAAGCTTACAATCGGGGTGAAACAATGTAGGGGTTAAATTATTGCGGTGCTAAATGATCTAGAGGGCTACAAAATCGGGGTTAAAATATACGAGGTTTGAAGAATTGGGGTGAAGAAAACAAGACCACTAATAAAAGGGGATCAATTCGGGATTGTAATGATTGCCATATCCCCCCCCCCCCCTAATTGTTTCAACATCATATCTTTTGACCCCTATGTCCTTTAATCTCGCAACCGTATAACCCCCAAAAATTTTTCGTCAAATCCTGGGAGTCTCTTATTTTGAGTATCAATCCGTACACTCCTTACCCAAACCCTATTTTACCAATCATGTAAGAAATTAAAATCGAGACGAAATGAAAGAGGGTGACTCAAACACATGAATAAGCGACACACAGTTTCTATTAATCATCGCCGATTTTTGAAACACGGCTTGAGAAGCTTACTGCACTTTGGAGAGCGAGCAGACTGAGTTCGTTCTTTCTTTTCAATTAGCTTCAGAGAGATAAAGAGAGAGAGAGAGAGTCGGTTTGTTATCGTCTTTTGAACATGAATACTTGTTATTGGGGGGGGGGCATGTTTTACATTTGTCAAATAGTTATGCTTTTTATAGAAGCGTTGTTCGATTTGCAACTACTTATAGCGGACATTTGCGAACCAAGGCTTTGAAATAAAGCAATTGAACGTTTGTATGTAGCATACTACTTGAGGCACTAATTAAATTCTACTGATAATAACGAAATTGTAGTCCCGATAATTTTTTTCTCTGTTTGAAAGAAATCAATTGAAGAAAGAAATTGCAAATTGATTTCCATTTTCGGACAATTGATCGCTTTTTGAGAGGCTTTTCTAAGATCAATTATTGTTTGGCTAATTAAATCCACAAAGGGTGGTCTTTAAATGATTGTGGAAAAAACTCAAAAACTAGTGACAATTGGTGTAAAAATAAATAGTTCAATCGTTTTGCGCTCTTTTAATGCAATTTGGATGGCATAGCAAGCCACGTGATCAAAATTAACAAATCAATAAGCAATGATTGAAAGTCATCAGTACTTCATACCCACCTGGGCATCACTAATTAATGCCCTCTAATAATAATAATTTCTGGTAATAATTTATCTACAACGATCGAGTGGTATTTTATAACAGATGGTGACGCATTTTTTAAAAAAGATTTCAGGCTTTTATGCCAAGGTGTGCGTTGTTGCTGATAACTTAATTTGAAATTATAGTACAATACCGTTACAATTATCTGCACTCAGTTTTGCTCATTTAGTTTTCTCGCATTCAGTTATTTTTTTCTAGGTTAGTGTAGCCCGGAGTTTTTTCGCTTTTTTGTGGCAATTAATTTTTTTAAATAGATTTTGTAAATTAGTCCAAAAAATTATAAATCGTTTATGAACTTATCCAAAAGTTTACAAATAGTTTATAAATTAATCCAAAGATTTAAAAACAATTTATAAATTAATCCAAATGTTTACAAATAATTTATATATTAGTGCAAAAAATTGCAAATTATCCATTTTTTTCTACTGGGGAGGCTTGGTAATTTCTCATACTCAATATTTTGCTCAAATTCTTTTACAGTTTCTATCATTTAATTTAATTGGTTCCCGTAAACATAATTGGAAAATTTCTGGCATGAAGATTTGCCACTTGCTATTTGGTTTGAATTTGGTCGGTAGATTGGAGTTCTTATAGTATAATTAACTCCCATCTGTTTCAGTTTATAATTGGAAAAGAAATTAATTTATTTTGGTTCTATTAGGTTGTCAGTTTTCCACTTAGGCTAATTTTTTTTCTGAATCTGAATGACATTTAACCAAAAAGAAAGTATAGAAACTCGCAAAATAGGAAAAACTAAATGTATTTTCAAAACTAAAGAATTAAAAGCTAAAAGCAATCGTTCGAAAGTTTGGTGTTTCTGAAAGAATTATTATTCACAAAAACTTCAAATATAAGATAAGCAGGATGGTTATATTAATTTACCATTAAGGTCTGGGAATTTATCAAAAAATAGACAATCTTTTCTGATGGAAGATTTGACATATAAAATGAAAAACAGGAATGAAATTTTGTTCAATGAAGACAAAACATTCTCAACATGCCCGTACATTAATAAAGTTTATATATATTTTTTAAAAGAAACCTTTATTTTGTGGCACCGTAGATTTGTTAACACAAAGAAACAGAAACACATTTGAGCGTTTAACAAGGTTTTGCTCTTTTCTCATCTTTCATATCAATTGGCGCAGATTTTCGTTTTTGTAAACACTAATTATAGCATTGACAACCCAAATCTTTTTTAAAACTATTGCAGTGCCGGCAGCTCAGAAGGCTCCAAAAAACCAAAAAACGTAAGTAAAAACAATTGATTGAACATTCCTACCAACTTTTTTGTGACCGCTCTCCCAGAAGAAATTAATGCAAATTTATTATCTTTCTTCAACTCTGAGTGCAATTGTTTTTGCTGGTTTCAATAGCTTTTGAACTAAGTTGAAGCGTTAGCAAAAAAATCATGACAAAGTTGACATCTTGTCAGAATCCAGTGGATGCGGAAGATATAAGTTTTGATTTTTGAGACATCTGGCTATTACGAAAAATGCATTATTTAAAACAACTGTCGATGTCAGCAAAATGTAAAACAATTAAAAGTTCGACAAGAAAGCAATTAACAAGACAAAAAACAACAGCTCTCAAACAAAATTTACATGTAAAACAAAAAACTGAGACATCACAATAGAGACAGTCATGGCAACAATCAGTAGTTATGCAGCCGAAACTGCGATGGCTTCAAAGAAACATCAAGAAACTTAGAAGTTTCCTTTATTAAAGTTTCAAAGAACAAAAGAAGAACTTACCTGACGAACATTGTTGCTGTGTCCATAAGTAATGGCCACAAAACTAAACTCAATTCTAATTTCGTTTTGGCGTTATCATTATCTTAATGATCAATCAATCATATGTCAGAAGTAAATTCTCCCACTAACAGAAACCTGACTCTAACATCCACCGACCTCCAACTAATGAACTTGATTGTATCTAGGCCATATATGATTCTCATGAATGTTGATGGAAATAGAAAATCACCTACGGGATTCACAACTAAGATCTATTCTCATAACAATCAAGTGCAATATTTTTAGCTAATCTAAGTTTTATCTGTATTTTTTTTGCATAGATAAGTACTATAAATAGTAGCTAATTTTTGTATATTTTCAGTTCCAAATTTAATTTAAAATTCAACTTATTGAACTCTTTTGACCCGTGTTATGGACCACGACAATGGTGTCCAGACCAACTACAGACAGACAAATTTTAGATTTACAGAATGCAGAATCAGCTACTGCGTGGATTTTGTCTTTTGTGACGAAATGTCGGGCAGAGAAGAAAGAGACAAAATCAACACCAATGGTACTGTACAGGACCTACAGGTAACCAATCTATGCCTTAGTATGTGCGGGCAAGATCAAATTATTAAACTTACGAGCCTAATTAGTCCGAAGAATTTAATAGACACTCCGTAAAAAGACGTCAGATTGGCTATTCAAAATTATATTTCTCCTAAAGACAGATAAGTAACGGCAGAAAGGGCTAAATTTCTGTCCGTACCACAAGGTGCAGGTGAGTCAGACGACGATTTCATAGCACGTTTTAAAAAAGAAACCCGCTATTGTGACTTCGCAAAACTCAAAACGGCGGCCAACGCCGCAGAAGAGTTGGTAAAAATAAAGTTTATCTCACGTTTGAGAAAGCCAAAAGAAAAATTTGCGGCTAATAAAAGCAACAATATGTGCAATAGTTGTAGAGGTAAGCAACATTCCAGTAGACCCTGTCCAGCGCTAAGTAAAAAATGCAACACCTGTGAAAAGGTGGGACACTTCTCAAAAATGTGTAGAAGCAAGCCCCAAACAAATTCAGGTAAGTACAATAAACAGAATAACTTTTAAGAAGAAAAAACTTCTTCAGAGCAAACATCTCCACCATCGGAGATGGGAATGTTTTATACTAAAGAACAAATCTTTAGCATGTCTGCGACATGGGAATATATCTCAATAAATAACTGCAAAGTGAAAATGCAGGCAGACACAGGTGCAGATAGCACAGTGATATCATCCAAAATATGGAATGAGCTTGGTAAAACTCCGTTGGATGGTAAAATAAGGCATCTCGAAGCTGATGATGATCATCAATTAAAGCTTCTGGAATCACTTACTTGTGACGTTGAGTCGAAAGGAAGCAGGCTTACACAAAAACAACTAGCAGTTGTGCAGTTTGATAAAGAGTTTGGACTACTTGGTAGAGACCTTCTATCCCAGCACGCTGTGAACAACACGACATCCAAGCACCTACCTGCTTTAAAGTGTTACAAAGCTCATGTGAAGCTGATACCAGGATAACAGCCAATGTTCTGCAAAGCCAAAGAAATACCTCTACCTCTTCAAGACAAGGTCACAGAGAAGCTGGAACAGATGGTCAGACAGGGCATCTTTGAACCGGTACAGCCAGGAGGAGTCACTAATGCATCTCCAGTGGTGTGGCAGAGAAAGAAGAGTGGAAAACTGAGACTTTGCAAGGACTTCAAAGTGCATATCAATGGCAAGTTGATGGATGAGGACTACCCAATACCAGACATCGAGACAATCTTCCACAACCTACATGGGGCCTCATATTTTGGTGAAATTGACCTCTCAGACGCCTACTATCAAACTGAACTTGACGTAGAGGCAAAAGATATATGTACAATCAACACATCTCAAGGACTGTTCAAGATGTGCCGACTACCTCAAGGATTGAAAAACTGTTCTTCAATCTTCCAAAATTGCATGGAATTAACACTCAAAGGAATCAACGTAGTTAAAATTTTTCAAGACGATGTTATGGTCTTTGGAACAACCAAGGAGTAGTTCGACAAGAGAATGCTTGCAGTCAAGAGACGACTACGTGAGAAAAATTTACAATTGATGAGAAAAAGTATAGCTCAATACCAGTCGATAGCGTTAGTTTTTTGAGGTACTCCATTTCAAAAGAGGGAATAGCGCCAGATCCCAAACATGTTGAAAAAATTAAAAAAACAAAAGCACCAAAAAAAAACAAACAACTCAAATCGTTTGTTGGGCTGGCAAATTTTTAAGGAAGAATGATTCCTGATTTTGCAACAAAAATGCTACCTTTAAATAACATGAGAAATAGCGATTTCTCATAAGGCAAAATGCAACAAAAAGCCTTTGAAGACATAAAAAATGAATTATGCGCAAACCCACTTGTACAGCCATATAGTTTACAAAAAGAAGCAACAGTTACTACTGACGCCTCTGAAAAAGCCATTGGCGGGGTTCTTTCGCAAGAAGGACATCCAGTCATATATGTATCGAGAAAGTTAACTCCTGTGGAGCAAAACAATTCGAACATAGAGCGCGAAGCCCTGGCAATTGCGTTTGTGGTCACAAGATTGAAGCAGTTCCTTCTTGAAAGACGATTTACCCTACAAACGAACCACAAACCACTCAAATATCGCTTTGCACCAGACGAAGAGATCCCGAAGACAGCATCAGCTAGAATCACATGATGGGCAATAGCTCTAACGGGCTTCGACTATTAGCTGAAATAGACAGCAGGAGAGCAGATACCCCATGCAGATGCTTTGAGCAGAATGGATTTTGACGAAGACGAATCCGACCACGCTCGAGTGTGCTTCGCAATCAATAACATCTACTCCGCTCATAGTGATTTGGTGACCCAAGCTGAAATAAAAACAGAACTTGGAACTAACAGACACTTCTAGGACATAATTAAACGAATCAAAAGCGGCAATTGGAAACCAGAAGCGGAAAAAGGATTCCAACAACACAAAGATGCACTGACCATACTCAATGGAATCATCATCAGAGGTGTTGTTCCCTTCATTCCGCCCAAACTACGACACTTGGTTTTTCAAAAGCGCATTAAACACACCCTGGTAAGAATGCAACTCATGCATCAGTCAGAATGATAGCATGGTGGCCTGGCATTCCCCAAAATGTTCAACATTTTGTTAGTAATTGTAAGAAATGTCAAATGAACAGGCCTAGCCTGGGAAAAACAGTCTTTCCGTGACCAGAAGCCGACGTTTGGGAACGAGTCCACATGGACTGGGGTTATGCTAAGGACCTATGCAATATCTTAGTAATTTTTGACGCGGGTTCTGACTGGATAGAAGCTTTAACCGCGGGAAAACGAACAACAGAAATGTCTCTGCAAGATTCGGAATACCAAAAACTTTAGTATCAGATAATGGTCCTGAATTTGTAAGTGGTGACCCTGAACAGTCGTCTGAATCATTGGGAATGAAGAAAATGGAATCACCCGTCTATCAGCCAAGAGCTAATGGTCTAGCTGAAAGAGCAGTTCAGACAGTGAAGCGGTTACTTCAAGCATGGAGTCCCAATCTTAATGTGTCATTTGGAGCACTCCTGCAGATGGCACTGATGACACATCGCAACACTTCAAAGACAAGGAGCAAATCTCCAGTTGAAATCCTGTTGGGACGCAGAGTGGGACTACCAGCAATAGCAAATTTCGACTTGTGCGAACCCATTCTATTCAAGGCCAATGAAAAGAAAAAGACAGTTCCTGCTACCTTCATCATCAGGAAGGGCTTGAACACATCTTTCATACAGCCCAAAAACTTAACAAGTACTGTTCTAGTGACCAATAACCAATTTGCGAGACTAGACGAGGACAATGTGAAAACTGAACCACCAGTAGAGAAGACCGTATCTCAAACAGAACATTTTCACAACACAGATTTAGGACATTCACATCAAAATGATGCTACTGCAGCCACATCTTCTGCAGAGCATCAACAACCTGAATCATCAGAGCCTTCGTGAACTTCGACAAGAAGTAGAAAACAACGCGCCAAATTTGGTGAACCTATACCCACAAACTTGCTTAAGAAAAGAGGGAGGCTGTGATGATTTCAAAGAAACATCAAGAAAATTAGAGGTTTTCTTTATTAAAGTTTCAAAGTAGGAAAGAAGAAATTATCTGACGAACTTTGTTTCTGTGTCAATACGTAATGGCCGCAAAACTAAACTCAATTCTAATTTTGTTTTGGCGTTATCATTATCTTATTGACCTATCAATCATATGTCAGAAGTAAATTCTCCCACCAACAGAAACCTGATTCTAACATCCACCGACCTCCAACTAATTAACTCGATTGTATCTAGGCCATATATGATTCTCACAGAAATGTTGATGAAAACTGAAAATCATCTCCGGGATTCAGAACTAAGATCTATTCACATGTCAAACAAGTAAGACGTATTTAATTGATCTGTTTTTAATTAATTAATTTTCTCTTTGTATTTTCTCTGCATAGATAATTACAATAAATACGAGCTATATTTTGTATATTTCCAGTTCCAAATTTAATTTAAAATTCAACTAATTGAATTCTTTTGACCCGTGTTATCGACCACGACAGAAACAATGCTTTACATAGATGTTCTGCCTTTGCGGGCATTTCAGACGGCGGATACGCAGCCCTCTGCACAACAGAAACCACTTCCATACATCCACATCATCGGTAACTGCATCAGAAGCATGATCTCGTCCCTGCACGCTGCGCATAACCTTGATAAAAGAACCTGAACGCCAATGTACTAATACGCACCGACAGCCACTCTATGTAAATCATTGCTATTGAAATCTCGGGCTACAGAGAAGATACGGACCACACTTAGACAAAAATGTTAACATCCAGTGGATTCCAGGCCACATGAAAATACCCGGCAATGAGACAGCAGACAGGCTCGTGAAAAGGCCACCACCCCAAGAAACACCTCCCGAGGAAACGTCCCTAAATGCAACCATCTCAATCGTCAAGAGGCACTTCAGGGATCCTCTCCGTCCCTCCCACAAAAGGACCAAAATCAGTTACAAAGGCTACAATGCAAAGAAAGAAGAGAAGTTTTCAAGAAGAAGAAGCGCGCAGTTCTCTTTGCACAGCTGAGAAGCAAGCACAGGAGGCTGTTCAAAGCCTACGCTCATCTCATGGCTCCAATGGTCGACCCAACTTGCACCAGCGGCGAAAAAGAAGCCCACACTCGAGAACACTGGATCCAATGCCGCCTGGCAACGCTGGCGATCAAATTCAAACTACTGGGTGTCATAGTCACAACCTCTGTCTCCTCTCAGAAGAACCCGCCATTGCAATTGAGCTAGCCAGGAAAACAATGAAAGGAAAACAGAAACATCATCATCACCAACACCAAAAAAAACAACAACAACAATAACAACAACAACAAGAACTACAACAACAGCAATAAAAAGCGACAACAATAACCAACCCTATGGATTAGTTCTACACGATCAGTTATCACAAAATAGGAACAACTAACTACGTAATTACGGCAAATTGTCCTTATGTTTGATTTTAAAAAAATGTTACAAATTTGCAAATAATTGTCTACGCCAAATTTTTTATGGAACTGGAAGCCTTCAGTTTCAAAAAGTTTCTTTATTGTTTTGAAAGATTTGTTGCGTTTTAAGGAAAAACAATAAAAAATAAGCAGAAATCCTAGAACGAATGTTAGCAAAACTGACCAAATTGAGATCAAAATAGTTCAAAATCTTTAAGAGTTATTTTTTAGAGAATTATATTTTATTTTGAATTTGAATCCTAGACGTAGAGAGCTATGACATGGTACCATACATATTGATCTGGTACCATGTCCAATTCTTTTCATAAGAAAAAATGGAAAAAGTAGTGCTGACAATTTGTTTTCCCATTTTTTTCACCTATACTTCTCCCTCCGTTGCTTTTCAAGCACTCTGATATACTCACGTGAGCAACTCTGTAATTTTTTATCCTTCCTAGCAACTGGTGCTGCTCCTTGTCCTCAGTGTAATCCTGCTGTTGACATGAGTTCATCATCTGTGGTGTCCGGATTGGTTTGCACGATGGTCCGTTTACCATTCTGGGTGACCTTTTGCGACCATTCTGCTGTGCTTGACCGTTATCATTTGCTTGTTTGAGGATTAGTGTATTGTAGATACAAGACGTCTTAGCCACCGTGTTAGCGGTCAGGGAAAATGCCGTTCCTAAAAAAGATTTTAAATGAAGTAAATTAATTTTTTATCAATATACCGAGTTGAATAATAATTTTTTTAATCTCTTTAAAGGCCATGTAAAAAATTTATAAAAACACCGCAAATTTCGCGAGTTTTCTATATTACAGTTCAAATAAATGAATTTTAATTGCCACAATTAAACAAATGGCAATTTCAGTCAAGTATTTTTACGAAATCGTTCGTATTGGTTCAAAATATCCTAGTTTAACTTTTTTCCTTTTCATAAGCATCGCAAGATATCCTATTTATCTCAAAATGCCCGAAAACTCGGCAAGGGAAAAAGTAGAGGTCATTAAGAAGCCGCATGTTTTTCCTCACCAGTGCTTCTTTTACCATAACGAACATATTTTGGGACAAGCTCTGCAGATATAAAAATTTGCACTTAATTAAACAACGCAATAACTTTTTCCCTTTGCTTTCGTTTACATTTTAACAACTGCAATTTCCGCTGGCAACGTCAAAGTTGAGTTGACCTCAAAAGATTTTTTTAACGTGCGTGTACTAATTTTTGACATCAACTAACAAGCGACCGCTTTGAAGATTTTTTTGCACGATTTTGCTGTCTTCGAACAGCTGGTTTTGTCGCTTCAAAAAGTCCATAAATAGAATAACTAATAAATAACAAACATTTTGGTTCGCCGGTGTCTATATTTTGAACTAAAAATAGGCTCATACGTTTTTTTTCTCTACACGATCCATAAGGGTTTATGGTGGCCTTTAGAAGCGCATTTGATAAATTAAATGTTTAGATATTGTAAATGATCATTTGTAATATACCGTTCAGTAAACAATTTATTATTTTGTTAATTTGTTCACGAAATACAGAAAAATTGGATCTTTTCCGTTTGTGCCCTAATAATGGCCATAATAAGGGAACTTTCTGATGATTGTTAGAATTAATTTTCATAACGATCGCTTGTTTATGTTTTTTTTAAAAATGAAACCAAGAAATAGCACAAACACGGCCTATAATTGATCCTACCCTACGTTCGCATGATATGGGAATTATATAGTCAAATGATATGCCTTGATCATTGATTACTGCAAGCGCACTTCGGACGCTTAAAACGCAATAGGTCATTTCTATCTTGGGGGATTCTTATCGAGTTATTAACTTTGATTTGGCGCCTCAAATTGGGCAGATTGGAGTCGTTTGTCTGTGTGGCAGCTTTCTTCTAATTTTCCATTGAGGAATAATATCTAAACTTCAATCAGAGTTTTTAAATGTTTCTTTCACGTCAAAATCTACATACTTAATATATTGTTGTTTGAGTTTGCAGGTAAATTCTAGGTAAAGTACTCTAGGTAAATCGCACGTATCATTTTGTGCAGGTAATTTTGCTGGTAATGTTACCTGCAATTTTGCTCACCTGCAAACGTTACAGGTAAATTTACATAGACCTTTTTTGGAGTGTAGACTACTAACCGAATGGGACCCTGAATATCATGAGGATTCCCAGAACTGCGTAGGGAACCCAAGCCAGCATGAAGGACACGGTTGAGATCATACACATGAGAGCAATGCGTCGTTTCCTAACCACACAAACTTTTGTGATAAAAAATTTATAAACTTTTACCTTTTATGCCCCTGATGAATACTAAGCGACGCTTTCGAGGTCATAAATTTTCCTTCATTGCAGGTGGTGGTGGGGAATTGTTTCAATTATAGCCTGCTTTGGTGAAGCAGCCCTTTGGGTGTAAACTGCTTAAATACGACACGGATGATGATGTTATAAATTGATAAAAAAGGAAACTATGCTGCTGAACACTCGACTTGTGTACATTCGAGTACTGCTGTTTGACAAACAGGGTTATAGAAGAAGTGAAACAATCTCGATAGGCCGAGTAAAACCATTTATAATCAGTTTCGAAGATCGTACAATAACCAATCGAAAGTTTAATTCAAAGAAAATACAGGACTAAAATAACAACTACTAACTCTTTTGAGTGTGTCCGGACAAAACAGTCCCAGAAAAAACAGTCCCAGACAAAACAGTCCGAAATTGCAAAATATTTCCAGAGAAAACAGTTCCATAGACAAAATAGTCCAATAAAAAGCAGACAAAATAGTCCAGACAAAAACGTCTCAGGACTGTTTTGTCTGGGACTGTTTTGTTAAAAACAACTTCTTGTTGTTCTGATAGCTTTCTTGATATTTTTTTCAATCTATTTTCCCCCAAATTTGACTCTGAAGAACTGAGCGATCCTGCTGAAGTCATTTAGTTAAATAAAGCATAATTTATTCCAATTCCTGGGTCCGCAGCTTAAACATTAGTTTATTTTCTCTAATTTTCCTAAATTTTGAAAAAAAAAAGTTAGAACAATTTAACGAAATTAACAAAGATATGAAATTTTAGAGATAAACAGAGTTAGATTTTCAATTGTTTTGTGTTATACATTTGTTGAAAAAACATACTCAAAAATCTTACTCTCTCCGAAAGCTGTACAGAACTTTGATAACTGCTCGATTTCATAATAATTTGATAAAAATTTGGACTGAAATTACAAAACTGCATCCTTATTGCTGATAAACATTTGCCGGTTGTTTTTGAGAATTTTTGTTTTCTTGAAAAAATAGCCCTACCGGAAACGTTTTTTGACCAGTTCCGAGAAAACAGGTTTGAATTTGAGTTCAGAAAAAACTCAAAGAGTATGTTCTATTATAAGGAGCTCACAAAAAATGGTGCACTTAATAAAGTCCGTGAAATTAATAATTCGTGTCTACTTCTTACAGACGGAAACCCGTCCGAGCTCTTTGAAAATTGAGGAACTAATTGTATGTCACTGAAATGACAAGCACTCGATGACGAAGTCTATACAACATCCTTCTTATTTCATACATCACTAATTGAACTTGACTTTAGAATGTGTTCGCCTAAATTTATATTCCAACTACCTTCAAAAAGTATCTAATTTTGAAACATTTCAATGTTTTTTGATCGTAAAACGGAAGATGGAATTTTGAGAATCCGGCTTGAACACTATAAATAGCCAACACTGTACACAGAGAAATGAATAGTTCCACTTTCCCCGGAACAAGAAATTTTTTTTACCCGGACGCTAGTCCCAGGACATTTCAGAGCTGAATCTTCACATCGTAAACGGAAGAATCAGTTCTGAATCAGTAGATAAAAAGTCCATTTATACGCATTTATTACCATGACAAATTCAGAAAAACATTGTAAATCATGATATTGTTTGTACTTGACAGATTAAAACTTGATTTTTAACATAATCAGACAAAAATCATGTGAAATTGAAATTTTCGATCGCACTAAAAATGTGTCCCAGGATGTAAGGACACGTTACGAAACTAATAGCGTCCAGAATTGAATTCAAAGACGCCTGCATACACCGGGATTGGGGGTGGGGAGGGGAGTTCCTGAACCATGTTTAGAATCACTGTGCAGAACGTATTATAGTTTCTGCTTGAAACCAGAATTTTTAAATATGATTCCAGAACAATATGTACTATCCAAGACAGGACAGCAGGAAAAAACAAACAAGAAGTTGTAATTTTCAGTGTTTTCTTTTAAAAAATAAAAATAAAAGTTCAAATTTAAAATCAATGCTTTCGTCCGTTTCACAATAGTCATTATACTTTTTTATCAGTTTATAAAGAAACTTCATATTTTTTTACTAATAATGTGGTAGTGAAAACTGTTTTTTTGTGATAAATTATAGGAGGAACTTGGGTAATTGGTTTTTAAAAAAGACGAGGAGGCTCGGTAATGTGCGTTCGAACATAAAGTTCCGACCCCGATGATCCAAATTTTTGGCATAAATGTCTACCAAATGAACAACCGATAGTGTTTCAATTTTTTTAAAGTAATTTTTCAAATTTTTTCCCCTCAAAATATGATCAAATGAGCATTCAAACGTCAATAATGTGGATGTGGTGTGTGACCTCTCATTAGTGAGATTAGCTAACAAGTAGACAAAAAAGAGGCCAAATTCACTAAAACTTTTGTATTTGAGTCATATACTTTTGTAATTTAAGTCATGAAAGCCATTAGATCGCAATTGAAAACATCAAACAAGTTTATGATCACATACAATTCTATAGGAGGGCTTTTAGAATATCATTATTCATTTTTGTATGCGGTTACAAAAAGAACTACAAATAGAGACGACAAACAAAAAATTTGAATTAAAAACTTGCGAGAAAACGCTGTCGAAAACGTAACGCCAGATCGTGCCCCAATAAATATGATCAATTGAGCCTTTTTGGAACCCCAATAATGCAGTATGCAAATCCTCTCATTATTTATAATAGGTAACCAGCAGACAAAAACAGAGAATAAAGGGGCAAAAATAAGCGAAACTTTTATACTTTTCGAAAAGAAATATTTTCAAAGTAATGAAAGGCAGTAGCTGTAAATGAATTTTTAAAAAAAGTTCGTCTATTCCTCCAAAGGAAAAGCTTGAGATCTGCAATTTTTGCGAATTTGCCTTATGTCTACAAAAAGACCATCGAGTAGACGTAAATTTATTACGAGTTATTTCAAAACATCAGATATTTTATACTTGCACCTTCACCTGAAAAGACTAATGTCATATAGGACCTGCAATTAGTGAGACTAGTTAACATATTAAAAAAAGGATTTAAAATGCGAAGTTAAAATTGTTGTTTTTTTTTATTTTTGAAAACAATTGTTTTCAAAGTCATGAAGACATCAGCTATCTACTCAAATTAGAATAATGGATCATTTTTTTCCATAGAAAGCCGATGAAACCTGTAGTTGTCCAGGAAATTTCATAAAACTAACATGACAAACTAAAAACAACAGTTAAAGACAAGTGTAAAAAAATTCAATAAAATTCTTCGAGAAAGGGGTGTCGAAGCCGTCAAAACAACATTTTAGGCCTTTAAAGTCTTTTCTGTGTTAAATTATGCTTTTTTTGAACAAAACCAAGGTAATATGTGAACTGCCAAAATGTGATAATGTGACAAAACGAGAAAAAAACGTGAAAAATTGGCCAAGGTCTGAAAATCGAAAAAATTTGTGAAAACTAGTTGTATCAAAGACAGAAAACCCTAATTTAACGGACAATACCGCAAAGCAGCCCAAACATGACTTCAGTGGACAGAAGACGGAGAAAAAACCTTCTTTCTTTGCTGACACAAGTTTTGCGGCAAATTTCAATAAGCCACTGTTCATTAAAAAAAAACAAATTTTCTTAAAAGTTAAAACAACCATAACTTTTCCTTTAAAGAAACACGATATATTAGTGTGGAACTGCTTAGGAAGGCAATTGAACCCATCAAAAGTGAGATTTGCTTTGAATTGTTCAGTTCTTTAATTAACATAACAAATTTGATTTTTTTCTTTCAAAAAGACCGACTGATTACAATCCTTATTGTTTTTCGATAGTAACAGTCCAAGTTGTGACAAAACCAGCCTTGCTATTGCTGATTGTCCATAAAGAACACTGTTTCAAATAAAATAGATCTTGATAATTTGTTAGTTAAAAGATCAAAAATAAAGCTGCGTTTTTGATAATCATAGAGTAAAGTTAGCAAAAAATTTTAATTCCAGAGTACTCTCAATGGAAGTTGAACTGGCTCTTTTTTGAATTAAAAAGGATTGTGTTAGATGTTTGTGGGTCTGTACTCCCAGCAAATTTAATCAAAGTGGACTAAAGTAGCTTACTTCGGGCATTTTTTGTTGAAAATCGCTGAATTTTGAAATTTTTAGCCAAAAAATTTTAGCCAAAATAATTAAATCAAAACAGTCAAAAAAGTGTTTTAGACTCTCGAAATATAATCAACAGTTTTATTGTCAACACTTTTTATATGTTACCAAAATTGACGAAATTTTAGGCAAAAATTGCGGAAAGGTGAATAAAAATCGGTCTAATATTCACAAAAACCACGATAATTCGCGTTAGAAAACGAAAATCAAAAAACTCTTTTTAATTCCTTGTTCTACGCTGGATGAGCTTTTTGATGATACCACTCACAACCCTCTATGATTATTATATCGATCGGTCAAAATTGTCCGAACAAAAAAAACCATTTGAGTATATAGTTCCTCCCTCCTCAAGAGGGGTCGGAACAAAAAATGGAATCAGTATTTCAAACAATATATAGTTGCAACTACGGAACTTAAGAACTCGCATAAAGATATAGCTACTTACGAATGATTTTAAAATTGCAGTTATTTTTGAGGATAATAGGATAATATCAGACAGTCATATAACTAACTATTCATATCGTTCTAATGTAGATTCATTCGCAGTTTTTTGGCAGTGCTTTTGCGAAAAACATTTCCTATCATTTCCTTATTTTCAATTGAAGGTAAAATCTTCATAAAATAAAAGGATGTTTCAATAACAAAAAAAAGAAAAAACGGCCTAGACAGCAAAAATTTACTATCAATATTCATATTTAAAAACCAATCAATTGATGAAATAAGATGACAAAATTGTACAAAAATTTGTATCGTTAGTTTCAAAAACAAATAAACTAAAAACTGATAAATTAACGTAGCTTGTAATGAAAATATATAATTTATGCTCTAGTAATTTTTGCAAACACTAATTGACAACAGTTCTCAACCAGCTATTTCTTCTCCTTGCCAAAAACAGTTTTAAAAGCTTAGTCACTATCACAATTTCTTATCGACAAAATTTAACTTAGCATGCCGATTTTCAGGCCAATTCTTACTACAAATTGAAATAGTAATGTTCGTTTCAATGTTTTTTGCCGAAGTGTTTAGTTAGAAGATTTTGCTGAGAGCCGAAATTGTAACAAGGAGGCTCTGTGTGCTTCTGCCCCAGTCGGTTTCGAATGGTTATCTTGCAAGATTCTGGCAGATTCTGCCAGAATCTTCAAGATTATGCATTATTTTGCAAGATTTCTGACAGAATCTTGCAAGATAGCCATTCATACTACCAGAAACTTGTAAGATAGCCGTTTTTCTGCCAGAAAATTGCAAGATAACCATTTTTCTTCCAGAATCTTGCAAGATAACCGTTTTTCTGCCAGAATCTTGCAAGATGGCAATTTTTCTGCCAGAATCTTGCAAGATAGCCATTCATTCTACCAGAAACTTGTAAGATAGCCGTTTTTCTGCCAGAAAATTGCAAGATAACCATTTTTCTTCCAGAATCTTGCAAGATAACCGTTTTTCTGCCAGAATCTTGCAAGATGACAATTTTTCTGCCAGAATCTTGCAAGATATTCTTTTCTCTGTCAGAATCCTCTAATATATCCACTTTTTGCACAAGATCCTAAAAGATTAATTGATTAAGGCGAGTAATTCTGACAGCAAGAGATTTGCGCGAAAGCTCTTCTAAAGTCTTTCGACTTTAACAATTTTCGCGAAATTTGGAGTTCCGCATTTGTACGTTATTATTTTGTAGTATTTTGAAATGACAAGCCGAAGATAATCACATTTTTTGGGCATTGGCAAAAAACCGCAAGAACCTGAATTAAATGAAAGGAAGCTGTTTAAGAAGCAAAGACTAATATCACAAAATTGTTTCATCAGAAAAGGTAATCTAGACGTGTAGTTATGTAAATCTTGATAAAGTTGAAGAAAAATAGTTTTTTAATAGTAATTTATTTTGTTTTAACAGTTCTCAAAGGCAGATTTCAATTTGTTTTCTTCAGATATTTCATTTTTCCAGATTTAAAATCTATTTAAATTTATTATTTTTCTTAGAAAACACACAACTGATTCTTAAGTAAGTTTCTGCTCAAAATAAATGTGTTGCACGAATGAGAGCCAATAAGAGGACAGCTCGACCGGAACGAACTTGAAAGAATCTTGCAAGATAACCATTTTTCTGCCAGATCTTGCAAGATAGGCAGTTTTTGCAAAATTCTGGTAGAATCTTTCAAGATAAGCATCTTGTCTCGACTGGGACACTATCACAGTTTCTTATCGACAAAATTTAACTTAGCATGCCGATTTTCAGGCCAATTCTTACTGCAAATTGAAATAGTAATGTTCGTTTCAATGTTTTTTGCCGAAGTGTTTAGTTAGAAGATTTTGCTGAGAGCCGAAATTGTAACAAGGAGGCTCTGTGTGCTTCTGTGGATGCACAAGTTTCTCTGGATGCTGGCAAGCAGCTTCGAAACCCTAAAAAGAAAAAAGAGTCAAGTTTTTACAAAAAAAATTGCTCAGACAAGAGGTCATCTTTTTCTGCAAAATGTGGTTTCATTGAGATAATTTTGTTGCAAAGCTATGCTCTATAAATTGATAAATTGACTATGATAGAGATCAATGGTAGGCTAAAAAGAATATTGTATCAGTAGATCTGGGCATGCGGACAAATCTACATTGTATACCAACTTGAGTCCAAAACTGGATTCAAAATTGTCCATTTACTGCTGGTCTTTTTTGTTGAGGCAGTTTAAGCTGTAGTCGTCCAGTATCATTAAGTTATGTTATTTCATATGCCCTTAATAGATCAAAAGCTTATGGGAAGGAAAGTAATCTTAAAAAGGTTGTTTTCAACAATACGAGAAATAACAATTATTTTTCATCGCTCTATAAAATATTAGCTTGTTTTCATATTCAATGAAAATGTTGCAAAATAAATTTATAGTTTGGTTTATTCCATGTTTAGTCATTGAAAGTAATGCACCATCATAAGTAAAGGCTAACGCACGCTACTTTGAAGCCTCATATAATAGACGTGAAGATGAAGGAAGCACGTGATGTCTTACTAAATTGGAGTTATAGCTAATTTGAGTGAAATCTAAACAATCATTCCCTAAACGAAGATCCAACAACCCCCCTTTATCACTTTACCCCCCCCCCCCAAAAAAAAAATGCCTCCACAGTTTGATCAGCATGAAATGAGCAGCTTCACTCACAGTATCGAAATATCTGACATAAAGTCATGCAATTTGGTGCAACCAAGTGAAGGTCATATCTTTAAACTCTTTAAGAAAACGGGCATGCCGCAACCTTCCCAGACATCGGCTACTTCACTTGCAAAGGGAGGGCGAGTCTAAATCAGGCTAAATGGAACTTGAAAGCAAATTAAAGTCCCGATTTGCGATAAAAATGAATATAATTTATTTTTTCTTGTCTATTGCAGTATGTTGCTAACTTAGAGTAGTTGAGAATTCGATTGAGAAATGAAATGCTTAATTTAGCATCAAAAAGAAAAATTTATAAGCTAAAATAAAATAAAGCCATTTATTAATTAATTGTCTTCGACTAAATGGATATCAAAATTGACGCCAACATGTACCCGCAATTTTTGTGCGCCCTATCCTAGGGGGGGGGGGGGGAATCAGATAAATAGAGTGTTTTAGTGAGAATTTTGATTAATGATACGGTCTAAAATTTTGGCGCGCCTGGATTTTTGCTGACTTAGATATAATTGGAGGTAAGGGTCAGGATTTCTTCGTTCCATTGGGCGCTTTTTTCGTAGATAGAGCCACTTTCGTAAACAATTTTGTTCTTGTAAAAGGTTGCAAAATATTAACTTTTGTTTTCAACTCGAGACATCAAAATTGGCCTGATATGCTACAGCAACTTTGGGCAATGAAAGAGCGCTTCAAACAACAAAATTGATTTTAACTTCTGCAAAAATTTTTGGTAAGAAAAAAATGTTGAGAAAAAGTACGCATCGCGCTTCAATTTTTCTTTTGCTCAGATTTTTACAATAATGGAAGCATTGTACTTTTTTCTCTTACGAGCAGCAGAGCTGTTGTTTAACAAAGGAAAGGCAAGATCGAAATAGTAAAGCATTTTGGCGGAAATATTCTAAACGTTGAGAGGAATTAAGACAAGAACAAAAAAAATGAACACAATTTCCTTAAGTTCTATCTGTAATAACTTGTGCTCGTAAAAACTAAAAACAAAAAAAAATTAATTCGTTTTGAGAAAAGTGATAAAAATTGAAGTTGAGCAAAACCAATTGCACAAACATACATTATGCGCAGCATTTAATTAAAATGGTGAGCATCCCTCGCCCAATTTTAATAGACTTTCAGTCATGATTCATTTTATCCTAATTTTATATGGACTATTTAGTACTGTTTCCTTGAAACCTAAGTGCATCTTATGAAACAATTTTGTTCAATTCAAATTCAGATTTGTCTTCCTGTTTCTTCTCAAAATAGGCTAGACAAGATTTTTTCCTTTATTTAAATGTTCACTTAAGAACTTAAAATTCAGGTGAGAAAATTGAATAATATTTTCGTTGAGAACTCGATTGAGAAATGAAATGCTCAATTTAGCATCAAAAAATGAAGCTAAAATAAAAAAAATCAATTGTTTTCGACTGAATGGATATCAAAATTGACGGCAACTAGTACCCAATTTTTTGCGCCCTATCCTAGGGGGATCAGACAATTGTCTTACAGTGTTTTAATGGAGAGTTTTGATTACTGAAAAGGTGTAAAATATAAATGTAAAAATTTTGGCGCGCCTGGATTTTTGCTCACATACAATTGGAGGTAGGGGTCAGGATATCTTCGTTTCTTTGGGCAATTTTTTCCTAGATGGAGCCATTTTCATAAAGAATTTTTTCTTGTAAAAGCGTGCGAGATATTATGTTTTGTTTTCAACTCGAAACATCAAAATTGACCCTTTATGCTGCAGCAACTCTGGGCGATGAATGAGCTCTTCAAGCAACAAAATTGATTTTAACTTCTGCAAAAATATTTGGTAAGAAAATTTTGTTGAAAAAAGTACGCATCGCGCATCAATTTTTCTTTTCCTGAGATTTTTACAATAAATGGAAAAGATGTAAATTTTTTTTCTTGCAAGCAGTAGAGCTGTTGTTTAACAAAAGAAAACCAGGATCGAAATAGTAAAGCAATTTGGCGATAAGATTCTAACCCGCTGTCTGTCAAACAAAATATGCAACCCTGAAAACTTAAGAACTGGTAAAGATAGTTTTTGTATCATATCTATAGAAGTTATTTGAAAAGTATTTTTATACATTCACTATCAAACTCAATTTTAGTTAGGAAAACAAAGTCAGGAAACAAAAACATTTTTGTCTGAGAGGTGAAAAGTAGGAGAATTGTAAATTACGGTTCAAAACCTCCTAAAGATAAACACATTCTTGTCTAATTGCAGCTGTCATAAAAAAATTCGCTAATTTTTGCGTGCTAATTAAATTAATTTTCAAATTTTCTAAAAATTAGAACAATTGACTTCTTCTATCCCGTTGATCTATAGAAAATTAGGAACAGAAAACAGTTCATAACTAATGTACAGTATCAAGAATTACACAATTTGTTCCAATATATTTTGACACATTCTACAACGTATTATGAAAATAATTCTACAACAAATTCACCAATTTGATTGGCTTGTAGTGGGTTGTCTGACTTAAGTCTATCTTGCAGGGAAATAGGTATCATAGTAACCTACTGTTAGATAAGGGCTCTTTGATGGAAAGGATATGTAAGATTTTTGAGTTTCAACGTTTTTTTTTGACATTTTCCATAATAAACTAAGTCAAAATGAGCTCGTAATAATGAGACAAACTTTGGTGGCCCGATTTGTTTGATCACTTGTATTGATATGGTACTTTGAGTGTAAGGATGAAACAGTTTCCTGTAGTAACGGAAAAAAACACTGATTAAAGGATTAGATAGATTCACTTCTATTTTTATTGGCTTCAAATTACTCTCTTGTTCAACAAATTAGTACGCAGCTTAAATCAGTCTATTTTCGTCAATTTAAGATCTCATTTGGCCGTCTGGAGGAATCTTGAACAACCTTCTATGACTTCATTTGCAATTCATAAAACGAGAGAAGGGGAGGGGGACGGAGGAGTTAGGGTAATTGCTGTGCGGTGTGTTGAAGCAATAATCTAAATAGGGCCATCGTAAATGTACGTTAGAACTCATTGTCTGGGTTGCGTGATTACATTCAGGATTAGAGGAATGACTAAAATGGCTATTATGCTCAAATGAAGAAAATATGGTAATCAACCATTTTTCCAAAAAAGACGATAAAAAACATGTGATTTCAATTCGAGAAGATGATATCTCAGGGATTAGAAGCTGATCGACTTTGATAAAATGTTCAAATCAGATTGCAGAAATTGCAAGAAAACCTGCAAATTTACGCTGATAATTTTGATTTTTGCTGATATGATCAATTGGCTAATTACTTCTGACATTAAAAACGCCGCATTCAGAAAATTATAAAAAAAAAAGTAATATAAGAAGTAAACATTTCATTAGCATACTGCTTCACTATATCTTCTTTACGCATAACATCCATGAAACACATCGCTGAACAACATCCATGTCTCAAAAAAATTTTCTCTAAAAATTCTGTTTATAGACCGATCAACTGATAGCGAAAAACCTCAACTGCGGTGTAAGACCAAAACATCGCATAATCTTGGGCTTCATACTCATTTTTTGGCTCGGAAACGCCGAAGCATCATATATCAATTGTAAAAACTAGTATCCAGCTGTGATAACGAGTAGTTTATGAGCATTCTCAATTTAGCAAGCCCTGTTTAATTCTTTTGTGGGTTTATTTAATCATTGCCTCATCCTCGTTTTTTACAATACAATTATGGATAAATTTTTCGTAAAACTTAATTCTAATTTATTTAAAGGTATAAATTTGAATTAGGCAAATACGAATTACTAAAAAAAACAAAAAGATTGCAAAAACTTAAGATTGCAAAATTAAGATCGCTTAACTTAAGATTGAAACTTATGGTTGCAAAAGGTATCTTTTGGGCGCGGGGTGAGTCCAAATGAACGACAAATCAAATATAAAACATTCAGGTTTCTATTCAATTGGACGACAACTGCATACACATTGTTTGTAAATGCTCTTCAACTGTTGTATGGTTTACCGCTTATAGTTTACCCCTGGCCAAGGCCATGCCTTTCGCGCATTCTGTAATGAAACTCAGGAACAACGGACAAGTTATCGCGACAAAGCTGAGGCGCACGACAGACTGTATGAAAGTTTATGCGTGTTATCAAAATTCGTCATCCCTCAAAAAAATAAGTTATCATCAGTTTAATAGGTATTACTGTTGAAAAGTTCTGAGCGGTTAATAACCATAGAATAAACAAAGGCTTCACAAAAAAGCATTCTGTGTTTTATGAGGTAGCTCCGGGATGCGGCTCAATGTTTACAACAATGTTTCTGCGTACCAAAACTTTTGGCAAAAAAATGATTTAGCCACAACAATTTTGTGAATTATTATTTTTTTTACAATCATCAACAGTTGTATTGTGTGAAGGCAGTTCACTCGTTTTTTCCATTCAGAGTGAAATTGTCAAGCAGATAGTTCCCTTGCTAATAATTTTTTTGATGATATTCTTGTAAAGCTTTCATTTCCTGAATTCATTAGCATCAAGAACTACTTCAATAAAGATCATGAAAAATCCTGCATAACCCTAACGTTAGCGGAAATTGTTTCCGAAAACAGATATCATAGATAAAAATAGATATGGAATTAATTTCTCAAATTTCTCCAAAATCGACTCACAAAGTTCGGCGATTTTTAAATATATGGATTCTAAAATCCATTTGCCCAATTATCAAATGTCGATAAATTTGGTTAAATGGATACCCAGATGGTTTGTAAATTGCTTAATTGCATTTAATTGAAAATGTTCGAATCATAATAACGTCAGCGAATCTCTAATAACATTATTTTGAAGAATTAAGCACCCCACAAAACTATGGCGGCAATAGTAAATTCTGTGGGAACTATGCAAACAGTCTTTGAAACAGAAACAATTACATTTTTAACACAGAGGGGGGGGGGGCAGAGAGGTGCCGACAAGTAATACGACCTCGCTTTCCCGCAATATTTCTGGGAGGCCAGAAAATAACAATGGTGGATGCATATGCATATGCAAGAATGACATATTCGAAATTTTCAATTTTGGTACACTGAACATACTGAACATAATTTGCAGTTAGTAATCATAGAAATAATACTATGCAGATTAATTACAGCGCAGACCACATCACGCTCAGACAAAGAGCAATTCGAAACATATTCTATGCAGTTTATTAGCCGACTGACGATATCATTGACAATATATAACGAGTGAATTGTATTCGTATATAATGGTGAAGAAATGTTTTGAATTCAAATATAATGTTTCAGAACTTCAACGCTAAGTGAGTTAGCTCCGGGATACGGCTCAATGTTTATAACTATGTTTCTGCGTACCATAACTTTTGGCAAAAAAATGATTTAGCCACAACAATTTTGTGAACTATTTTTTTTTTACAATCATCAACAGTTGTATTGTGTGAAGGCAGTTCACTCGTTTTTTCCATTCAGAGTGAAATTGTCAAGCAGATAGTTCCCTTGCTAATAATTTTTTTGATGATATTCTTGTAAAGCTTTCATTTCCTGAATTCATTAGCATCAAGAACTACTT
The DNA here is from genome assembly GCF_964194025.1 of Convolutriloba macropyga. NCBI lineage: Eukaryota > Metazoa > Xenacoelomorpha > Acoela > Convolutidae > Convolutriloba > Convolutriloba macropyga. Next base: position 69,546,309 of record NC_134470.1, read on the forward strand.
CAATAAAGATCATGAAAAATCCTGCATAACCCTAACGTTAGCGGAAATTGTTTCCGAAAACAGATATCATAGATAAAAATAGATATGGAATTAATTTCTCAAATTTCTCCAAAATCGACTCACAAAGTTCGGCGATTTTTAAATATATGGATTCTAAAATCCATTTGCCCAATTATCAAATGTCGATAAATTTGGTTAAATGGATACCCAGATGGTTTGTAAATTGCTTAATTGCATTTAATTGAAAATGTTCGAATCATAATAACGTCAGCGAATCTCTAATAACATTATTTTGAAGAATTAAGCACCCCACAAAACTATGGCGGCAATAGTAAATTCTGTGGGAACTATGCAAACAGTCTTTGAAACAGAAACAATTACATTTTTAACACAGAGGGGGGGGGGGGGCAGAGAGGTGCCGACAAGTAATACGACCTCGCTTTCCCGCAATATTTCTGGGAGGCCAGAAAATAACAATGGTGGATGCATATGCATATGCAAGAATGACATATTCGAAATTTTCAATTTTGGTACACTGAACATACTGAACATAATTTGCAGTTAGTAATCATAGAAATAATACTATGCAGATTAATTACAGCGCAGACCACATCACGCTCAGACAAAGAGCAATTCGAAACATATTCTATGCAGTTTATTAGCCGACTGACGATATCATTGACAATATATAACGAGTGAATTGTATTCGTATATAATGGTGAAGAAATGTTTTGAATTCAAATATAATGTTTCAGAACTTCAACGCTAAGTGAGTTAGCTCCGGGATACGGCTCAATGTTTATAACTATGTTTCTGCGTACCATAACTTTTGGCAAAAAAATGATTTAGCCACAACAATTTTGTGAACTATTTTTTTTTTACAATCATCAACAGTTGTATTGTGTGAAGGCAGTTCACTCGTTTTTTCCATTCAGAGTGAAATTGTCAAGCAGATAGTTCCCTTGCTAATAATTTTTTTGATGATATTCTTGTAAAGCTTTCATTTCCTGAATTCATTAGCATCAAGAACCACTTCAATAAAGATCATGAAAAATCCTGCATAACCCTAACGTTAGCGGAAATTGTTTCCGAAAACAGATATCATAGATAAGGATAGATACGGAATTAATTTCTCAAATTTCTCCAAAATCGACTCACAAAGTTCGGCGATTTAAAAGAATTGTTATTCATAAATTGGCTCAATTTTAAACACTAAGCCGTATTTAAAATTGCAATTGTTTGTGTTTCAGAGACTTTTTGCATATTTTTAATAGAATTAATCAATATCGCCATATTGTTGACCCACTTCTATAAGTATGGTGTAAATATTGCATCGAACTCGGTAGACAAGAAACCATCAGACAAAAAGATTGAAATTATATTTATCAAAAAGGTGCACACATGTGCCTACAATAAAACTCTTATTTACTTAGATGTGTTCCATTGACAGCAAAATTTGACTGATGATGGTAATTATTCAGAGTGAACCCAATTTTACAGACTAATTTCTACACAATTCTCCACATAATTTCACCTCTTTTGCAATCTTGGAGTATATTAATTTTACTGTTTTTCATTTTCCAGCCTCTGATTATGAAAGTTTATATTGCTTAAATCTAATTTATTTTTCTGCAGTGCTGCAACTTAAATGAAAACTATGTCTCAAGGGCCGAAAAAAGAGTTGCGCAATAGAAGGCGAAAGCCAGTTAGCCGAATTAGTGAAAATTGTGATAATTTCGGTCGGGGGGGGGGGGGGGTGAATAGTGGGGAGGGTGGGGAAGGGCAGGGTGTGGGGAGGGAGGCTTGCTGATTTTTAAAATTTGTACATGTACTTTTTCCGTTGTGTTCATTTTGTTAATATTTGAAAGGTGTTAGATATATATTTAAAAAATCATCTAAGCAAGCATTCGGCTAAAAACCAATCTGGCTGAATCATATCCAATAAACTTTGCACTTGGTTGTTTTCATCCGGTAATAATCTGGCATTAAGTTCACTCATATCCAGCTGAATTTTAACATCATATTTTTTTACATGAAACACTCCCATTCCAGAATAAGTTGAACTAATTCGGTTGATGCAACTTTTTGAACTAATTTTGAAACTTTTTCTCAGCAAATTTTCATAATATGTTAATGCTTTAAAATATTATTATGTATTGTAAGCTAATCCGTAACATTCTAATTAGGCGTTGATTTTTTGAACCGAATTAAATTTTGAAATAGTGCTTCTATCTTCACAATTAACGTGTTTCGCTGCTTAGTCTCGACAAGTCGATGTAAATTTTGGCGTCATATTTGAAAATTAGTACGCCTGTGATAAAAAGTCCTTTGCTTTGAATCATTTCTGTTGTTTTGTTTTCAACCACTTCGGTGAAAGCAACGCGTGAATATCGCAAATCAACGTCACAATATAACAAAAGCGTTCACAATATTGATAATAAAGAAGTGGTTCTTTATTAAGAGAGCTTTAGCAGTGCTTGAACGGGGAATTTGACGGACATTTAGACATCATAATTTGGTCTGAAACTACCGATGTTTACCAATAATTGTTTGTGTAAATATGTTCGCGTCATTTTGAAATTGGCGTTGAAATTTAACGGGAAAACAAAAAGAAGTCAGCTAGAAATATATATTCGACTTAAGTAAAACAACAGCAGCTAAAGTTCAAAGTCACACAAACTGTATTTTTAATCAACTTTTAAAACCGCATTGAATAGGGCAATGGAATTTTCATCTGCATTAAAAAGCCAAAAAAACCCACAAAACTTGGGTCAACTCTTAAAAGAGTTTCAATTTCTAATGAACGCACGGTTTGCCAATCAAGCAAAATTGCACCGAGAAGGGCCGCCATCAATATATGATATCTTCTTGCATGCCGCCTTAATATTTAATAATGTACAAGATAATGTAAAAAAATAAATACAAAGAAAGCAGACGCGGGTCACCGATCATTTAAAAAAAAGATTGCGTTGACTGAAAACGCAAACATTAAGAACTTTAAGAAGTATAGTGATTAGTGTTCAATTAGAGGGGACTTTTGAGTTCCAAATTAGACAACATTGAAATGGAAAAAAAAACAGTTAAAATTCACTAGACCATCTTCTCATCAAATGAGCGGCGAGACTGGAAACCAACTACTAAAATGCAAAACAAGGCTGGCCACGAGGATTATGCTGGAATTTATTTTTAAAGAACAATTGGGAATCACCACAAAAACAAAAACAAAACATGATAAAATATAATTCAATTCAAAATAGCCTATAAGTACAAAAAATTCACAGGTACTTATAGTCGCTAACAATATGAAAATTTGACGAACCGTCTAGATATAAGTACGCTGACAGTGGATAAAGTACACCTTAAGCAAGAACAAGTTTTTCTCCTTGCCGCATATTGCAAGTATTAGTGCAGTTTTTGCAGTTAACACATTGTTCTCCTAACCTAACAAAATATCATTGGTGTCTACAGGGAAGATAATCGAGTTGGTTTGTGGTAATCACTGATAGTCGGAAGGTCAGATTAATCGCTCAATTTTATGTTTTATGTACACTGATAAACTTGTGGTATGAATAAATTTTAAGACATGACTCGGTTCAGTATAGTAGCCATTATTCAATAAAACCATTTCAACAACATGGGGCCAGAAAGTTTCGCCTATATCAAATTTTTAGCTTAAATTCTTAGTTCTGATCTTCAGATATGTTGCATTCTCCTCCTTTTTAAGCAAGTTTGAAGACGTGGCTTCTCCAAATTTTTCTGGCTGTTTTTTATTTCTGCTTGAAATTCTCGTGGCCCCTGAAGGTTGTTCACCTTCGGTCATTGAAGTTTCTTTAGTGGAGTTGGGTAATGCCACGTCTATTTTGTCCCTATTGCTCACAGATTGTGAGTCAGTAGATTGCTGATCAGCAGAATCAACGCTGATGTCATCAGGTTCTAGCCGCGCAAATTAGTTGTCACTAACAGGCACTCTCTTGTTTGAACTCTCTGGCCAGATGAAAGAAGTGTTTGTTCGTATTCCCAAAATGGAGGCAGCTGGAACTGTTCGTACTCTGCTTCTAATTTAGCCCCGCGTCTTGGAAGCATTCCGGTGCTGCATCAAAGACCGCTAGAAGAAAGTGCCAAATGACACATTCAGATTTGGGCTCCAGGCTTGAATAGCCCGTTTCACTGTTTAAACCGCTCGCTTGCTAAGTCCATATGCTCTTGGGTTGCAGATTGGTGACTCCATCTTTTAAATCTCCATTGATTTGCACCACTATATTAGGTCACACTTTACAAAATCGGGACCATTGTCTGATACTAACGTTTATACTATTCCAAATCTTGCAAAAATTTGACTCGTGTAAATCTTCATTGTTTGTGAAGTTCTGTACCCCGCTGGGAATGCTTCTATCCAACCTAATCCCGTGCCTTCTATCACAAACACATTACTATCGTCCTGATGGAGTCTTTCTTTAACTCCAGCCTTGAACGTAACCCCAGTCCATGTGGAGTCTTTGCGAATCTTCTGCTTCTGCTCAAGTCAACACTGTTTTCCCAGGCCAGGCCTGTTTTCTTCGCATACCCTAAATTTATTAACATATCAAAGAGCATCTTGACTGATGCCGAGTCACCAAGTTATCATTCAGACAGCTGCTTCAGATGCATTTTTGCTTTGGTGTGTCTCTTGAGTTTTTGCCATCACCACTTGTCTCAGTTTAGGTGGAATGCAAGGCACAAATCCTCGAAAAAAGTTTCCGTTGTTGATAGTTAAGGCGTATTTTTTTGTTCCAAAACTTTCTCTGCTTTTGAGCCCTGTTTCTAGTTCCCATTTTAATTTTTTCCATGACATCTTGGAAGAGTCGATTCAATACCTGTTCAGTTCTGATTTATTTCTGAATGAGTCACCAAGTCGGATTGAAGAAAATAGGTATTGTCGAGAGCAAAAAGGAGTCTGTCATTCTTGTTATCAAAATCTAGTCTGATCAAAGCTTCAGCCTGGGGGATCTGCTCTCCGGGTGTATATTTCAATTCGAAATTGAATACCATCAGCGAAATAGACCCTCTCGCTGATGATTTTTTGGGAATTTCCTCGTCTGGTGCAAAGTGATATTTGAGAGGTTTGCGGTCCGTTTGTAGAGTAAACTTCCTTCCGAGCAGGAATTATTTCAATCTTGGGACCACAAAGACGACTGAGACTTCCTTGAGACATAGATTCCAGGATGTCTTTCATGTGATAGGACTCCGCCTTTTGCTTTCTCTGAACTGTCTTTTGTCAAGGTTGCTTCTTTTGTCAAGCTGCAAGGCTGAACAAGTGGCTTTGTACATAACTCATTTTTATGTTTTCGAATGCGCTCTGTTCTTCTTTTTCCCGTCGGAAGTCGTCTTTTCGATTTTCGTACAAAAGTAATATTTTTCTATCAAAATCTGGTATCATTTCTACGTAAAACTTCGCTAAGCCGACAAAAGACACTAACTGTTTCATGTTTGATGGAGTGTGCAATTCCTTCCTTTGAGACTAAGTAACCAAGAAAACTAACGCTTGAGTCTTTTTTGTAGTTGCATTTCATTAATGGAGAAATTCTTTTCATGTTGTTCATTTTTGACCGCAAGCATTTGCGTCTCGTAGTGCGTCTTTGTTGCTCCATATACCAGTACATCATCTTGAAAGATGACCACACTCTTGATTTCTTTGAAAATTGACTCGATGCAATTCTGGTAGATAAATGAAGAATTCTGCAAAACCCGATGAAGCCTGCACATCTGGAACAATCCTTACAAGACGTCGAGTGTATATATTTCTCTGTACATATTTTTCATCATCGTCCAATTGGATTTGATAATATGCTACTGATAAGTCAATTTTGCCACATTAAGAAGCCCGATGGAGAATATGGAATATGGTCTCCATGTCTAGGATTGAAAAATGCTCGTCCATAACTTTTTCGTTAACGTGAAGATTCATGTCCACGCATAATCTAAGAGCTCCATTTTTTCCGCTGCCGAACTACTGGTGATGCATTTGTGACCCCACAAGGTTTGACTGGCTCCAGGATGCCCTGTGGTACCATCGTCTCAAATTCCATAGTCTTGTTGAGGTAGAGGTATCTTTCTGGCCTTGGAGAACATCGGCTGTGATCCCGATATGCGTTTAACTTTCGGTTGATATCCATCGACTGCAGGTAGTTTTTTTATCACATTCACTGTGTTCATGCCTTCTTGAGGTAGTATGTCTCTCCCAATTAGTCCAAATTCTTTCTCGGGTTGCACAATTGCAAGATGTTGCTGCCTATACATACTTCCGCTCCACTCAACATCATATGTTAGTGATCCCAAAAACTTCAGCATCATAGGACTCATGAAATCTGAGTTTCCCATCTAACTGAGGTTTACCAAGCTGAGACCAGATGAATGATGATATCACAGTACTACCAGCACAGGTACCAACTTTCCTTTTTTGGACTTTTACTGTAATGTATTCCTATGTTGTTCACATTTTAAACACGTTTTCCCGTGTATAGTAGATTCCCATCTCCATTTCAGAAGTTTTTTGACCAGACAAGTTACCCTTTCATCGCAGAAGTTGTTGTGCTGGTCGGATTTACCTGACCTAGGCTGGGTTTTACTTTTACACAACTCTGCAAAAGGCCCCACCTTTTCACAGTTCAAACAATTCTTGTTCAAACTGTGTGGTTTACTTCCACATCCTTTTGACAAATAACTATTGCGTTTACTACCAGTGAAGTTTTCACTCGGTTTTTTGAAGGTCTTTTTGAAGTTTTATCCCTTTTCCTCCTTCCCTATAACTGGTTTATTACCTGTTGAGCGAACTCGCAAAAACCATTCCTTCACTTCTGAACCGTAGATTTTCTGTCATTTTAGAAAAAATTATCGTTGGTTTGGTTTTGATATTGTCTAATAGTCTTAATTTTGCTTCAGGGTCTCTCAAACCTGAGGTAAACTTTATATTTACCAACACCTCTTCGGGGTTGGTTTTTGTTTTTAGTGCCTCAAAGTCACAAGAGCGTGCCTGTTCTCTAAAGCGACTTATAAAATCATCGTCTAATTCTCCATGGCTTTGGACAACGGACAGAAATTAAGCCTTTTCTGTCAGTATTACCATTTCTTTAAAAGACATAAATTTGAATAGCCGATCTCGTGTCTTCATACGGAATGTCTATCAATTTCCTAGGACTCATTAGACTCCTTAATTTAACAATTGCATCTTGCTCGCACAAACTAGGAAAGAAGTTGGTTACGTTTAGGTCCACTTAAGTACCATCATTGTTTATATTGTCCTCTTTTTTCTCCAAAGCGTTATTTTGCCACAAAGGACAAATTCCACGCAGCAGTTGATTCTGCATTCTGTAGATCCCAAAATTGTTGTTCAGTGCGTGGTCTGGACACCATTGTCGTGGTCTTGAGCACGAGTAACAAGTTTTTTTATTTTAATAGCTAAAACTAAATTGGCCTAAAAGTAAAAAAAATTCACAGGTACTCATAGTCGCTAACAATATGAAAATTTGAAGAACCGTCTAGATATAGATACACTGATAGTGGATAAATTACACCTTAAGTTCGAACAAGTTTTTCCCCTTGCCCTATATGTCAATTTTTAGTGCAGTTTTTGCATTTAACACGTTGTTCTCCTAACCTGACAACATGACATTGGTGAATTCAGGAAGGATGATCGAGTTACTTTATGGTCATCAGTGATGGTAAGTTCGGATTAATCGCTCAAATTTATTGTTTATGTAAAATGAGATACTTTTCGCATGAACAAACTTGAAACAAAGATTTCGCTCAATCAATAATCAAAATAAATACTTTACCAACATCAATTAAGAAAGTTTTGTTTATATCAAAGTTTTAACATAAACTCTAAGTTCTGATCTTCGCGATATATAACACAAATCATTAGCTAAACCATTTTCAATAAAAAAATTATCAACTGCAGAACATATCTCATTGTTCCGACCCCTCTTGAGGGGGGAGGAACTATATACTCAAATGGTTTTCTTTGTTCAGTCAATTTTGGCCGATCGATATATTCATCGTAGAGAGTTGAATCAAAGCTCACTAGTGATAGGGTCTATTGGCTTCCTCATTAGCTCAAATATTATTTATCTAGTTGATTGCTTGAAAGCTTATGGTCGTTTTGACTTTTAAAATATTTGATTTTTAAATAAAAAATGGCTCATAGAAATTTGCCTCCATTTTTATCTTAATTTGGTCAACTTGTAGCTTAGTGTCAGCAATCAAGGAGTGCTCCTTCTTTCTGCTGAAATTAAATAAGGTCTTTATTGAGGTTAAGTACGCCTTAAGTTATGGTGTTCTGGCTTTGATACTACTAGATTTCACATTTTTTTTTAATTTTCAGGTATTTGCCCATTTTTAATGTTTTCTAGTTTTGTCAAATTATCACGTTACTGTCAGCTCATATGTCAATTTTTTTGCGTTCAAATTAACGCACATTTGATAATATTTAAATCCTTAAAGATATAGATTGTGTTTCTTTACCACTTCGACAGTACTTTCTCGAAGAATTTAATTGAACTTTTTAATTTTGTCTCTAACTGTCGTTTTTACTTTGTCCTTTTACTCGTATGTAATTTCCTGTACAATGACCCGGTTTGATTGGCTTTTCCTGGAAGAGTAGATGAGCCGATGTTTTCATATTAGAAGATAAATAATAGCTTTCATGACTTTGAAAACAATTGTTTTCCAAAATGAAAAAAAAAAACATTTCAACTTCGCAATTTTGTTCCTTTTATTGTCTGTTTGTTACCTGATCTCGTTAATTAAAGGTTAAAAATGACATTTTTTGTCAATGGAAGTTATTGAAAGGAATTGGTGTAGCAAAATCCAATGTTTTTAAAGAATTCGTTATGACTTTGCTGGCTTCGATAAGGGTTTTTCACAAAAAAAGTAAATTAAATTTTGATTTTTGTCATGTTTGACGTTCTTTGTGTAGACGTAAGACTTGTTCTGGTTAAATGTAGGTCTTGAGGGCTTCTTTTGGAAAAATAAACGAACCTATTCAATTTTTTCATTTTGTAATTAATGGCTTTCGTGTCTTTGGAAATAAATTTTTTTCGAAAAAAAAACAAATATTACATAATTTTTCGTTTTTCTTTTATTTTGTCTAATTGTTGCTTATTTTCATTACTGAGCGGCAGCATAATACATTATCGGTTTTTGACGAAGGTGCAATCGAACATAATTTTGGGCCCAAAGTATGGCTTTACGGCTTCCAAAGCATTTTCTGGCAAGTTTTAATTGATTTTAGTTTGTTGTCTATTCGTTGTTCTTTTTGTAACTGCAAAAAAAACTGAATACCAAGACTTCCTAATTCACTTCTACAGAAGCATTGGTAATTGTAAACCTATGGGATATTTTACGTGATTCCTAATGGTTTTCATTACTTTGAAATTAATTGTTTTATTTTTAAAAAAAATTCAGAGAATTTTCTAACTATAAATTTTCTGTTCTTTCTTGTGTAATTGTTACCAAGCTTTATCATGAACTGGCGAATAACCATTTGTGTCTGGTGATTTACAAGTTATTTGTTTATTTTCAGTTTTATCTGACGCTATTTTGACTTTGTTATTAAGTTTTGTTTTTTAAAGGGACATAAATTTTTTGATGTAATTAATGTTTGTTGTTGTTGTTTGATTTTGCCGTTCGTCTTCGCTCGCTTTCTTAATATCGGCATATTTCAACAATCTAATGCATCAATGTTTACTCCACTGAGTTATTTGCTTTGGAGGCTATCTTTTCGTTCATAAATCAGTTTTTTTTTTGAAAAAAACTTGAATTTTTTTGCGTTTTTCAATCTGTTCCTCATTTGATACAATTATGCCAAATATGTTGATGAGCGGGGTCGGAACCTTATGTGCGATCTCACATTACCGAGCCGCCTTGTTCAATCTAGGTTGAATGGAAAACACCGTATCAATCAATTCAAACAAATTTGTATTTGAAAACTTTAGCTCGGGGTGTTCAATATAGCCTTTTTATTGCTTAGGATCAGCTCAATTGTTCACTCCTCAGTCTTCGACTATGTGTTAGTCTTCTTTTGAAAAACAAATGAACACCCGCCGCGTTGTGAAAGCGAACGTCTTCGTACATATATAGTATTTGATAATAGCAAAAAAAAACAAACAATAAGCCTATTGATAAAAAAGTTCCAGCTCTCAAATCTGAATCTAAGATTTATTTAACTGTAGGAAACTCGAAGAAAAGTCAGGTACCGCATCAATTGAAAGGAAATATTACAGAGAAAAGTGTTCAGTTACCAAAATCCACCAAAGCCATTAAAAAAACCTTAATATTTTGGAATAAATCAATGGGTACTCAGCTTTTAATTATTAGCAGCAGCGAAATTGCCCCAGATTATTTTTATTGTCAATTGTTAAGCACGAAGAGGGAGCTAGAGTAATAATCAATTCCCCACTTATTAGATTTTTATATTTAAATTAGTAAATATTTATGCTTTTTTAATTCAAGCAACGAATTCCAACTCAGATCGGAACATTTTCTAAGATTTAGAAGTGCAAGCTATCATCGCAATCTCTTACTTCTTTTCGTTACTCTCAAGTGTCAACGGTTCCAAGCAAAGGCCTGCTTGTAAAACAATTGCTTCAACAAGATTCGACGATGATCTTTGAGCGGTTGAGGACAAAGGTGTTAGAAATCATTTCTTCTTTTTCTTAAAAAATCAAAATTTAGTAGGAACAGTACCGTCGCTCCGCATAATTTTTTTAAAGATTTTGACACGAACACTGAACATTTTGAGTTTTTAAATTGAAGAAATTTTATTACAATTGTGTGAAAAAAAACATTTTGTTTTCCAGACGACTATATTTTTTTTCTTTGTCAAAAATTGCTCCGGCATGAATCAGTTTTAATTATTTTTTGTTATTGAGTTAGATACTTTGAAAAAAAAACGAGAAATTCAAGTTATACTCTTATTTCTAGTGGCTGCATTATAATTAGATTAGCAAAATTTGACTGCAAACATTTGGTTAAAACGCATGTAAATGCATGTTAATTGACAAATTGTTCTTGACAAAATTGTTTTCCACTCTTCACTTTCAAACATTGCTCAATCAGCTAATTGTCACATGACGGATGTTAATTTGAAGTTTGATTGGCTGGCTGTTAATAGAATTAACTGAAAGTTAATGCACATTCAGACGGTCGTACTGAGAAATGGCCTTTACAAAATCCATAATGTGTAAAATCAAATAAAAGAATCGAGATTAAAAAATAGGTTAAAAAATAACTAAATAGCCTAAAATAGTTAATTCTGCCATGGCAATTATAATAAATTGGTTTTCAAATTATAAACAAAATATGAACTAAATAAAAGCCATGAAACAGATTTAACGGGTTATCAATAAGCTTTTAAAAAACTAGTCAAGTTTTTTGGAGCAGATTAAAGATATTTAGCCCGGACGCTTTGTTCAAACTTAAACACCAAGTCTCGACATATAATTTGCTATATAGGGAATTTTTCAAGTTTCATTTAGGCGTGTGACCTTTTGCATCAGCTCAACAACATTTTCTTAAACTCTAATTAATAAAAGGTATCTGAACAGGTCATTCACTCTTTTTAGGTCAACTAGCAACCATTTTTCCTTTTCATACTTCAACAAAAGTTCCACTGATACGGAAATGGAGCAGGAAATAAGCCTTTTGTATTTTAGTGCCTTTAAGTGGACAAGCCACTGGAATTTTTTGCGCAGCCCGCCCACCAGAACAAAAAAAGTTGAGCTTGATACGTTAGAAAAGTTTACGCCGGGCTAATTTTTGAGTAATTTTCATCTTCTCCTTCAAAAATTATGTTCTGTTTTAATTGAATTCTTCACCAGCGGGGCTCAAATGACTACTTAATGTTTTCGCCCGATTATTCTGCCCCCCCCCCCCCCCCCCCCTCCCCCCACCCCCAAGCTTAGTGGGCATATAACTGTTACGCCCCCTAGGCGCACGCATTATTTTTTACATAGTGACATGCTATATAACAACACATAAATTGTATTAAGGGGAGGGGTTGGGGGGGGGGGGGGGGGGTGGACAGTGGCTGATATAAAGTACACTGGGGGACGAAACAGAATAGATCCGTTTTCTCACCATGAAAGTTTTGCATGTTTTTCATTAAAGTACAAAATTGACGTTCTTTTCAAATGGAACAAAAATGGAAAACATTTTGAAGATGAGCCAACTGGTGGTGATGGTAATTGAACTCAGCACAAAGATTAAATTGAAAAATTCAACAATTTGAAAACTCGCATCACATTCAGTATTAATTTAAACTTTCAAAGAGAATGTGGCAAAAAAGATAACAGCTTATTCACACTCTGTTCGCGTTGGTTGCAGTTTTTGGGTGGTGAAAGTCCACTTGAAAGTTTTAAAAACATCCAATTCAAATTCTGTTTAATAACAACTAGCGATAAATAATTCAGTGTAGTGTTCGCATATACGTTATTGTTCCGACCCCTCTTGAGGGGGGAGGAACTATATACTCAAATGGGTTTTTTTTTGTTCAGACAATTTTGGCCGACCGATATATTCATCGTAGAGAGTTGAGACTGGTATCATTAGAAAGCTCGTCCAGCGTAGAATATGGAAAAAAGTTTTTTGATTTTCGTTTTTTACAGGGAGTTATCGAGGTTTCAACTTCTGAGAAAAGTAGATTGAATTCCGTTGTTTTTATTCACATTTTCCGGAATTTTTGCCTAAAATTTTGTCAATTCTGCTAAAATTTGTTAAAATTTTGAAGAAAAGTGTGGTTGATTGTTTTTTTAAAGACAAAAAATATTGTCGACTAAACTTATTTACATTTTTTGTCTAAATTTTTGGCTAAACCTTCCAAAATTCAGCCTTTTCAATCAAAAATAGCACGAAATTAGCGAGATTAGTCAACTTGGATTAAATTTACCGGAAGTACAAACCCAAACTCCACTAACACCATCTTTATAGACTCAAAAGGCGGCTATTTTTCCTTCAGATTCCGTTGAGAGTGCTCTGTAATTAAAATTAGCCGTTTTTTGCTAACTTTACTTGTTGATTATCAAAAACGCAGCATTTATTTTTGATTTTTAACTAACAAATTATCTATACCTATTACATTCAATAAATTAAATGTTCCTATTTAACGAATAGCCTTAGCAGAGCTAATTTTGGACCAATCTTGGACTGTTACAAACCAAAAAAGTTTCGGATTGTAATCAGCGGTTCTTTTTTAGAAAAAAAAATGATCTTTTTTATATTAGCTAAGGAACAGAACATTTCAAATCAAAGCTCAGCAGTGGTAGGGGCAATTGGCTAGTTAAGCAGCTCAAAATTAATTCATGTTCTATTCTAACTGAAAGCTTCTATTCGTTTTCACTTTTAAAAACTTTTGATTTTTTTTAATTAATAATTTATTGAAGTTTCCCTCTTTTCTTTCTTATTTTGGTCAATTTGTAGCTTAGACTCAGCACAGAAAGAATGTTTTTTTTGTTTCAATTAATTTAACATCTAGTCTCTATTATGTGTTTAAGCCTTAAATTATGGTTTTCTGGCTTTGATACTAATAGATTTCACATTTTTTGTTATTTTTAGGTATTTGCACACTTTTCACAATTTTTTTAGATTTGTCACAATATCACATTATTTACAGTTCACATATCAAATTATTGACAATCAAAATAAAACGCAAAGGAATATTTTAAAATCCATAAAGATATAAATTATGATTTTAACGACTTCGACAATACTTTTTTGAAGAATTCATTTGAATTTTTTAGTTTTGTTTTTAACTGTCGTTTTTAGTTTGTCGCTTTAGTCGTATTCAATTACCTGTATAATGCTAAATTTCATTGCATTTTGCTGGAAAAATGGATGAGCCGATATTCTGATATTAGTAGAAAGCTGATGTTTTTCATGACTTTGAAGACGATTGCTTTCCAAAAAAACTTATTTTCGCCGCACAATTTTTTTGTTTCCTATTTGTTACCAAGTATCGTTAATTACCGAACATATATGACGTTACTGGTTTCATTTAAAGAATGTCAAAAAAGACTGGTGTCATAAAATCTATTGTTTTTAAAGAATTCGTCATGACTTTACTGGCTTCGACACGGGTTTTTTCGCAAAAACTTTTTTTCGATTTTGACAACCTTTTTGTAGACGTAAGACAGATTCTCGATAATTGCAGGTCACAAGGCTTCTTTTGTACGGATAAACAAACCTATTCATTTATTTAATTTTTTAATTATTGGCTCTCACGACTTTGGAAGTAATTTTAATTCGAAAAAAAAAACAAAAGTATTACTTAAATTTGCCTTTTTTGTCTGCTGTTACCTAGTCTCATTAATGAGAGGTTACATACTTAATTATTAGTGTTCAAAGAAGGCGCATTCAAACATATTTTGGAGGGCAAAATATGGCTTTAGAGCTTCGACATCGTTTTCTGGCAAGTTTTGATTGAATTTTTGTTCGTTGTCTTTTGTTGTTCTGTTTAAACGCATAAAAAATGAAAAAGGAGAGGTCTTAATGCCCTTCTATAAAAGCATTGGTAATAGTTAACCTATGGGATAATTTAGTTGATTTTTAATGCTTTTCAATACTTCGAAATTGTTTTTTTTAAAAAAGCGAATTTTTTATTTTTACTGTTTTTGTTCTTTTTTGTCTAATTGTTACCAAGCTTTATTATAAACTGTACCCACATCTTTTCTGGGGAAACACAATTTACTTTGTTTAATTTCAATTTTATTTGACGCTTTGTTGACTTTGTTATTAAAACGGACATAAAGTTTTTGATAAAATGTTTGGTGTTGTTGCTTGTTTTTGCTGCTGGTCTTAACTTGCTTTCTTAATATTGGCATATCTCATCAATCTTGTGCAATATTTTTTACTCCACTGAGTTATTTGCTTTGGAGGCTATTTTTTTGTTCATACACTATTTTCTTTTAAATACTTGAATTTTTGGGTTTTTCTATCTGTTCATCCTTTGGTAGACAATTATGCCAAAATTCTGGATGTGCGGGGTCTGAACCTTATGTGCGATGACACATTACCGAGCCTGCTTGTTCAGTTAACTGGCGTTGAAGAAAAACAAGCTAGCGGTCCGGAAAAAATTATTTCAAGTAAGCCTATCCAGTTTCAGCTCAGAATATCTCTACGCCTAGTTTTCAAAAAACTTCACACCCTAGAGGACAAATCAAACTAAAGTGTCCCGGTTAACTGTATTTTCCTGGTTAACATTTTCATATTATCCAGATAGTTTGTATAATTCTATCCCAGGGTTTCTGCAGAAAAGTGAAAAAAAAATATAAAAATTAAAAAAAAAACGTTGAATTACTGCTTAATCTGATTTCTGCCTGATACAGAGATAGACTTTTGACCTTTCAGGAACCTTAAAAAACTCGAAATTGTCACTAGAAATGGCCAAATTTGGAGAAAAAAGAAGGAGCAAAAAAATTCGAGACTTTATTAGAAGATAGACCGTCTCTACTACAAGACTCTTGAAAAAAGGCGTCTCTCTCTCTCTCTCTCTCTCTCTCTCTCTCTCTCTCTCTCTCTGTGTCTCTCTCTCTTCCACTGTGGGTGTTCGTGTGTGTGTGTGTGTGTGTGTGTCTGTGTGAAAACATCTCTCATAATTTTTACAGATTAGGAGCCACGTTATCTATAAGGTCTTGTAAAATTTTGTAATTCTCATAGTAATCAAAAACGGCTTTGAAATTGAAATGTCCGAGTCTCAATGCACCAAAAAATAATATTCGAACTTACAACTGAACTGTTACAATTTTTTTGGATTAATTTGACCAAAAAATACTATGTATGATTTTAAACATTATCCCACCGAAAAAAAATTAATTTAGGCGCTGCACATTGGCAGAGTAAAATTTTCATTGTTAGATTATGTTTTGTTATTCCACTGCCTAGATTGTTCGTTTGATCAGCAATTTGGAATCTTTGCTACTGAAGCAATTGAAAAAAATAACAATGGCTATCGCCGGTCTGGCTCCATCCGTTCTCAAAAAATATATTTTGCCTGAACACACAAGATTTTTGTGAAAATAAAGCAAAATTATGCAGTTTTTTGGTATATGATCTTGCTAGATTTGCCATTCTTCAGTAAGAAGCTCTTTAGCTAAAAAACGCTTTGACGTTGACTGAAGATTTACAACTACCCTACACAACTCTTTATTTACGCATATTTTGAACAAATTAAGAACAAATTGTATAGTATAGTTTTAAATATTATGCGCCAAAATTGTGCAAATGATTTTTTAATATAAATCCATTCGGAGAACTGTTACCGTTTGTTGATTCCGTATTCAAGACAACACGCGTTTCCTACATGTCTTTTTCAATGCCCCTGAATTTTAATGATTGAATGTCATGGGGGAACTAAACATGCAAAAACTCAAATGGACTATTCAGCAAATTTAACGGTAGTAAAAATGTTTAGTTTGTTGCTGATTATGGCTTGGATATAGCTTTATCGATTGGTCTGTGACTCGGAACTTAGTTCAGATTGTTTAAAAAACCGCCGCGATATTTTCGTTCCCGTCCTTCTGTCTGTGTGCGCATAAAGATACATGCCAAATGTCCATAAAATAACAAAATTTCGGACGGCAGTGATCCTCATTCCCAGTTATATTAGAAACCTTAATTGCAAACTGTTTTCTGTAAATATACAGAAATTTATTTTCGCACTTTTTCCGGTCTATCGATTTTACTATGTTGTCATAATTTTTGTAAATCTTGACTACTCTAGCTTAAAAATGGATTGGTGTACAAGGTTGCACAAGCGCGGGTAATTTGTTCGTTATCATTACATTACTCTATAAAAGTATACCCTGCGACAATTTCATTACTTACTCCAATTCATTTTGTTCTATTTTGTTTGTTTTTCTTTCCTCAAGTCCCATATGTTTGTTCTTCTGTCCTCCAGTTACCACTCTGTTGTTATTTGTCAACTCAGGGGGGTCAAATTTTGACAATTAAGATCCTTTCTTCGCACCATGAAACTGATACTGCAAACTAAATTGGTGAAACGCATTACTAGAGACTAGTAAAGCATAAGGCTCTAAAAGAGATGCTCAACCACTTATTGCACTCCGAGCTTTACTTGTTTATCTCGTTTTCGAGGACGAAAAGTCAGACCGGTCACTTAATAATTTGGCCAAGCAAAAAATTGTATTGAAAAAGACCACCGGACTGATATAATTGGTACTTCGTTTGATCTTCCAATATTTTTCTATATTATTATTTTGCTCTTTGAATGATTGGTAAGGACCACATACGACGGTTTTATGGCTACCGAAAAATCAGATTTCTAAATTTTAAATTTTTTTCTCGAGATAACAAAACCAATGGAAAACTAGAGCGCTCCCAAAAATTAATCTTATTTAACAATAAAGTTAATGAAAATTACTAAGTTGATTTATAGGCTATTTGGGGTTGACAGTATTCAACTAATTCTTGCTACACTTTTCTTATAAGTTTGTTTGGTCTTAGGAGTTGAGAAGTTTTCGCAACTGTCTGACTACGCTGAATCTTTTCTGTTTGTGCGACCCCCCCCCCCCGCTTAGTGGGTGCATATTATTGGCATCCCCAAGACGCACGTCTCATGTTTTTACAAAATGGTTTACTATTTAGTGGCACGTGCTCGATAACTGGGGGGTGCATAACGTACTGGGGGCACAAATTGAAAAGACCTGACTACGTTATACACACCACAATGCCATTCTGTGCACGTAGATTTTCCACATATGGCGTATGACTTCTAGTATATGAAAATCTTATTTTGGTTTTAAGGGCACGAAAATAGTGTTTTGAATACTTTCCTATTCTTGCAAACTCTCTTATGATATTTTCAGGTTTAGTAAGATTTCTTTTATAATATTAGTATCTTTGCTAAGATTCCATAGAAGCATACAAGATGCAGTATGATTTTAAAAATCATATATGACTTTGTATAATTGCTAAGATCCTTTTATGGAGATCGTCACGGATAATTGTATATGTGAGCCAGTGAAATTCATACAGCATGCTTTAATATATAAAAGTAGGGGTGCAAAGGGTCGTGGGGGCAATAATCGAAATAATCCCTCTAATACAGTGTAAGTTTTCTGTCTTCTGAACATTGGTTTTTTTTTGGGGGGGGGGGGGAGGAGGGAGGTGTAGACAAACCTGGGGGTGAGTTGTGAGTTGTGGAATTTTCCGTTGCGAATGACCCACCAGATGCGAAGGTATACCCCCACCACAACACAGATCGGAATGACAAATTCCACAAACATCAAACAGCTGATGTACAAACCACTCTTCCAGTCATCCGCCTTCCAGTTCAGACCCCAGCTCTGACCAGAACTGTCCAGGGCAAATCCAGGGCCCTAAAACATAATTCAATTTTTGATCTCAGGGGAGAAATAAGTCAAATCTACAAACAGTACAAATAAATGGATTAACAATTGTTCAACAACCAAGAATTATCACTCCTCTCTTCTATCCAACCAGGAATGGGATCTTTTCCATTTGTGCCCCCCCCCCCCCCTCCAGCTTAGTGGGTGCTAATTATTTGCACCTCCCAGACACACGTGCAATATTCTTACATAATGAATAATGAATTACTATGTAATGACACATCCCCAGTGATTCTGGAATTTTTATCGTGTACGATCTGATAAGATGCTGACTAAGAATTTTTATCGTGTAAGATCTGATAAGATGCTGACTAAGAATTTTTATCGTGTAAGATCTAATCAGATCTTACACGATTAAAATTCCTCTTATCAGATCTTACACTATAAAAATTCTGGCAAGAGGAATTTTTATCGTGTAAGATCTCATAAGACATCTTATAAGATAAACATTCCTCTTATCAGAATTTTTATCGTGTAAGATCTGATAAGACCTCTTATAAGATAAACATTCCCCTTATCAGAATTTTTATCGTGTAAGATCTGATAAGATGGAATTTTTATCGTGTAAGATCTGATATGACATGTTTTAATTATTCCAATATAACCGTATAACGTAGTCAAGGTCCTATGAAAGTAAAAAAATAATCGGTCAGCTAACCAATTATGAAACAAAAAAATGCTTGTTGATTCTGTTTTGGCGGCAGTTTTATTGTGAGTCTTAACAGGGTACTATGGCTAAACTTAGCAGTCCAAGATAGTTTTGGTCTTTGAAAAAAATTTCAGCCTTGTTTGATAATCACCGCTTCGGAGAAAGCCCCTACCGCTCAAATAATCTTTTTACAATATCTTATAAGTCTTAAAAGACAGTATAAGATATTTTGCTCTTTGTTGCTCTGACACTTAAGTGTTGCATGCTGTAGTTTTTCGGCTACTGCTTGAGAGCAACTCTGAATTGTCTTCAATATGAAGAACATGCCATACTTCAGGAATTTATATAAGAGGAAATTTTTATCGTGTAAGATCTTATAAGAGGTATTTTTATCGTGTAAGATCTTATAAGAGGAATTTTATCGTGTAAGATCTTATAAGAGGAATTTTTATCTTGTAAGATCTTATAAGAGGAATTTTTATCGTGTAAGATCTTATAAGAGGAATTTTTATCGTATAAGATCTGATAAACGTCTTATCAGATCTGATAAGAAAATGCATCCCCTTACAGGCTATTAGCAAGATGGTTTCGTCAGAAATTTGTCAGATCTTACACGATAAAAATTCCACAATCATTGGGGATGTTCTGCTACTGGGGGATGCATAACGTACTCGGGGGGGGGGGGGGGTACAAACAGAAAAGATCCCAGGAATGATTGCCAGGAATAGTATCTCCTAAGAATACGTGCCGTTCTCTTATAACACACATTTTGAAATGGTAAAAATTAAAAAAATATATCGTATTTCTATAGAATGGAGAATAAAACATAGCTCGGGGATCCAGAACGCGGCACTATACTCAATTTTTTTAAATGACCAAAACTTTAATCTTTTGCTTAATTGCTTTGTCATGCCGCGCTAACTTTGATGTTGTAAAGAAACCTCCTATATATCTCCTTTGCCCAAACGGTGACGCCTTTTTTTGCTTTTTGGACACTTTTTAATTAGAAAGAGGAATTTTGGTGGTTCCCAGCCATTGAGGTACGAGATAGAATATGGTACCAAAAAGCTACGTACACTTAGCGAACTTATATGTTGGCACAAAAATCAAATAATACAACGTTCTGACTTCAAATCAGTTCTCTAGTAACGGGTTAGTATGATTTCAGCTTTGCTTTTGTACAGTTTTCACACAAGTTTGTATCGAAATCTGAGTCATTTTTGACACTTTTTCGTCACTGTTTTGACACATTTTTGATACTGTTTTTCTAATTGCTGCTTTGCTTCAATTGGATTCAGATCGGGGCTATTGAATGAGCATTCAAGTACCTCCCGTGACAGTGTAAGTGGAGAAAACCAGAATAAAAACTCATTTAAAACTCCAAAATTTCACACCTTTGTGTGCAACCCCCCCCCCCCTTCCCCCGTGCGCTGATATTGTCAGCTTGCTTCCTCTTTTAAAAAGTGGATCAAATATATTTTTAAAAGCCAAAACTGCAAAAAATCAGTTATGAGCGTTTTTCTCCTAGACGAGTAACCCTATATTGTTTACACCATAGAACCTATTTTCGAAAATTATCTCCCCATTGAGAAAACAGTTTGGTCCTCCGATCGTGGGATTTAGAAAAAAAATGACTTGTAAACTATTTGGCGGGAAGACGAAAAAGATAATGAAAAGGAGTGCAATGAAAAGGAGTGCATGAAAAGGAGTGCATTTTTTTTATTCTTACTACTTAAATTTTATTGTTTTTTCATTGCACACTATCTCGTACCCTGGTCAATTTATTCTTGTTCACCTTGTTTTGAGACATGAAACAACTTTTCATGTCGCAGTAATTGTTATTTTTGCATTCATTTTCTTTCAAGTTATTTTACTATTTCTGCATCCACGTTATTTTATGCGTTATTTTCCATTTTTCCATTCATGCTATTTTGAGCCAATTTATGTTATTTTGCGTTCAAGTTATTTTATGCAAATACAGAAAATTCAAATAATATTTACACTGTCAGCTAAATGCATAAAACTTTCATGATTTTTCGACTGAAGCTAAAAATGAACCCCTGCCTAATAGGAACTGAACAACAGGTTCACCCGTTGGAGATAAATGCAATGACCTTTTCTTATGCATGTCTCAATATTTTGATTCTATTTCAGCTGTCAATAGTTATTGCAAATATATCTGAAATATTTTCAACCAATACGTGTTATTGCAATTTGAGATTTCAATTATTTTCTATGTTCATCTCGTATTCTCCTAAAACTAAGTTACCATTTTCGTCTCAATGAAACTGAGCATATTTTTCGGCCATGTGAGACACCCTTGAGCATGCAGGTTTGCCTTTCAAACAAACCTTTTAGATTACTCGCTGTGAAAAGAATTTTATAATTATGAAAAATTGTTCCTAATTGATTTCATATTTTTGCGGTACTGTGCAAAATTATAAACAAAGCTTTGTTTATCCAAATGCTGAAATGGAACTTTTTATTTTTATTTGATCAAATTTTATAAACAAGCTGCTCATATTACTCCACTCAAAAAGAACAATTGGCCCGAACTGAATCAGTAATATTTAATCAATTTTTTATGGACTGTTGAGTTATTACATGTAATAAAACTACACCTGATTCAAATCAGATGAATGATGAATTAAAAATTAATAAAGACACCAGTCTGTAAGAACGCGATCCAGTTTTTTTGACTTTGAAATTTTTATCCAGTAATTCCACATCAAAGCAGACAGTATTTAGTGCAAGTTAGGGGAACTTAATTTCACGCCGCTCTAATCATCAGGTGTTGTGTTTATTTTGCAGCTCTAGTTGCTACTATCAATTATAAACCAGCCAATCAAAAGCAGCCCTAAAAATCAGTCAAATATACCGCCTGTCTTGTCAATTAACCTTTAGGGAATAATTTTTAGAATCCCTTTACAATGTCTGAGATTTTTGGCGGTTAGACAAACTGCTTGTACATGTTACATATACACTTTACAAAAACAGAATATAGCTTTGATGTCTGTACATAAGAGGAAAACTTGAATAAATTAAGGTGTGTTTTATCATTGCTTTGAGTCAGCAAGAAATTCAATTTCACCACAAAATTTATCAAAGTTAAACGCGGCTTTTTTAATTGGAAATTACTGCAACGAAATTGAAATTAGTTTTGCAAGATTACTAAGCAAGAAATCAGTTCAAAATTTGCTGATGAAATTTACGTGTATGCGCATACAGCATGGAAATAGAAATTGAAAAATATTATTGAAGGGCGTTTTTGAGACATTGAGAGCTCTTGAATGTCATGATTCTCGCGGTTTAAAAAATCAATGTTACTTTTTTACGGAACAATAGACGTCACAAAATGTAAAACTTGGAAGAAATTATGCGTCAACAAAGTCTGTTGATAACTTCCATTTAAAAATCCTTAGGTACTGTAAGTTAGTTTTGAAAATGTCTATAACAAGTACTTGAGAATTTCTAAGCTGTTCCTGAAAAAATCTAAAAATAAAATTAATATAAAGTTTTAACTTCAAGTTGGCAAATGTTTTTATTCTGATTTTTTAGGTTTCAATAATGTTGTTGAAGAGTTAATCACGTTTTCTCAGTAAACTGACTCTATATGCTTGTAGTAGATACCATATACACAACAGACACGATGTCTACATGACATATTAGACGGCTAAGTATTCATTCCTGAATACGTTGACGTAGGAATCATTTCAAGCCTTTTAGAGGTAATTCACAAAATAATTATGAACTTCGCGTCCCTGTACTCTTTATCCTCCTAGGAAGTACATCAATGACCATATATGGTATCCGAGATTATGACGATTGCTTGAAATTTTTGAAAGTATGTCGTTAACATTAACGCCATTGTAGAAACCATTAACGTGCCATCCGTCCATGAGGTCCCAGAAGCCAAAAATGGAATTTTTGTTGAATTATGTATAAGCTAGCACACGCGTGCAACGGAAGTTCAATTGTATCTTAAATTCACATAGCATTTTCGATTGAAGAAGTTATTATTATGGTAGATGGCTTTAGAGATATCATAATAAACGAACGTTCATCAGATAATAAGCAATAAAAAACAGTGTAGATACAAAAACTGGATAAAAAGCAAAAAAAAATAAATGCTACCAATTAATAATTCGGCAAACTTTCGAAAACAGCGATTGAAAAACATTTCAGCTTAAGAACATTTTAACATCTTCTCCGCAAATTAATAGTTATAAAATGTAGCTCTTCGTGTTGAGTTGATCATGGGCCTTCAACATAAATATAGATCATATCCACGTCTCGATACTTTTTCATTTATTTCTCAGTAATCATTTGTTCGCCACATTTTTTGAAATTGAACATATTTTTGATTTAAAAAATTGTTTTCGGGAGTTGTAGTCATTAGTTTCTGGCTATCTGTGTCATCCTTTCTTCGTTTACTTATTTTTGATTTGCACAATGCTAACACCATGACTGCGTTGTTCTGCTTACGTGTTCTTTCTGCTACTCATTACGTCAAAAACAGTTTTTGGGTTCTTTATGATGCTTAATTATAACAAAGCGGAAATCTTAGGCTGTTGTTATTGGTTTTAAGACTTTCGTATTGCTGATGTTAAGTTTTGTTCTGAAGCGATGAAGCTTTCTTGTTTTTAATTAAATTAGAAAAAATCACATCCTCTTGTGGCGATCTATAAAAATGTTTCCAAAAAAACAACAGTCGATCTTTTACTAGATAACAAACAAAAGTTTCTTTTAAGCTCAATGCTTCTTTAATTTTTGCGTCAATTGTTTTCTTTCAAAATATGTAGCTTCTCTTGGGCAAATACTCTGTAGCTAAGGCAGAAGCAAGGTTAATTTTAAAATTCTTAAAGTATAAAACCTCTCAGACACTTTAAGCAAATTTAGTGACTTTGTGTTTTCAATTTTTTGGAAAAAAAAAATTTGCTTCTGCTAATTAAGATTGCTGATATTAACAATGACATGGCTGTAATTTGTATATGCAAAAACACGAACTGAAAAATATAAAACATCAACGAGCGTTTTTGGGACATTGATAGCACCTGACATCATGGCTTTCAGAAAATCATTGAAACTTTACAGAAAAGAAACCCACAAAACGTAAAACTTTATAAACACTATGCCTCATTAATCGTCAAACAATCAACAGTTAACTTTTTAACTTAAATTAGTGTTCAGAGTGTCTAGAATAAATTTTTGATGAGTAATTAGCATGGGTTTTTTTCTCAAATTTTAGAAACTAAATGCCTCGTGAGAATTTAATTTCAAGCTAAAAAAATTTCATAAAAATTTTTTGAGAATGTTTATCAAAAAATGACTGTGTTTTCCAATTTTTGACCGCTAGATTTCTGTTTCACATACCAAAAAAATCAACCCCATATGTATATGACAAATGAGTTATGATTAAGTAACTGCTTGAATAGAATTACGTTCAAAACATTTCAAGAGTGTTAGAGGAACTTCAGAAAATAAATTTGAACTTCGCCTGCCAATAGTTTTTGTTCGCCTTGGAAGTATAGCAGTGACCGTTTAGCGTATCCAAGGTTGCGATGATTGTTTAGATATTGGAAAAAATGAGCTTAGCATCAATTAAATAACGAAACTATAGATATATTTTTCTTCCCTAACGTCCTTGAAAAGAAAACTAAGATATGTGCAAAATCGCATAAAAGCCAACATCCATTGCATCCTACGTAAACAAAAAAAAACTAAGGCATCAGTAGAGGCGTAAATGCAATATCAAAAACTTGCAAAAAATTTGTCCTTTCGATGAAAGATGTGTTTATAGTCTTTATAGGTGGCTTTCGATAAATTTCGCATATTCAGCAAATAATATGCAATACACAATATATGAAAAAGTGTATGAGGAAAACATCCAAGAATAGTGATTTAAGAAAATATCAAATCAAAAACAACCTAGCATGTTTCTAACAAAAAATAGCCCAAAGTTACAGCTTACTATGCGAGCTTAGTTAATCAATGACTCTTGCAAAGTTTGAATCATACTCACTCTTTGGTTTGCTGCATTCTTTCAAGTGTCATTTTGTGAGCCTCTTTTTTATGTCATTTTTTACGACATTGTGTTATGTCAATTGTAGTTATGTCAATTTTTGATTATAAGTGCCATCCATTCAGAAAACAAACAAATTATAAAGAATCTGCTTAGGTGTTGCTTGCGCAATGGAGTGAAAAAAATTAAGATACTTGGTTATGCCAAGCATCTTAATTGGTTATACCATCTTAATATGCTAAGCATCATTGGTTATGCCATTGTGAATCTGAGGCTGTAGTTACTGGTTTTGAAGACTTAAGTGCTGTAAATATATACTTGTTTCTCAGAAACATTTAGTTCATTTTTTGGTGTGTAAAATGTCAAAGCCTTTACTGACATTTAAAAAATTATATTATTCCTAATAGCAGTTGATCATGAAAAAAAAAACATTTTAAAACCCAACCTTCGCTTCTTTAATTTTTGTTTCAACTGTTTTTCCAAATTAAAATGTTTTGTTTGGCAAAGCCTCGTAATTAATGCTCGAATCATGGCTAAATTTAACATTTTCATATGCTGGATATTGTTAATTATAAATACTGATAGATTTTTGGTTAAAATTTTTGTAAATGATTTTTCAGTTTCATCGTTCTTTGCTGAAATTTGAAAGCCTCTCTGAAATTTAGTATTATGACATCTGAGGTTCTCTATTTCTGCAAAGTAAATTTTCAATAACTTCGTAAAGATTAAGATGCGATTTGGCGAGCAGTTTTTATACTTCCAGCTGCTTCTGAATAAAAGCAGTGTTTTAGTTTAAAATTGAACTATTCCTTACAATTTTGAGCAGATCATAGATTATTCCTTCTAAGAATTTAACTGTGTTCAAATAACACTTCTTTAATTCAACTTCGTTCCTAGAAAAATCAAAATAATTAAAATGTTATTTAACGTAAGTGTAGTTCATTGCTTTCCAGCAAATACTGCAAAGTGAAAGATCATAGGATCAAATACTAATTTGTAATAGCGTCCACTAATAATCATTGTCAGAAAAAAAATTCTATTTGAAATAAATTTTACAACTTTAGCTGCTTTTGACTTCAAAGTTTGCGTTATCGGTTTTTAAAATCGTTGTTAAAATCAAAGACCAGTTTAAAAACGAAAAAGTATTGCAATTTGACCCCATTATGAGGAGAACAACCAAACAGTTTTTGCTTCGTTTAACCTTGAAAAGAATTCACTTGGTTAGCTGGCCAGACAGTGTCAATTTCGACCGCGTATGTTCCAATTAAGCTCCCGAGAACTCAAAGCTTTCCAGAGAAACGTCTAATTAATACAGCCTTCCTGTTAGTTCAGATATTTTTCAACTGAGAACAGTTTCAGATAAAACACTGTTAGAAATATATGAACAGAGATGGGATTATATTCGCTCTAAATGGCATGGTCTGAAAAATGAATAAATTTCTGAAGCGAACATTAACTAATTTTCAGCCTAAAAATGTACTATATAGTTGTTTTCTGGGGTAATAAATTCCGGTATAAAAAATGGTCTGTAATTACCAAGTCTAATAGAATTCATTCTGCAATATTTCTTGAGTTCGTGCAAAAATAATTGCACGTGATCACATTTAAGATAGTGTGAACTAGCGTACTAATTGGGGCGCGTCAATTTCATGTACCATTTTATCTGATGAAAAATTGTTAATGATCTCTTCTTCCCTCTTAAAAAAATGTTCCAATTTTTGAATCATTGCGAAAAAGTGTAGCTGAAAAAATATTTTGCAAATTAACGGATTAGCGAAAGCACATAAATTTCCTCACCGGCAAAAAAAAAGCGATATCTTCTTCCGTGGTTAGCTTTCCTACCAAAAGGGGGGAAATCAAAGGTAAAAATGAAAAAAAAACTATGATTTTTATTATTAATAATTTAGAATTGGAATTTTAATATTTAGAGCATTATATTAATACAGCGACAGCATATAGTCACTATTTCTCAGTTTATGTGAGAATCTGGATGTGAAAAAAATCACAGTACGTATACCATGAAGCTACTCGTTTTCATGGACAAAGCCGCCAAATTCCATGCCAAAATGAATACAAATTTGTTACAAGAGTACCAAACTTTTGTTGCTCAAAATGAATCAGTAACTACATGAGGCGCACTTCACGCAGTTAATTCTTCTTATATGAGCCGTGACTTGGATGTGTGCAAATATGTAAATCATCTTCCTAATCCGTTATTTGCATTTTAAAAGTCGTTTATAAAATTAATCATCAATTAGTCTTTCATTCATTTCTGTCTAAATGGCACAGATCTCGTATTAATATACCTAAGAGAAACAAGAAGCTAATATGGACAACAGTTACAATGAAAACTAAAAATGAAAAAAAAAATCAGATAATTCTTATTAGCACTTGATCATTTAAAACCATGCATTTATACCAATCACAGGTCTTTAAAAACCATGCGTTGATCATGCGCCTGCTCATTTTTTTTGTGCTATGCGTTCGGAAAAGCATCGCATTTGTAGCTCAAATCATGACTAAAGTTAACACCCTGAGCATGCAAAAACCTCTATGGACGAAACGCCAATATAACCTTTCTGTGATTCTATTTTTTGCTAGATTCTAATTAGCAATATGCTGGTTTTTACAGTCTGATCGAATTGTTTTCGGCTTCTTTTTTAGTTAACATATAATATGATCAATCAGTCTCCTCAAAATTTGATGAATTTGAAAGCCACTCCGCTAACAAGAGAAATATTGTAGCGTCTAAGTTTCTTCAGTTCCCCGAGTAACTTTACAATAACTCCTTAAAGATGGAAACGCGAAAAAATAAATTTTATTATGTTTCAAGCTGCTACAGAATAAAATCAGTGTTAATTTTGAAAACTAAGCTTTTTGTTTCATATTGAGCACTTCACTCAAGATTCAATCTGAAAACATAATTTAAATCACATAGCGCTTCTGCCTTTATAATTACCACCAAGAAAATCAAAATTACGAAACTTTGTTTTAGTAGAACAGTCAAAATTGCTGAACTCAGCTAAATTTGTAAACTGAAAAATATGAGGTTCAAAAATTATTGTGCATTAGCGTCCATTAAAGTTCATTGTTAATTCAAAAAAGTTTTTCTTGTGAGATAATTTTCACAACAGCTGCTTCTGGTTTCTGATAATTTAATTGATTTAAATTTTCTTTCACGTTTGTAAAATCAACAACAGGCTTATTAAAAAGATGCAAGAGTTTTTACACCAAATTGACAAGAACGACCAAACAGTCTTGTCCCGTGTTGGGTTATGGACTTTCGCAAGCGGAATAAAAAGCGTTTTTAACTAAGTAAAAGAATTAATTTCTCAAAAATGAGAGAATAACAAAATGATATTTTACAGTAGAATTTAGAGATTTACCGGAGAGATCTGATTATTAGATCAAGATGGTGATTTGAATTTGGGGATGAAAAAGGACTCAAAAATCAGCTGTATATATACCCATTATCAGTGTGAAAAAGTCAAGATACAAAACTAATCTTAGCACCGTGATTTATAGTGGGGGTCGCAAAGGTTACCCAATATGGTTTGCTTCTGCAAATCAGTCGCAAAGGGAACCATAAATGGAATGCATTTGCACTTTTCTGAGAATTCATTCACACTTCCGGAGATATCATCATCATTTAATACATGCTGGGAAGATTTTACATCTATTAATCTAACTCTAATAATAGTTATCTAGATTCACCAATTTGAACCGAATATTGATTCTCAGCACCATTTCTTGACGATTCATTTATATAATTTCTTTGATCAAAATCAAACTGCTTGTCTTTCTAATCTGGTAAGTCAACTTTCTTTCTAATTCTCACTAAGTTTAAGACTATAGTTTGATCGAAATTCTAACACCCCCACTCAGACTTGAGCTGATTGCGTAGAGTCTGTTCCCATCAAAACTGCTCTGAATGTTTCCACTTTCGAAACGGGTAAGGACTTTGTGAAGATGTCCGCTGCCATTTTGTCTGTAGGAACGCAATGAATTGAAATAGTCCCATCCTCCGTTTTGTCCCGGATGAAGTGAAACTTTGTTTCGATGTGCTTGCTCCTTTTGTGCATGACTGGGTTTTGGCAGAGTCTGATACAACTTTGGTTGTCTTCTCCAATTGCTATTGGACGTTTCTGTTGGATGCCAAAATCCTCTAGAAGTTGTTTCAGGTAAAGTGCTTCCTGAACTGCTGCTGCCATGCCCTGATATTCTGCTTCTGATGAAGAAAGAGCAACTGTGGCCTGCTTCTTGACACCCCAGCTGAGTGCTGCGCCACGTCCGTTGAGCTTGAAGTAATAGCCCGTTGTTGATTTTCTGTCGTTCACGTCTCCAGACCAGTCTGCATCACTTTCCCCCACTAAATCATAACTAGCCTCTTTTGTGTAAGTAAGTTTTAAACCTTTTGAACCTTGAAGATATCGCAGAAGTCGTTTTCCGCACATCCAGTGTTGATTGTTAGGTGCATTCATGTGTCTGGAAAGAATGTTGACTGTGAACATGATGTCTGGCCTCGTCTGTTTGGCCAGATACAGAAGTGATCCAACCAAGCTTCTGTAGATCCTCTGGTCCACTTCTTCGTCTCCGTTCTGTGCTGTCTGAAGTTTCAAATTCAAATCAGCTGGAGTTCTTGAGGGTTTGCATTGATCCATTTGAAACCGCTCAAGCATTGTTTCTATGTAGCGTTCTTGGTCGACTGTGACTTTGCCCTCTTCTCGTCTGATTCTTAGACCCAGAAACCAGTGTAGTCTCCCTCTGTCTTCCATGTGAAAGGTTGCTTCTAGTGCCTTCTTGACATCAGAGACCACTGTCATACTTCTTGATGCTACTATGATGTCGTCAACCCAGACCAAGATGAAGGTGTGATCCTCTGCTTCTGATCTTGCGAACAAGCAGTGATCGTTCCTGCTTCTGGTGAACCCCTGTCTCAGTAGGAAGTTTGCCAGCTCTTTGTACCAGTTGTTAGCAGCCTGTTTCAAACCATAAATTGATTTATTTAGTCGACATACTAACTTCTCCCCATCTGATCCGCGTTTTACAAACTCCTGTGGCTGTTCCAGATACACTTCTTCCTCGATTGGTGAGTACAGGAAAGCAGTCTTGACATCAAATTGGTGCATCACATGGCCTTGCTTCGCTGATAGCTGAAGTAGAATCCTGAATGTCTCTGGCTTACAGGTAGGCGCAAAAGTCTCAAAGTAGTCCAGTCCTTCCACTTGCTTGAAGCCTTTCGCCACATAGCGCGCTTTGTATTTGTCCACTTGACCACTGGGTCCCAATTTCACTTTGTAAACCCATTTGCCCGGTATGACGTCCCTGTCTGTGGGTGGTCTCACTAGGTTCCAAGTCTCGTTTTCTTGGAGTGCCTTGACCTCGTCCTTCATTGCCCGGTGCCAATGGTCCCAATCGTCACCTTGCTTGGCTTCGTAGACTGTTTTGGGTTCCACATAGTCGCCCTCAGTCACAGCAAGATGGGTCCTGACTTCTCCAAAAAATTGCGGAACATTCCTTGCTCGTGTCCCTCGTCTGGGCTCTGCTCTGTCCGCGTGTTCCAGTGCATCTTCATTGAAGCCAACTGTCTCTAACTGTGAGAAGTCTTCTGTGTCACTGTCTTCTAGTGACTCTGAGTCTCTGTGACTCCCTCTTGTTGCAGTAGATCCTTCATCTAGTGCTGTTTCTCCAACATCCGAGGCCTCTTGTCTCAGTGTTGTTTCTTGAGTATTCACGCTCCCTGCGTCATGCCACTCCTCCTTTATTGCAGTAGATGTGTCCTGTCGTTCTCTGTTGTCATCGTCTTGATGACCATCATCTGGGTGCCAGATTCCCAGTTCCGACCCATCATCTAGTAGGTCAGCCGTTTCTTTGTTGTCAGGGATTGAGCCCACTTCAGACTCCTTGATGATCACATCTCGAACTGCCATCACCTTGCGTGTGTTGGGTATGTACACCAGGTATCCGTTTTCTCCTTCAGTGTAACCCACAAACTTTCCTTCCAGTGCCTTGGGTTCAAGTTTGCTGACTTCTCTGTCCCTCTTCCTCATGAAGACTGTGCAACCAAAAATAGATAATATACTAATTGGAAGCTTAGGTTTTACACCTCTCATCAGCTCTGCTGGGCATTTTTCTTCTCCTCGTCTCACAACCAAGTTTCTGATCCTTGCTGCGTGAAGAATTGCTGCTCCCCACATCATCTTGGGAAGTCCTGAGTCAATGAGCAAACATCTTGCCATCTCCAGCAGTGTCCTGTTGCACCTCTCAGCTAACCCATTCTGTTGTGGCGTCTCTGGTATGGTCTTTTCCTGTAGAATGCCTGCATCCAAGCAGTACGTCTTAAACTGCTCTGAGAGAAGCTCCTTCGCATTGTCTTGCCTCAGCTTCTTGGGCGTCCCCACACTGAGAACAAATTTCTTCAGGCTGGCCAGTGCTTCACTCTTTGCCTTAAGCAAGTCCACAAACACAAACTTCGTGTACTGGTCTGCAAACACAATGCAGAACCGGAACCCTGACAGTGACTCTACTCTGAAAGGTCCCATCACGTCTGTGAACACCCTCTCCAGCTTCTCTTCTGCTTGGGTCTCTGCCACTCTTGGTACTGGAGTCTTTGTGATCTTGGCCAATGCACACACATTGCATACATCATCGAGTTCCCCCACTGTCTCTGGTGCATTCCTGACCACATCCGCTTGATTCAAATGACCCAATCGTCTGTGCCACTTCCTTGCACTGTCAAGTTTCACGCTGTTGGAACTCATCTTGAATTCTAGAACGCTGCAGGGTAAGTAAAACAAATTATTTTCTTGTGTTAGTTTTACCCGAGTTCGCTTCTGGAGTTTCATGCAGCTGTTTCCTCTCTCGAAAGTGAAGCTATGTCCCCACTCCGTGCATCTTGAGACTGATAGGAGGTTTGAAGAATAGTCCGGCACACACAGAACATTTTTGAGTTCGCATTGGAATTCCCCTTTGTTTGAGGGTATGCTGATCCTCACACAGCCTCTGCCCACCACTCTGGAAGCCTCTCCGTTGGGATTTCTGACCACTGATTGAATGGGCACAAAGTCCAGAAACGCATCGATGTTCGTCACTATGTGATCTGTACAACCACTGTCCACTAGCATGCCTGCTGTCTTCCACTGGGTAAGAGCTGCCCAGCATTCCTCGTCTGGTGTAGCCAATGTTGGACCCATTGCCACTGACTCATGTTTGCCTCCATCTCTTTGTCTCTTGCATGCCCTGTCTAGGTGACCCTTCTCACCACACTTGCTGCATTGTGCTGTCTCCTTCCTCCTGCAGTCCTTGGCAAAGTGTCCAGGGATCCCACACACAAAGCAGTTTCCTTTCTTGGGTCCCTTCTTGAAGTCACGCTTCACTGCCAGTGCCACTGAACCACTTTGTCCCTTGTGTCTCTGCACCGTGCTCTCATGAAAGTTCTGCAGCCTTTTCCTCAACTCTGTGAAGTTCGTTGCCGGGTTGAAGCTTTCCTGTATAACAAAACTTTCATACCTCATTGGCAGACCATTGAGGACCAAGGCGTTGAAGAGGGTCTCTGAGACTGCTTCCCCTGCTTCTTGTAGCCTTGTGAGCAACTCCTGTCCTCTGATGAAGAAGCTGTCCAAATCCTCAGAATCCTCGAGCTGCAGTCGAGCAAGCTGTGCCACTAAAGTCACCACTGTCGGCGTCTCCACACTCTGAAATCTCTCTTGCAAAAGCTTCCAAGCCTTTGCTCCATCTCCAATGCCGTCATCTCCCACACAGTCATGTCTCATCAGCATGAGGGTTGTTGCATCTAGAGTCAGTGCCAGATGGCACCACACATTGTTCCGTTTCTCCTTGATGTCTGCAACTTCCTTCTCATATGCATCCTTCAGCACCTTGTGGTTCTTCTTTTCATCATTGGTTGCCCCATTGGCCGGTGGCGCAGGCTCATTGGGTTGCTCCTCTGTCCCCAGTAGTGATTTGTAGAGTCCCTTCGTCTGCATCATCGCCACAAATCTTGTGCTCCAGATTGGAAAGTCCTGTGCCTTTCCTGTGTAGGTCAGCAGCTTCACTGTCTGTTGATCCATTGAAGTTTGAGCAGGCAAAACAGTTGTGAAAAGAAAAGGTACTAAGCAGAAAAGGATTATGACTGTCAACAACAAATTAGTTTTGTTTTGGAAATTAATTTTATGACTTAAAAATTGCTGGGCCCATAACCTGTTGGGTTATGGACTTTCGCAAGCGGAATAAAAAGCGTTTTTAACTAAGTAAAAGAATTAATTTCTCAAAAATAAGAGAATAACAAAATGATATTTTACAGTAGAATTTAGAGATTTACAGGAGAGATCTGATTATTAGATCAAGATGGTGATTTGAATTTGGGGATGAAAAAGGACTCAAAAATCAGCTGTATATATACCCATTATCAGTGTGAAAAAGTCAAGATACAAAACTAATCTTAGCACCGTGATTTATAGTGGGGGTCGCAAAGGTTACCCAATATGGTTTGCTTCTGCAAATCAGTCGCAAAGGGAACCATAAATGGAATGCATTTGCACTTTTCTGAGAATTCATTCACACTTCCGGAGATATCATCATCATTTAATACATGCTGGGAAGATTTTACATCAATTAATCTAACTCTAATAATAGTTATCTAGATTCACCAATTTGAACCGAATATTGATTCTCAGCACCATTTCTTGACGATTCATTTATATAATTTCTTTGATCAAAATCAAATTGCTTGTCTTTCTAATCTGGTAAGTCAACTTTCTTTCTAATTCTCACTAAGTTTAAGACTATAGTTTGATCGAAATTCTAACATCCCGTTTAACTTCGAAAAGATTTCACGTAGGTAGCCGGAATTAGCACGCAGTGTCAAAATCGACCTTTGTTTCCCAATTAGTTTCAGATAAAAGGATGCGTAAATGTTATCTGAGATGAGTGAAATCTGAAGTTTTTTAAGCAAATTTTAACCAAACATCATCCTGAAAATTTAGTACATAATGGCATTACGAAATATTAATATCTCATAAAATAAAAAAAGTGGTCTGTAATTACCAGTCCAATAGAATTCGTTCTGTTATTTTTCTCTAGGTTGTGCAAATATAATAGGCAAATGATTACATATAAGAACGGAAGCAAATAGGGTGAACTAGCAGACTGAATGGGGAGGGTCAATTTCACGTACATTTTAATCTGACGAAATTCTGTTACAGGCTTCCTCTCCATTCTTCAAAAATTTTTGTTCCAGTTATTGAGTCATTACGGAGAAACGTAGCTCAAACTACATATTTTTCGATTAAAAGAATTTGCAAAAATACAAATTTTTTTGGCCGTTGAAATTTAAAAAATGTCTTCTTCCAAGGGTATCTATCCAGCCAAAAGCAAAAAATGGACGTCTATAGTTTGAAAATAAAAATAGAAAACTATGATTTCAGTTTTTAGTAATCTTAAATTGTAATGTTAAATTCTTTATTTGTTGGCAACCATGACAATAGTTGGCAACCAAGTTTTATGCCGTGAAAAATATCAGCACGTAAAGCATGAAAAAGTACGAGTTTTCATGGACAAGGCCAGCAATTTCCATGCAAATTGTACACAAATTTGTTCAAGAGTACAAATGTTTGTTGCTCGAAATTCATCAGTAACTACATGAGGCGCACTTCACGCGTTTAAATCTTCTTGAGAGTCATGATTTGTATGATTCTTATGAAGCGATTTTTCAGATTCAGCGAAGTAGCGCAACTTTAATCAAGTGCAGCATTGCTGCTAAGACCTTTTTTCTTTATGAAAAAAAATCACTGAAACAGCATCATTTCAATCAAGCCGTCGTTGTTGTTTCTCTCAAATTAAACAGATTTTCTAAAAAGCAATGAAAAGATTATTCTGCGCTTAATCAAACTCATGCAGTAAAGTCCGTGTAAATTTCGACCATTCAATCCTAAAACCTCAAGAATTTTTTTGTTCATGTGATGTTCACGCTAAATCATCATGAGAACAAAAAAAACAGTGAAACTTTAATCCCAAAAAACATGAGATGTCAAATTTCCTTCGAAATAATAATTGAGAATGTTTTGATGAGTATTTGGTGTGGAGATTTTAGTGGTGGTACCTGGCAAAGACTGGCTAAAACTGTCCATGTGAGAGATATGAGTAGGGAGACGAAGACCACAGTCAATGCCCTCCAACAGTTGAAAGGACAATTCCTCTGTCTCACTCTCACCCTGTTAGGAGCTGAAACACCCTACGATTAAATCCCCGACCAAACACAGTCCAGGTCAAAGTGCTAGTTATAATGATCAGACTATAAAAAACGCACAGGTGTGGGTCAAGTGTATTTTTATACCACCCACACCAACGAGTTCCCTGTTCAATGTCTGAATGAAATCTGATCACGGGAGAGCTAAAGCCAGATCATGGCTGAAAATTGTTGCATGTATAGGTTAACAATCATTGACAAGACAAAACCTTATCTTTAACGAGCTCTAAAGGGTCTAAAACTCATCCTGAAATGTACTAATGTACTAATTTAATTAAAATGTACGCATGAACCAGCCGCACTTGGGTACGCGGGTCGTGACCCATTCATCCACAACTTGTTGTATCCCTCCCGCACGTTGTAATAATTCAAATTTTAATTCTCAACAAAAACTTACTGTTAAGCATATAACTGACAACTACCAAAAAAACTTACTAATATTAAAAAAATGTCAACAGTTTTTTAAGTTTTTTTGCTCTTTTTCCTAAAATATAATGTATTATATCATAAACTCATTAGACAAAATCCCATCAAGCAGCATCAAACGAAGGATTCTTTGCATGGAACAGCGAATTGAACCTGCTCCTTATTTATTTAAAATCATTTTTTTTGCTACAAAGTGAATTTCGTTTTTGTTTCGAACCCCACTTTAGTGGGGAGTGAGGAGCTATATACTCAACTGGGTTTATTTTTGTTCAGACAATTTTGGCCGATCGATATATTCAGCGGAGAGAGTTGTGAGTGGTATCATTGAAAAGCAAGTACATCATAGAATATGGAATAAAAAATATTTTTTCGAATTTCGTTTTTTACCTAGAGTTTTCGAGGTTTAAATTTTTGTGAACATTCGACAGTTTTGATTCACATTTTCAGTAATTTTTGGTAAAATTTGGCACAATTTTGGTAATATAATTTAAAATGCAATCAAGTTTTTAATGGTAGAGTGTTATTGTTACCGTTAGAGATAGAAAAGTGCCGCTGAGTTATTTGGAGTTTCTTTGGCTGAAAAATTTGATAAAGTTTTCAAAATTCAAGCCTTTTTTCAACAAAAATTGCACAAAATATGCTTTCTCGATCCACTTTGATTAAGTTTGCCAAAACTGGAGACCAAAAAATCGTTGAAACAATTTCCCTAAACACCAGAAAAGAGCTAGTTGAAAACCGGCGTTCTAAAAAAACTTTCTGGAATTAAATATTTGCCACTTTTGCAAATTTAACTCGATAACTATACAAAACTTATCATTGTTTCTTTTTTAATATTCGAAGCATTCACTCAAAAATTGGTCTAATTCGCAAACATCTGGACCACTCGGGCAATTTGTTAGGAGCGCGGCAAAATCAGCGATAGGTTTGATATTCTCATGGATTCTTACAATCACGAACTTTTTTTGGTGCTGCCCTTTTTCAAAATATTTTGCTTTTATTTTTTATGTTAATAACTGACAAACTTTTTTTCACGGCTGCAATGATGACAGCTGCAATTCACGTAAATAGGAGACCGAATGTTTATATTGTTTGTTTTTAGTGAACGCAATTGTTTTTATGGCTCTGAAGAAGAGTTTTGAAAAACTGTAACTGATTTTTGTTTTGTCTTCAATTTTTATTCTTTCTGCAGTCTGATTGTTAAATCTTTTCATTCAAACATCTAAATGGCTTTTTATGAGGTTCAATTGAAGCTGAAAAATGCTTTGGGTTGTTAGCTAAGGTCTCTTATGTTATTCAATGTGTTTGTTCTATGGAAAAATCAGTGATTTTTTGAACTTGTCAATATTGTTATATTATTTCTGTCACCTTTTAGCTTATTCCCAGAAAATACAGGTTGAACTTTCTTTTTATAAAACTAAAACTAATTTGTGGCGGATTGTTTAATAGAATGGTTTCTTGGTTTTGGTACTACGAGTTTTCAAACAAAATTTTGTGATTTTGTGCGTAATAGCCAATTTTTGCTGTTGTTTTTGTTTCTTTGAAAAATTGTCACATTACATAACGATTGATTTGAAAACGTTTAACAAAAATTGTAACTGAACACATTCATTGCTTTCACAATACATGGAGTCAAAGGCTGCGACACCGTTCTCTTGCAGAATTAGGAAGAGTTCCTTATTTTTGCTTTATCTTTGTTGTTTATTTTCGTTGTCGTATGCCAATTATTGGGTATTTAAAGGTCTCACTGGCAAACTATAGATAGATAAGTGAAATTAGAAAAATGATATCGGAATATAGCTAATGGTTTTATAGACTTTGAATTTAGTTTTTTCCAAAAAATTGAAAGTTCAACTTATCTTTTTATGTTCTGGTTTGAGTTTTTTCCGTATTTTACTATGTTGTAACATTTACGTAACTCAGCCTCAATTTTGAAAACTTTCTTTAATGTTTGTTGAACGAAACAAAATCTTTTCTGTTGGTTAGAATTTTTGACTGATGTCTTCCCGGTTCAGACAATTTGTTTCAGAAGAAATTTGCAAATTTAGATACTTTTCATTTTTTGTGTTTCTTTTTGCTGTCATTATGAGATAGTTCTTGTTAAAAAAGGTTAAAATAAGTTCAATCGAGACGCAAAAAAAACTTTAATTTTCTCGCGGTTAATATTTTGTCAATTCGATGGCCTCAACACTGTGGTTTCGTAAAATAATTCGTGAAATTTTTTTAGTTCAGCTTGTTTTGAATGTTATTCTATTTTCTTATGACATAGTCTCACTAAAAACAGCCGCATTTGGTTTTCGAAGAAATTGGTAGATACACTGTATCCTCTTTCAGATGCAAGCTTATGTTGGTTATGAATTTTGAAATTGTTTGATTTTTAAAAAAAAGACAATGCACTTCTAAGATTTGCCAATCCTACTTCTGTTAACCTGTAGTTTGGCATCTCTATAGACAAATTATGTTTCTTATCGTTCGAACTCAAGTTTGCTAATTATAACGGTTTTATCTTCCTTAAGTGGTTTTTGTTCTTGGTGCAACCAGTTTTCATAAAACATTCGTGATTTATGCATATTTGCCGGTTTTTGAAGGTTTTTGTTTTCTTTTCACATTACCACAATAATGGGCGGTCCTCTATTCAGTTAAAAAAAACGCAATCAACTATGTTTCAATTTTTTTAGTGCACAGCTGAATGATTAATTGGCTATGACACCGTTTTCGTGCAAATTTTTTCGTGCAAATTCTTCCGTGCAAATTTTTTCAAGCAAGTTTTTTCGAGCGAATTTTTTTGTGCAACTTTTTCCTTTTTGTCTGTATTTTTTTGCAGTCGTACGACATACTCTGGGTAATGAATGGTATCAATCGCTCTCTATCGAGGTATAAAAGAATCTCTCAATAATTTTATTTGATGCATAATGTTTCTAATCAATTTGATATTAATTCTTTTCAAAAAAGCAACGTTTTATTAAACTTTGCCCTTTTGTTGATTTCTTGTTGACTTGTTAACATGTAGTATTTAGAAAAAGTCAAATGTTTTCTTTTAATGAAGCGCAGGTTAATCATCTTTAGTGTAAATTTTGTCTTATTCCATTTGGTTTTGATTATCAATGGTGTTCAAAAAATTGACAACAAGTTTTGGTCGTAATTAATATTTGTAATTACTTGATTTATATTGTCGTCTTTTCTGGTAGACATCTTTTGGTAGTCACAGGTCTCGTTGGCCCTTTAAGGTAGACTATTTTAATTTTTTAGTAGTTTGTTGAACGATATGTTGATAGGTTTTTTTTCTTCCTCATTTGGTAGACAATTAAGTGAAAAATATAGATGAACGGGATTGGAACTTTATGTGCGGATATTTGTCTTAATTTGCTTTCGTCAAGATTTCGTTTGAAAATTGAATACCTTTTGAAGCTAATTAATGTTTTTCAGCATCTGATTCAGTTTAATAACATGCTTCATTTTTCATAATTTTATAATTTTATAGAAAACAGCTCTCAATGCTTAAAAAGCGACTAGTCTAATTAACATTTTCTATTTTATGCTATTCACTAGAAAATTGGATAAAATTTTTGGACTCATTCGGAGTGTAAGAGAAAAAATGCCACATTGAGTACACATTTTAAATATAATGAAAATATTGGAGGCAATCTTTATCAAATTTGATTTAAAAGTAACAAACTAAAAGTTTAGCTTCTGATCTTTTCCCCAATACATTTTTAAAATCTCCTAAAGGTACTCAAAGTAAAATCTATCGAAAGTAAAAATTTCGTATAGCGATTTAATATCGTCTCCAAATAAAGAGTGCCAAAGACAATTCCAAAAATTTTCGGCAGAAACGCATCGTTTCGTAAGATCGTTTCAATGAAATAACAGCATTTTTTTCATTTCGTCAAAATAAAGCGTTTAAAAAATGAGTCAGTTTTTCCTAATGAACTTCAAGTAAACGCTGCTGACTGCGGACCACAGCAACGCTTAAAATGGCCACCGAGATTTAATCTAAATCTATCAACATACAAACCGTTGTGTACAATAATTGTCGATTACTGTTTTCTTGAAAATAATGAAAATTTTTGGCAATATAAACATTAGTCGCAGAGTAAAAACTAATAGAAAATAAGTTTTTTTCCTGATTAGTTCTACTTGATCGTTCATTGAACGTCTTAACCTACAAATACCGATCCTTTAAAAATGTCCTAATTTCTTTAAAACAGGTTAGTTTCTCAATCTTTCTAGTTACTGCTTAGAGCAACTCTTTAGGCGTTCAATTTTAGTGAAAGCAAATCCTGAGAAAGCCATTCTCAACCATTTTGAAATTAATTTTTGCAGCATTTTTACAAAATTTGAAATAGCTCAAGAATGAGAAATTTAGTCAAGTCTCAAAACAAAAATTGGAAAAAACATCGTACAGTTTTTGACATTTTGTTTAGAGAAAACTGATAGACTGAAAATTGTACTTCGCAGGGTGGAATGGTAGAATACAAATAACTACTATTTCCTTTGCAACAAAATTCTTGATTTATATAAAGTTGCATAAAATAATACTTCTTACACAATTTAAAAACAATAAATAAATTTTGAAAGGTTTCCCTCTAAAACGAATTGTTCAATAACATTTTTTTATTGTTATAAAAAACACAAGTCTCCGTCTTAGATAAAATAAAAAATTTTGAAAAGGAAAACTCTTAACTCAATGTTCTTTGATTTTTGACATAAAAAGAGGAGGTTTTATAACTATTTTTTTCATATTAAAAACATTAAAACAAAGCCTGATCCAAATATACTAAAATACCACTTTCATATTCGGTTCTCAATTTGAAATCGAAAAAAAAAATCAGAACAAAAGAACTTTGCCTTTGCCAAAAAATTGTTTGCTTTGAAATTTTTGCACATCCCAAATCTTTGAGCTCTCTTTCTCTCTTTCTCTCTCTCTCTCTCTCTCTCTCTCTCTCTCTCTCTCTCTCTTTCTCTATCTCTCTCTGTCACTGACTCACTCACTCCTTCACTCACTCACTCACTCACTCTCTATCTTTTTCTTTCTTTCTTTCTTTCTTTCCTTTTTTCTTTCTTTCTTTCTTTCTCTTTCTTTCTTTTCTTTTTTTCTTTCCTTTCTTTCTCTCTCTCTCTCTCTCTCTCTCTCTCTATATATATATATATATATATATATATACGAATATATATATATATATATATATATATATATATATATATAGAGAGAGAGAGAGAGAGAGAGAGAGAGAGAGAGAGCTTGAGAGAGAGAGAGAAAGAAAAAAGAGAGATAAAGAGATAGAGACAGAAAGAATGAAAGAAAGTATAAGAGAGAAAAAGGAAAGTAAAAAAGAAAAACAAAAAAACATATATATATATATATATATATATATATATATATACTCTCCCTAAAATTGAATTATGAATGAAGGCCTAATTTTTCTCTCCACTCCCTCATTTTGATAAAAAATGAACCAAGCTTTTCAATCATTTTAAATACTAGAGCCTTTTTGCTTCAGGAAACTTTTGATTGAAAACAGCCCGCCAACCATTACATATTGTATATAGTTTCTGTCTAACTGCCAAACAACTTACTGTTTCTTCTAAAGTAATTTTTTATAGTAAATACAATGTACTACATTGTACATTTCAAATAAATGTTTTAAAGTTTTGAAACAGTGTTGATCAAATCACCACTGTGCTACAACAACTTTTATATCTGGCGATTAGCTACACTATTTTTCCACCTACTTCAGACAAGTTATACATTTTAAAACTTTCTGACTAGAATACTGAACTGAATTTTTTTTTACCTCAGTTATCATTGAAACCATATCGTTCAAGCAAGCCAACACAGCTATTAAACTTGTTGTATTGTTGCAAAACTACAAGGGCAAAATATTTTTTAACCAAAAAATACTTTGACACAAGAACTGCTTACTAAAACTTATTTTTTAATGCACATTTTCCCGCAATTTGCTTGTTATTTTGCGAATTAATTAGCTCTAATGACACCGTAGTTTTTGCTTGATTGTTCAAAAGTCCGCAAATTTTTATCTAAAGCGGTGAAAAATTCTATTGACAGCATTCGAGCGTAAAAGTGTTTGTCCAAAAGTTATATTTGGGCTAATTGGTAAACGTCAACATAGCGTTGACCGTACACATAATTACAGTCAAGATTAAAAAGTCGCGCACACTGATTATGCAAACGTACGGTAGTTTCAAATTAAAAGCCCGCCTGGTTATTGTTTAAGCATTAAAATTGATTAAATAATCAATTCTTTTTCGCTTCTGATTATCTCGTAATGAAAAATGATTGCCTGGAAGAAAAGTATTGAAATATCAAATTATGCGCATTCTTCAAATCTGAGAAAAATTTGAAAGAACCGTCGACAAAAATATTTCTTTGAGCAAAGAAACAGAATTGTGATTTTTTTCTAAATCTCTAGCAAGCAAAAAGGAAATAAAAAATCATGAAGGCTTTTAATTTCCTAAGCATGCTAGCCAGAGGTCTCTAAATGAAGTTATAAAAAATGGCAATTAACACGAACATTACGTCGATGCTTTTGAGAAACAAAAATGTTTCAGTCCTACGCTGATGTTGCCTGTGAACTAAATAAAAACTTCGTGTGAAATTTCAATTTTGATGCATTTTCATTATTCATCAACCAATTTGAGATTTCCATCTCAGCCGTATTGTGAAAAAATACCAGGCAAGTTTTATAAATAAAATTGTTTACTTTGAAGATTGAAAAACAGACTTTCAAGTTAAAGCGAATTTGCACAACAGATTAAAATTACCTTGAACTAGAGTTCAATATAAAGTGCGGACAAAATTTTCCGAAATTGAACCTGAAACCAGAATAGAAAACGATGACAACTACTTGAGATTTTGAATAAATATTCATTATTTTCGATTCCTAATTTTAAGATAAACAAGCAGGCTTACGTGAGTCTGAGAAATAGCAACATTTTCAAATATAATCCATATTAGATCGATCGAAGGGAAAAGAGAACTTTTCCAACGATATTTTGAAACAATTCATTCAAACAATTATCACTAAAACAACCAGCGAGTGTATAGTTCTAAAAAATTTGTAATTATTTTTTTTCAGTAAAAATCAAAGGTACAGTGAATGCCCCGATTGAAAACCACTATATTAATTCAATTAATGCGTTATAACACTTTTTCAACACTATTAATTTAACCCCATATCACTTCACCCCCATTTGTTCATCCTTATCATTTAACCCCACTATCATTCAATCCCTTTATCATTTCACCCCGATTTTAATCTTTTATAAAAATTTGACTATTAAATTAGTACAATAATCACTGGACAGCGGCCTGTGTAACCCGATATAAAAACAAGTTAAATGATAGAGGGGTTAAATGAGATGGGGTTAGGATATTCGGGTTTATTGGGGTGAAAAGATGTAGAACTCTTCATGCCTCTATTTATCTCGCTTTCCGAATATAAGTTACTTTTTCTTCATTTTTCTGTCAATAAACTCGTTTTCTCACTTTGTTTGTAAAACAAGCTTGTCTATAAAGTCTGTTGACAGCTTGTAAAATTGCTGATTGAATTTGCAATAAGTATTTACCAGGAAAAATGCTACTGAAGCTGCTGACGTTGTTAAGCTAAAATTTAATGTTTACTAAAAAACAACTTCTTAAAAGAGTTATAATTTTTTAAATTAAATGCTATGACTTGAAATCAATTTATCCAAAACTTCTGATGGATATAAATTTTACTTACTCAAAATTTGATCCATTTGGGAAGTTTTGTCTTCAATTTTTTTTCTAAATAACTGATTGGTTAAACTTTCTATCAATAGAAGGTGAAATAAATTAGATAAAGTCGTAAAAAAAACAAAACTTTTCTCAAGAATTGCACTCGAAGCTGTTGACATAATAAAACTAATTGACACAATTCATTTCCCGTTTTTAAACGACCTTTCAGCCACTTTTAGCCAACTGCACTGAATTTATCCAGCTTATGTTTTCTGTAATTTTATGTTTTCCAAATGTTCTGTTTAAAATCTTCCCCAGTTACGAATTCAATTCTATTATCTACCAAATTTTGTTTAATTTCAAAACCAAATTGGCAGAAAAAATACCATGAGAAACGAAAGTCTTTCTTTGATTATCTAGGGTTTTTCATTGTTCATTATACCGCAAAATTGAGAACTGGTATCAGCCAACCAATGTATGGAAACACACCATTACAACCAACATTCTCAGCTAAAGTCCATTAAAAGTTGGGTAGATGCAATACAAAACTTTCAGTCCTTTTGGGTGTTAATAAAATGTTGGATTGTAACGGCCAGGTTTGCATCTTGTAAAAATTGCTGCGGGCAAAACTTTATAATTTGCTTTGTTCGTTCATTCTGAAACATATACAAACAGTATTTACCCGGGTCGAGGCCGAATGGTTATCTTGTAAGAAATTGCAAATTTCTGATAGAAACTACTACAAGGCGTTGCATCACCTTGCACGTTTTTCTCCCAAAAACTTGCAATTTCTTACAAGCTAACCATTCGACTTACTAGGCTCTTAAAAGTTAACCATTCGACTTACAAGTTACTTACAAGTCAACCATTCGCACACACCACACACACACAACGCACGCACATACACGCGCCCACACACACATACACGCACACATACAAACAC
Organism: Convolutriloba macropyga; assembly: GCF_964194025.1. Lineage (NCBI taxonomy): Eukaryota > Metazoa > Xenacoelomorpha > Acoela > Convolutidae > Convolutriloba > Convolutriloba macropyga. The sequence continues at coordinate 69,590,707 of NC_134470.1, forward strand.
GCACACACACAAAAACATAAACACATACACACACATACGCACTAAATCGTAAATAAAACGTTGCAAGACATGAATGTAAACGGACGTTTGGAAAAAATAGAATCTGGAAAAGTGTGGATTAAATTTAAAAAATGGGTATAAAAATGAAGGTCCACTAAACTATTTTGAGAAAATACTGACATATGAGTTTGAAAATTCAATCAAATTCAATATTTTGGGCACATTTTTAAAAGCAATCGTGAAGAAGCTATTTGAGATCTACAGTTTTTTAATGGAATTGCAAAAGGAACTCTCTTGAAATGATAAAATTCAAAAAGTAACCATTTTGTCTGCTTCGGTCAAATTGTATTATGTTATCCAAACAGAGCAGCTAACTCCCACGCGCTTTCAACGGAAAATGACTGAATGTTCATTTGAATTAACTAATAAGATTTGAGCTCCACCGGAATGAACTTGCAAGAAACTTACAAGTTAGCCATTCGCCTTGCAAGTTTTTGCAAGTTAACCATTCGACTTAGAAGTTCTTACAAGTTAACCATTCAACTTGCAAGTTCTTACAAGTTAACCATCTTTTGCAAGAAACTTGCAAAATCTCAAAATCTTACAAGTTAACCATCTTTTGCAAGAAACTTCAAATTCTTACAAGTTAACCATTCGGTCTCAACCCGGGTACTTCACAGTGCAGGTGAGACGCTAGGCTATGCAGATAATTATTATCCAATAAGAAAATCCAAATGTTTTAGTTAATTTACGTGAACAATCATTTTTATGGCACAATGAAAGTCGGCTGTTAGCATAGACTGCTATACAGAGTTTCTTTTAATATTGAAGGTTTTAGTATAAAATGATTGCTTTTTTATTTTTTACACAAAAAACCGATGCATTTTCCAAAATTCCAGTCAACGACTAGTACACCTCTAATCGTCAAAAATTGGACAGCATTCATGTTTTTCGTCAATTTGTAAACATTGATAAAATTGATCTTATTAAAGAAAACTGCAACGTATTTACTTTTGTTAGAGGTGTCAATTCATGTTGGCTATATTTTTTAACATTCAAAAACTAGAGCAATGAGCTATTAATATTTAATGAGATACTATTATTTAATATTAAAATTTTTTCAGTATGATAAATAATTGTAGACTCCTTCTTATTTTGAATGATTTCCTCGAGAACAGGATAAAATTTTTGGGCTGAGGTTTGGGAAAAAATCCGCATAGTTAACTTCGATGAAATACAAAATATTACGTTTGTTATTAATTTTCGGCTCAATTAAATTTGACTGGGCGAGAACTTAAACAAATTAATTTATGGGGTGGGGGACGGAGTTAAAACTATTCGAATGACCATTGCCTATTTTTTATCCATCCATTAGAGACTAATTCGCATTCCTCTTCAAAGACTGACAATTCAACCTCTTCGTCTGTTTGTGATAGATTTTGTGCAATTTTCAAATTAAAACGTGACGTACGTAACGCTTAACCATCTTTGATATTTTAATCATTTCAGTTCACTATTTCTGCTATGACGTCTGAAATAGGCGGACTTCAGCTTTTTTCTACAATGCTTTGAAAGATACACTCGTTTTCAAAAGCATTTAAATTGCTAGACATTTCTTTGTTCAATGGGTTAAGAGATGAAAAGATTGCGTACTATAGCCCAAACTGAAATTCATCCAAAATTCAATCTTTTCGAGGAGAAATCAAAGTCCACCCCGGATTTATTGGTATTTAATCTGCCCCCCGAATGCTTTTTACTTTTTGCTGCTGAGGGTGTATTTTGCAAAATTCAGTTTATTTAGTACGAGATTGACGAATATCCTATAGGGCAGTAAAAGATGTTCTGAACTAATTCTAACCCCTCAATTCAAATATCCGTGAAACTGGAAGTTGATTAAGCAAAGACGGATAAATGAACGCAATAGCCTTTCTAAGCCGATTTTGAAAAATCTTAGTACGGGTTTGAAGAGTAAGAGCTAAAAGGGGTTAAATAAAAAAATAAAGTCCTCAAGAAATTAGGCAACGTTATTACCACATAATGGAGCAAATTAACAAACCATTAGTTATCAATGAAACTTAGTAGTATTCGTTGCTTAATTCAAAAAAAGTAAAGAAGCAGCAGCGTTGTAATTTAAAGCTTAAGCAAAACAGAAAACAATTGGGACAAAGAGCACGAGGAAAAGCTGTTTAGTGAATCTTGTTTATCTTGGTTTCAGAGAATTGACGATCTAGGGTTAGTCGGGTGTTTTCATTTCTTGAAAAAAAATAAGTGAGCCATTTGAATTAACTTTTTCTACGTCAGAACTCATTTGCTGACGATTTTTAGCCACGTTAAGTTTGTAGAATTTTTACAAACCTCAGATTTTGACAGATGTTTTGAAAATTTTATTTTATATGTTCAATGAAATCCTAATTTTTCTTTTTTTTTATTAAATCGCTTACTTAATTTTTGCACAATTTTTTAAAATATAATGTAGTCAGCCATAAAAAAAAAAGATGTAAAAATATAAAAAAGACGTTTTGCACTGACACAATCGTCAACAAAATTAATGTTTGAATAGCAAGAAACAGAGTAAATACCCGTTTACGAAAAAATTTTAGCAATATTTCAATTTCAGTTATCATTAAAAAAACAGAGAATCATCGATTGACAATTGAAAATTTTAAATGGTCTATATGTGACAAACAACTTACCCGAAAAAAAACAGATTTCTCAAAAAAATTGTTCATCTTGACAAAGAGCTTTTGAAATTAATTATAAAACAAATGCTTGAAACTACGGAAATTGATCAAAATGAAAAGATTCCAAGTGGAACTCAAATTACTGCTTTTTACGGACAAATCTGCAAAAAAATTTTTAAGTGCTGATTATTTTTAAGGATGAAACGATTGATTTTGAGATTTAATTCTAAAAATTCAATTTCCCAAGTACTGTTTTAGAAATATAAAATTTTCACATTCATTTATCACAATAAGCAAAAACCAGGTTGCCCAGTTTTGCCCTCTTCGTTTTTATTTAGTGGGTTGTGATCTATCGATCTCATCAAAATTATAGCGCATCTTGTATATACCTTGGAATAGTTGTTAAAGAAAAGATGTTTTAATCAATAACTATCATAGCTAACGACAGTTTACAAAGCTAAAACTGTATGATTATAAAAAACTGTAAATTTTTTTCGCACTTCACGTAAATAAAGTTAGCGCATTGCTCTGTTTCTGTCATACTTTATAACTTCTTCTGCATACTTCAATTCCACCTTCAAAGTTTTAACAATTGAACCCCAATTTTTCTGCAAATAAAGGCATCAGTATAGTTGAGGTACTTCAATTAATTTGAATGATTTCTCTTTAAGAACCTACAGGCACTTGCTTAAAATTTCAAATTTTTGAAAGTTTTAGGCTATAGTGAGCGGAATTTTGAGCAAACTACCAATCAAAATTTTAGAAAATGCTTAAACGCATTAGTGTAAGCATCTTCTTAGAACCCCAATTACAACCTAGCATATTTCTGTGGTCATTTTTGTAAACCACAGTTAAAACAACTTGAACCCAACAACTGACTCTATAAATGAATGACTGTTTCAAAGATGAATCAAAAACCCCACACAATAAACAGGGGTAAAATTGCGTCTTCGTTGCTTAACTGGTTTAATTTATCAACACTTTATCCTATTTCTAAAGTACTATATGTGGTTCAAATTTTTAGTTTTATAATTGATATAACATTGCACCTCTTTATGCCTCACGAAACCGCAGAACTGGGGTCAAATAAAGTTAGAATATAGTTTTGAGAATAATCCGGCAATCGATTTTGCCCTGGAGCGCAAAAGTCCTCGCTTCTGAGCTCTAGTTACCTTAGGTTTCTCAGAGCCACATTCAAACATTTAATGAACTGCCAAAAATCACACCCCTAACGATGAAACTTTTCTTGCTTATTAAAAGATTGAGAGAAAACAAAAAGCGGACGAAAGAACTTTGGTGAAATTTCATATATCAAAAGTCAGAACACATTTGCTGACGAATTTTAGCCACGTTGTATGTTTGTAGAAATTTTACAATCCTCAGATTTTGACAGATGTTTTGAAAATTTTATTAGAAGGAATATTGGGCAATATACAGGAAGGACTGAGAGTAAAATGTAGTATTTGAACAAAAAAGTTTTCTAAAAATAAGAAGAAAAAAACAATGAACAAAAAAGAAGGAACTCGAAGTCGGAGTTTCAATGACAATTTTTTCATTGCGTGTTTAGCACAATATAAGTTCCCCGGCATAAAGTTCAAATGAACAAGTTTGTTACCACTAAATAAACGCAACAAACATTGCCTTAATTGTAGACGTTGTTTCTGTTTAACGACAAGCATGCATGCGTTAAGTTTTCGCTCCGACAACTATAGTTCCAGAAAAGTACAATATTGACAAAGACCATTTCGGAAAAATGGAACTAAAAATTCAAATATTAGCAAGTGAGCATTCGTTTTTGTTGTTCTATGTTCATTGAAATCCTAATTTTTCTTTTTTCATTAAATCGCTTGCTTAATTTTTGCTCAATTTTTTTAAAATATAATGTAGTCAGACATGAAAAAAAAGATGTAAAAAAGACGCTTTGCGCTTACACAATCGTCAACAAAATTAAACGTTTGAATCGCAAGAAACAGAGTAAAAACCCGTTTAAGAAACATTTTCAGCAATATTTCGATCTCAGTTATCATTAAAAAAACAGAGAATTATCGATTGACAATTGACAATTTTAAATGGTCTATATGTGACAAACTATTTACCCGAAAAAAAACAGATTTTTCAAAAAAAAATTGTTCAGCTTGACCAAGAGTTTTTGAAATTAATTATAAAACAAATGCTTGAAACTACGGAAATTGATCAATAAGAAAAGATTCCAAGTGGAACTCAAATTACTGCTTTTTACGGACATAAATCTGCAAATTATTTTTAAGTGCTGATTATTTTTGAGGATGAAACGTTTGAGTTTGAGATTTAATTCTCAAAATTCAATTTCCCAAATACTGTTTTAGAAATAAAAAATTTTCCCATTTATTTATCACAAGAATCAAAAATCAGGGTGCCCAGTTTAGCCCTCTTCGTTCTTTATTTAGTGAGTTTTGATCTATGGATCTCAACAAAAAAATTATAGCGCATCTTGTATATATCTTAGAATAGTTGTTAAAGTAAAGACGTTTGTCTCAATAACTATCATAGCTAACGACAGTTTATAAAATTAAAACTGTATGATTATAAAAAAACTGGATTTTTTTACTCGCACTTCACGTCTATTTATTTTCTAAGTAAAGATATTAAATTTTATATCTGATAAAACTGCTTTACAAAACTAGCTACAAAAAAACTGCAAAAATTTGACAATAAAAAAACAGGTAAACGCATTGCTCTGTTTCTGTCATACTTTATAACTTCTTCTGCATACTTCAATTCCACCTTCATAGTTTTAACAAATGAACCCCAATCTTTTTGCCAATAACAGCATCAGTATAGTTGAGGTATTTCAATTATTTTGAATGATTTCTCTTTAAGAAACTACAGGCACATGCTTAATTTTTGGAATTTTTGAAAACTTTAGGCTATAGGGAGCGGAAATTTGAATAAATTACCGATCAAATTTTTAGAAAATGCTTAAACGCATTAGTGTAAGCATCTTCTTAGAACCCCAATTACAACCTAGCATATTTCTGTGGTCATTTTTGTAAACCACAGTTAAAACAACTTGAACCCAACAACTGACTCTACAAATGAATGACTGTTTCAAAGATGAATAAAAAACCACACACAGTAAACAGGGGTAAAATTGCATCTTCGTTGCTTAACTGGTTTAATTTATCAACACTTTATCCTATTTCTAAAGTACTATATGTGGTTCAAATTTTTAGTTTTATAATTGATATAACATTGCACCTCTTTATGCCTCACGAAACCGCAGAACTGGGGTCAAATCAAGTTAGAATATAGTTTTGAGAATAATCCGGCAATCGATTTTGCCCTGGAGCGCAAAAGTCCTCGCTTCTGAGCTCTAGTTACCTTAGGTTTCTCAGACCCACATTCTAACATTTACTAAACTGCCAAAAATCACACCCCCAACGATGAAACTTTTCTGGCTTACTAAAAGATTGAGAGAAAACAAAACGCGGACGAAAGAAGCTTCAGTGAAATTTCATTTTAGACTGCTGCTTTCTGATGCATCGTGTTATTGATGAAGGGAAGCGAGGCCGAAGGCCATGTGAAACCATTATAATGAGTCTTAAAAGCAGCAATCTAATGAACATAATGAAAATTAATACAGATATCCATGACAAAAAGTGTCCATTTACTCAACTATGCTGTTATTTAACTGCCAAAAAACTTTTACGTACACGTACAGTCAATTTAGCGGATATAGGAGTAATATACGTCTATAAATAAAAATTGTACTAAAATAGTCCCCATGCGACCCTGCGCAGAAAAGATGCTCTCCAAATCAAAATTTTCCAGACGAAAAACTTACTGGCAATGTTTGTGTGGCCTTCTCGATATAAGTTTAATTATCTGAGAACATGGGCGGTTATTGCAAACTACAATTTACTTTCTCAGAAAAACAACTCTTAATTTCTCTCGTATTTTTTAATACATAAGGGAAACCAATTCGCAACATTTGAAATTTAGTGGAGGTATTCTGTTTTGTCTGAGAACACTTGGGCTCAAAAATGGGCAAATATAAATAACATAAATCACCTCTATTCAATATCGCACAATTATAGCATGTAGTTTTGAGGGAAACTGTTTCAACCTTGATAATTCAGGTGGGTCCATCAAATAGATCACGTGAAATACCCTCTCAGGTATGAACATAAATGGCCCATTCGTGAAATTGAGACGACAGTTCCAAGTCAGAAATCTGCATTCTATTATTAGATAAAGCAGAGTAACAAACAGTGACTTTCTGTCCTTGTTGCAGAATTAGGTAGATTGAAATCTCTTCACTTCTCAGCACGTGAACAAAGTTGAATTTGTTTTCGCCCTACCATGTGAACAAATTAATGAGTTTAATATGTTTCTGGGAGCAGTTTTATGACCTAGATAAGGACAAAAGTACCCAAGTTACCTCTGATCAGGTCCAGAAATTAGCAGGGGTGATGCTTAAATTGACGAGGTAAGAGGGGGGAGGGGGCACAGAATAGACCAATTAAGTGTAATCTTTTAAAAAAATCATCCGGTCTATATTACACCAAGATTGTTTTACTTGCACACACCCAAGCGCGTGCAAAACCTTTTTAAATGCGTCTTTTGGACTTTTAAGCTCTTTGAAAAGAAATATGGGGTCTGATTGGCAAAAGAGTAAAAGTAGCACACTAAATCTTCAACTCCCCACACTGCTTAAAATTTTTCAGCGTAAAAACCTTACACAAACATGCGTTGAAATGCGCTGGACAGGACTGAAACTTTCAGCTGAATTTTCAAAAATTCGTAAAATTTCTGTCAAACTATTCTGGTGTTGTTGACTGAGTCGCACCCCACTCTCCAGAATAGTAGTCATCATTTAATCCACTGCGCTATCGATTCCACAAATTCTTCTCACTTAAATTGCTTTTAAATTTATAAACCATTGGGTATGAAATGCACCGAAACGCGCTGAAGTGCGCTGAAATTATGTAAGAAATGCGCTGAAAAGTCAGCACATTTTTTGGATAACATCAGCGCATTTATTAAATAATAATGCGCTGACAAGTCGACCAGACTACAGGAAACTTTGGACGTTGGGAGTGATATTGTACTGGACATCTGACAGTGAGTGTTCAAGAAGATGCATTGTAGTTTTTAAGCACTCACCAGGTCGTGACGCCACTGTAGCTTGTAGCCTCTCACATGCAATGATCACGTGGTTGTTGAGTGAAAAGAGACCCGCAAACATCATCACAGCTGCCTCCCTGAAAACAAAAAAAAACGTAAAACGTTTAAGTATGAATGTCATTGTGTTATGACTTTAAAAGGCCTCCACATCATGGTAGCCGAGAGGTAAGGTGTGTGATTCAAACGCCAATGATTGAGAGTTCAATCCCCTGCCTCTGTGAAGCTGTCTGTGTGAGGATGAGCTCTTACTTAACCAGAGCTTCAGGTTGACCAAAGCCTGACCAATCTTGGCTGCAGTAATGGTACCACATGAAAGTGGCAGACGCAAAAAAAGTGACCAAAGTCACCAAAAAAGAGCAATGATGCTCATAAAAAGAATAGCTTGAAATGTGGTGAATAATACGAAAAAGGGCAGCTGAGAACAAGCCGCAGTAGCCTAATGCTGTTTCGCTGCGATTACGCATGAACAAAAAAAGGAGCACTCAAAAGGAAATACAGACCTGATTGAATAGTTCTGACAAATTGAAGAGATTTTTGAAGAGTTATGATCACCAATACTTAAAACGGGAGATAAAACAAATGACTCCACATCATGAGATAGTTGATTACCCTGAGTATAAACAAACAATATCGTTGAATGATTATAAAGAACATTGCACGTACTGTTGCAGCATAGTGCAACTATGCTATATCACTATCATAAAGTTTTCTGATGATCTCTCTTGCTGATATGTGAAGATTCATACCTTACTGGTGTTTTCATTTTGTCTTATCACTACAATTCTAACTACAAAATAGTTTTTAAAGCTTTACGAACTATTAGGCATTTCTAGTGCCAAACATGGTTGTCAAATTTTTGTAACATCATTTATCGTACATGATTATTTTGAAAATTTTTCACCGCAATCGTAAAGTCTTGCAGCCTCCTGCAAAAGTTGTTCGCTAGAATTTGTCAGTTAACCATCTGTGTCATCTTTTATTGAAAATATCATCTATTTGCTATATTGCTAAAAATAAAATTTTAGAAGGCAAAAAAATTTCCAAAAACCGAATTTTTTTAGGCAAAAATCTCAGCGAAATGGTCGTTGAAAATTGAACCACTAATTTCATTCTGTTCAGGAAAAAAACAACCTAAGATGATTTCAAATTGAATCAAAATCAATCTTTAAACTGTATAAAGTGGCCAGATTTGAAAAGAACAAGATCTTCAGCATTTATTAACCGTTTGATCCCAATTAAGCAGTTTTTGATTGCTGAGCTGGCCACAATTAATTAAAAGCACGCTGAATTTGTGAATTTGTACAATTAATTTAAGTGTTTTTCCCGTTATAACAGTGTAATTAGTTCTGTAATTTTAAAATTTTAACAGAAAAACAAAATATATGTAATACAAATCAGAAATATTTTACAAACTCAAGCTCTATTTCAAGCTTCTTGTTGTTGAATCTGACAACACAACAACTATGTGCCCAAGAAATCATCGAAAAACGCAAAAACTTCGTTTTATGAAAACACTACAGTCATCGCAAAAGCTAATAGGACGTTTTCGTGAAGCCTGTGCATCTTTTATGAGAAAAATTGTAAGCTGTACCAACTTGAAATCGCTGATCTGTACTTGTGTACAGAATTTTAAAGCTGTTCCAGCTTTAATTGCTGCAAGGAAAGGCACTAGAAAAAAATTCCAGGTTTCTTGTGCAGCAAGAACCTTGGAAAGCTTTAAGAGCATCTCAATAAATACTCTTGTTCTTTTAAGTTTCAGAACTGGCATGCCAAGGACAATCTGAGATTTTGAAGGAGATAATGTCAGCCTCAAGCTTAATTCCAGAAGTTTGCCGCAAACTTTTTCTATATCCTTCTCTCTCTCTCTCTCTCTCTCTCTCTCTCTCTCTCTCTTCATCTCTATCTCTCTCTTCTTTTCTTTCTTTCTTCCTTTTTCTTTTTCCTTTTCTTTCTCTTTCTCTTTGTATCTCTCTTCTCATTGATATCTTTAATGAAAGAGCTCATTTTCTGCTCATTTTGATCTCAAACACTAAGATTGCATTGTAATTTATTTTCGGAGGCATTTCTAACTTACATTTTAGGTGGGAAAATAAGATAACGAATATCCTGTTCACTTTCTACTTTTTTAATCTCCTGGTCTTCCTTCGATTGAAAATCCATCCAAAAATCTTTCAAAGCTGAAGGTAAAACTTGCAGGGTTCTGGTGAGCCTTTCACGGTTCTGAATCTTTTAGTGTATAAGTTGTATAAATTGCTAACAGCTACTATCACAAGAGTTCAAAAATATTCATTGGCGGGCGTGGATAAATTGCCTAGTTAATGCTGATTTTGCTTAGTTTCGATTAACCTCCGCTTTTTTTTGCATCTCCTCAAAAATTCTTGTTGTATCTATCAATTGTGATTTAAAACTTACTTCCCTCGCAATTAACTGGAAATGAGAAAGCGCCTCGCTTAATCAATAACGCGAATAGCCTTTATATCTTTCAATTGCTTATAAGAAAATTTCAGGAACCGCATTATCTTGCAAAGCTAATTTGGCCTCGGTGTGATGGAAAGTCAGCCTGCTTAAATGTCAATGCACAAATGATGTTTTTGATAGCAAAGATAGTTGAAATGTGGGACAATTAAACGGTTCGTTGAGTTCACTTATTAGCTTTTTTATCAGTAATAATATGAAATACGGGGGGTCGGCGCAGGTCAAGAGCAAAGGTAACTAATTGATCTCAAAATGTGAACAGTACAAAAATACTATTCAACCAAGGTTTGCGAAAACACTGCCATTTGGTTGAAAAAAATAACGGTTACTGAACAAATATTTTAAATCAATTCAACAATCAACAAAATGGACAATAAAAATTACGCTTAGAACCTTAAAAAGTTTGATCACAAAACTATTTGTTAAAAAGAATGATAGGTCTTATTTTAATTGACGAGTATATAAAAGTCCCTCGCGATATTTGATACCACAATATGAACCCCAATTGCCATTATGAGACTCAATCAAATCAATTCAGAGACTCAATCAAATCAATTTTAGTTTTTTTTTGAAACCCATAGATATCAAAAAATACCATCCATTTGCACAGCACATGAGATATCCTCCTGTTGTTGTAAAAACAGAAGCAATAGCAGAGAATGATTATGCCTAGTTATTACAAATCATTTTAATCAATCGCCCATTGGGAAACCATAACTCCAGAGAACATCAGAAGACTGACCAGAGACGACCCCGATCAAACGGTACCAAAAAATTTCTCCAAAAAAAGATATCAGCATTCAAATGCAAGTTAGTCTATAATCAGTTTCAGAATTATTTGAACCACTCACGCGTGAATATGTCGTACAGAAAGTGAGATGTTCGTATTCAATTTCCTACCTGGCGACAAATTCAATTCTGGGCTCAAATTTTGATAACTAATGGATGTTTTGCCAATTTAGGAGAGTCAAGTCTGCCAAAAAATTAGCGTTGAAATAATTGGCTCAAGGTATTTTTGGCCGTTAAAAGCATTATTATGGCCGTATTTGAAGAAACTGGAAAAACTTAAAATTTAAATGATTTCTTCAATTTTTTGTTCTCCTTGAAAACAAATATCTTATAACTGATCATTTAAAATTTTCATGCTGCTTTTTTTTCGACGGGGAGTAAAGACTTTTTGGTTAGCACTGGAAAACCAGCTTTCAATTTCGAGCCAAGTATGTTATTCCTTGGAGACCATTTATTTTTCACGCTCAAGTAAAAGCAAAAGTAACGAGTTTTAGAATGAAAATTATTTATACTCAAACACTTTTTCTCTTTCATCCAATTATAAACAAAAACCTCCCGCGAAAAACTGTTTTCATGATGAATTATTGATTAGGAGCGGTAATTATTCAGTTATGTAGCCCCGCGATCCCCAAAGCAATTTTGCTGTACAAAAACTGAACTTAATTTTTTCTCACAGCCCGGAAAGAAATCTGGGAAAATGCAAAGAGTGTATTTAGGTTCACGCTGTTGAAATGGAACGCGGGAACTCATTAGAATAGAGTATCAGCTATCCATTGTTTTGGTAATTGGTGTCCGCGACGTCCGATACACGTCTTCGATTACTCTTTTCACGGCTAACTGGTTAAATAAAACCTACCAAATAGCCTTTTAAGCAGAAAATAACAAACTGAATGCGAAATAATTGCATGTACTTGATGCTGCGGGACATAAATCGGGTCATTCCTTGTACAGACCCCCACCCCCGCCCACCCCACCAATAGCCCCCAAATTACCGCAAATATAGCGTAATGGGTAATGGGGTTGGGCTCTAATTTCGTGGGGAGGGGGGCTATAATAGAAAAGACCCCACTAAAATCCGCGTAAAATTAAAATTCTCAAGTAAAGGCTTCATTCTTCCATCATGACAAACTGCTTCGCTACTTCGTTGAATTTTATATGACAGATTATTCCATCAAATTTTTTCAATGGTTGTCTCTCACAGAACTAATTTCCTAAAAATTCTTTGAATCTTTGCTTCAAAGAAACTCTCACAGAACTAATTTGCTATATATATATATATATATATATATATATATATATATATATATATATATATACTAGATAGAGTCTTATGTAACTCCATCGGAGCCGATGGGAGCATTTTTAGCAAGCAAAAAAATTTAAAAATGCCAACTTGGAAAACCAGTTTAACTTGCTATTGATGATAAAAGGAAACAAGATAATTAACAAAATTTATGAACAAAAACAACAGTTAATTGCGACCAAAAATCAATGTCTATCTAATTACAAACGCTTATTTAAAAAAAGCTGAAATGACAACAGATAATACCGGACACAATTCTAAAGAGTGCCAATTAAAACATCAGCTAACATTTAATTGGCATCAGCATTTAGTTGGCATAAAATCCGCGTAAAATTAAAATTCTCAAGTAAAGGCTTCATTCTTCCATCATGACAAATTGCTTCGCTACTTCGTTGAATTTTATATGACAGATTATTTCATCAAATTTTTTCAATGGTTGTCTCTCACAGAACTAGTTTGCTAAAAATTCTTTGAATCTTTGCTTCAAAGAAACTCTCACAGAACTAATTTGCTATATATATATATATATATATATATATATATATATATATATATATATATATATATATATATATATATACTAGATAGAGTCTTATGTAACTCCATCGGAGCCGATGGGAGCATTTTTAGCAAGCAAAAAAATTAAAAAATGCCAACTTGGAAAACCAGTTTAACTTGCCATTGATGATAAAAGGAAACAAGATAATTAACAAAATTTATGAACAAAAACAACAGTTAATTGCGACCAAAAATCAATGTCTATTTAATTACAAACGCTTATTTAAAAAAAGCTGAAATGACAACAGATAATACCGGACACAATGCTAAAGAGTGCCAATTAAAACATCAGCTAACATTTAATTGGCATCAGCACAAAACTATATGTCTCTTGAAAATATGTGGGGACCGGTCCTTACTGACACTAGGTAACAAGTAGACAGAAAAAGAAAAAAAACAGCAAAATTTGAATATAAGTTTATATCTTTTAAAACAATTTCATAGTCAAAAATAATCAGCTTCCAACTGCAACTACTCGACAGGCTCTTAATACTGATCAGGTTGCTAAAGTTCTCTTTGGCCTCCTGATAACTGATCAGCCATCAATGCCTCTTTGAACAAATGTTTCAAACCATTGCACTCCTGATCTTTGCAGAACACAGTCCAAGTTTTTTATTTCAAATTTCATGCTAAACAGATCGCTTATCTGGGAGAAAACATATTTGTCAAATATTTCGTATCAGAAAAAAGGAGCGTTTTAAAATTTTTGACTTATGTTTTTAATTCGGTGTCCTGGGAGCAATCAATGGCAAGTTAAGGTTCAATTTTAAGCTGTCTATGATGATCTGCGTTGTCTGAAAAGTCCAATCGTTGTCATCGTTTCTCTTGTGAGCTTAAAGATAGAGATCATTGATCGTTTTTCTGTTAAAACCCTCTTATACACCTGGAGAAAATAGCGAATGCGAAAACAAAACTACTAGGGCTGCCATTAGACACGAATCTACGAATCTAAATTAAGATATCGCTAAGGACACAGTTTTTTGTCTGTAGTTTATTTTGAAAGCAAAGAATCCCAAGAATGATTTCAACAAACCCAGAACAAAAGCTCACAAAAAATTACGTTTATTGTGTCATGCATTTTGCAATATCTAGACACACAGTTAATGTTGGTAATCTTATTTCAACAAGGGCCATTCAAACTGGTACAAAACAATAGCAGTTAGTAAGGTTTTGTATAATGTTTTAGTTAATGAAAAAAGATGCCAGGTCATACATATTAAAAACTCGGCCTAAGGACATTTTTACACGCAAAATTTACACCACGCGTTATAATATATTAAACAATAAGTTTTTATTCGCATAAATAAAACACTATTGTGTAAGAGGTTCTTAAAGGGAAAGTTTCAAATAGTAGCATTCAGAAGCTACAAAAATGAAGAAGCACCTAATAGTAACGCACAGACGTTGACCGCAAAATGTATTTCAAACTTAATAATAATCAGTTAGAAGAATAAACTCTACCGTCTTAAAATATCCAATATATAATTTTTCTTAAAAAGATAGGGCTTCCGCTTAGCATCAAGGTGTTTCAGCATAGTGAATACCCATATTTGTAGCTTATAGGCCCAAACGTATACATAGTCAATATGAACTGCTCTGTTCTCCCAATAATAAGTCGTTTTAACTCACTCCTGTTAATATTTCTCGAAAAATAATTATCTACGAGTTATAGAAGAAGTTCGAACACATTTCTTTGAATGTATTTAAGGCAGCCATAGAATTGCTGTTTTTTGTAAGAATGTATGACATTTATCTGTTCAAGAACTGATACCTTTACGTTGTCCAAGTTAAGTTGTCACAGTTATTTGTTTTACTATACGATACTTCCACCACAGTAAATGATTTGGGCTATTATTATTTCAAGATATTGAATAATTATTAAAAGATCTTTCAAGAAAATCTGTTCGCACATGATGCTCCGACCCCGCCCACATTTTCAACTTAAATGTCTCGAAGAGAAACAAATGAGGAAGAGAAACAAAACTTTCAAAAAAACACTCTTCGAAAAGAAATGGTTAATGAGTAATTTCTCTTAAGTGCAAACCAAAAATTGATTTAATTAATGCCGCAATGGAGAGCCAATGATACCTGCTATTAATAAAACTACGAGACAACAAAAGCAACAAAAACAGCAAAAACTCAATTCCCGTCTAAATCAAAATCTGTTTCTTCTTTTAAAAAAATATAACAAATTAAAAACGAATCAGTTAAAAACTAAACTAAAAAATCAAATTTCACTCCACTTCGAAGCAGATGCAATTTCTCCTTATTAAGACCTTGTAAAAAGTCAAGAAGAAAAAGAATAAAAAAGGCAAAGACAACCATCAGCTGTCAACTGGAAATCCTAGATAAAGCCCTATGCAAAAAGACATAACAATTCCACCTTGTCCAACCAATTATATTTGTCATTGATGAGAATAGGAGACAAGATAAATAACAAAATCAATGAACAAAACAACTGTTAATTGCGACCAAAAATTACTTCTTACAAACCTTTAATAAAAAAAGTCGAATTGGCAACAGATAATACCAGACAAAAGTCTAAAGAGAATCAATGGAAACATCAAATAAAAATTACTTGGCTTAGGCAAAAAAAGTATAAGTGTCTTAAAAATATGTGGGACCCGTCCTTTCTGAGAGAGCAAAATTTGAAATTATCTTTATATTATTAAAGCAATCTCAAAGTAAAAAAACCGTTAGGTTCAAATTTAAAATACTATATAGGCTCTTTTATACGCTGTTACAGGGAGTCAATAAAATCTCCCGTTATCCAGAATTTGTTATTAGAGTACTATAAAAAGTGAAAGTTAAATCTAAACGTCAAGTCTTCGGTTAAAATTTGGGCAAAAACAGTGTCGAAGTCATTGAAACGATGCGCTATTCATATAAACCATTATATATGATTAACCACTCGCCTCATGAAAACTAATAGAAACCGTCATTAATAACTTGGTATGTTGCAAAAAATACGACTGCCAGAAATGGTCAATTATTTTTATAAGATTTATTACCAATCAATCAAATAAAAATAATTATACAAACCTAAATTAACCGAGCCACAACATAACTATTAAACAAAAATTAGAAAAAACACAAAGTATTTTCTCTAGAGAAAAGATGTAAGCTGTTTTTTTATTGCAGAATAAGTTGCAAAATGTCAGAAATGAAATTTAAAAAAGGCCAAAATTCAAAAATTAATATTAAACCAAATAAATTCAAAAGTTTTTAAAAACCCTAATTCCCGACTAAAATAAATCAGAAAGAGTTATTATTTTAATGGAGGCCAATTTATCCTCAAATTAGTGGAGACGAAGTCTTGAGACAACAAGTTAACTGGTACAGAATTCAAATTTCATCAAATACTATTAACAAAACACATTGTTGAAGCATTTAAAACCATAAGAAATCAATTGAACAGATTGTGCTTTTAATGAACTGTTTTAATGAAGTATTTTTGAACAGCAATAAGCCCTCGTTTTACGGGGATTATGCGGAACAGACAACAAAAAATTACCAGAAGCAATGACAAGTAACAACAATTTTTTAAAAATCTGAAACCACATAGCTCTATAGCAATGAAACCTCAACTGCAAAAACCAAAAAAAATCGTTTGCTCTGCCAAAAGTGGATTGTAGACTTCATTAATAAGATCAAGGTACAAGTTGTCAAAAAGAAAAACAAAAAGTGGCAGAGTTCAAATGGTCGACCAAACTTTTCAAAACACAAAACTTCAAACTCAATAATGCAATTAGCAAATAAAGGAAATCATAAAAAATATTGCTTACATCTACAGAAGAAACAACTGCAACTCCTTTCTGTCATCCAGAATTTTTGAGGCAAAAAAAAACAGACAAGTACAGGAAAACTCAATTATAGATTGTATGAATATGGTTTCGAAGCCTTTAAAATCTATTTTAAAAATTTCATTTGTAAACACATGTTTTAAAAAACATATGTTTTTAAAAACGGTATGTGACCTGTTATCAGAAAGATAATAAGACAAGGCGAAAAAAACTTCCAAAACTGGCATATGTCTAACAGCAAAAACAATTTATTTAGAACTCGTGATCTCGAAAAATGAAGTTCCACTTATTAGAAAAAAGATGCATTTTCTGTTTACTGAGACTAACCAACAGGTTGACAGAACTTCGAGATAAATAGCAAAGTTCGAAAGTGAATTTAGACTTTGTTTACGCCAATCCATTCAAATACATAGGAGCCAATAGATATTTACTGAAAGCGTTGAATATGTTCAAGTATACCAATAGGGCCAACTGGTTCTCTAAGCATTGATACTCAGTCTTTAGACTGCAAAACGGACAACAAATGCTGCGAAACACAAGAATTTGATTCGAATTTAAGGAAACGCTTTGTTCAAGGCATAGAAACCATGAAATAACACTGGATCATCAGCGTTCAATTGGACAGAAAACGTGAGTGCGTAGTAGTTGAATTTGAATAGGAAATTTTTCTGGTCTGTAATAAACATAGAAAAAAAAGTGCAAATTAGTTTTTATAAAGGCACAACCTCAATGGAATCACAATGTTTTTTGATTGTCAAAAACCGCGAAGAGCAAAATTAACCCTGATAAAGCGAGGCGTTCAATAATACCAGGTAATTGTTTTAATTATATGCACAATACGTACTTTGGCAACAAAATTGCAATATATCAACCTTAGGAAACTAAATTGGTTCAATGAGTTTCAAATTAGCGAAAAACCGGCGACATTTTTATTCAAGAACACTCTTAAAATAAACGGCGGTAGAGCTAGCCTTTTTTGAGTGTATTTAAACGTTTGTTAGCAGAGCAGTTTGAGGGCTGTTCCTCCGGCAAAATCGAAAAAATAGGGCCGAAGAAACATTTGGTGCCATTTTCGATGAAAAAAGTCAAAATTTAAAAATGAAATCATCAATTTTTAAGCTATAATTGTCGGATCAAAAGAGTCAGCATGCCTCTTCTGAATCTTTAGGTGAAACCAATGGAGCTATTGCTAACAAAATTATTAAATTCCAGCAAAATTAACGACAAATTGAGCAAAAATTCCCTAAAATGTGATACGAAACAACGGATAACAACGCAATGTTCACAAATCTTTGAACCTCGATAACTCGATAACTGCCTAGAAAAAATGACATTAAAAAAATTGATTTTTTATTCTATGCTGTCCGGGCTTTCTAAAGATACCAATAACGACGAATATATCGATCGGGCAAAATTGACTGAACAAAAAAAAACCTATTTGAGTATATAGTTCCTCCCCCCACTAAAGTTGGTCGGAACAACAATTACAGAACCAACTTCCATTAGTTAGAAACTAAAATGGCAACGCTATGAACTTTATCGACTTGATTATTCATGTGAGTCGGTACAAGATTGAAAATAAATTAAAAATATACAATTTGTTGATGGTAAATTAAAAAGACATAATTATTTTGCCATTTTTGCATAGGTCAATAGAAACGAAATTCTCCACTGATTTCTCAGGACAAATTCTGGAGCAGAATTTGCATTTTAGCAAAAATTTTTGCTAGTTCTTCTTTCCTTTCCTTGCTTCATTTTATTTCTTACAGCAGATTTATAAGAAATAGCAAAAATTGCTTAAAAAATGTAAATTTTGTTGACGGTTATAACCTTGGCGGGGCAAGTAGAAAAGCAAAAAGAACAAAAGCTACCTAGAATCGAAATGTTTTCCAGGCCTCAATTTGCAGCGCAATTAGACTGTAAAACGTTTGATCGTTATTTATTGTTTTTTATCTCTGATACCGAAGAGGAAAATTTTCAATGAAGCTTTGTAATCGTTTCTTTTAAATTTATTTTCAAATGCTCTAATTTGAAAACCAAATTTTGAAATTTGTCAGGTTTTAAACGTACCGAGGTGTGGAACAAAAGCAATCACTTGTTCTTTTTTAACCTTTTTCATTAAGTCTGTTAAAAATTGTGATTGGCACTGCACCCTCCCCCAAATAGGGTTTTCAGGGCTCCCATTTGCGATGAACTTGCCATATGAACAGTCAGGAACAGTTTTTATGGGGTCTGTAAGGTATCATTAGGCCAGACTACAACGGATTAACAGGTAATCAATTCACTTCTAGTTGGTCTAAATATAGATTTACGGTAACTTAATATGAATGAGACGTTGTTGTATCATTTTCAACCTTCAATGACCCCTTTTTAGTACAAAAGTTAAGCAAAAACAGGCATGACCATTTATGCCCCCGGATAAAGATAAAATTATGCCTGCCTTTGTTATAGAGAAGGACGTTACTTTGTATGTAACCCCCCCCCCCCCCCCACCCACCCACCCAACTACCCACCCAACTACCCACCCACCCATCACCACATAAATATGAACTTGAGGCGGGGTAACCTAAAAGGTTTTTCTTTATTATTTAATTATCATTAGTTTCATTTTCCCCAATTTAAATCATTATAGTCATTACAGTGGTCTCCCAGTGAATCGAAACTTGGTACATCTTGATAAGAACATACTAAATCTTGGTAAATCTTGCCAAGATCTTGCCATGGTACTTACCAAGAAAACACCAAGATATGTACGAACTTGCAAGTTTTTTGCATGGCTGTCAAGAAACAAGATCTTGGCAAGATTTCCAAGAAAGATTAACCATGACATGGTAAGATATATCAAGTATTAAAAATTCAATAGCACCCAAAAACAAGATGTAGCAGGAAATCATAAGATTAAGCAAGAATTATCAAGAAATAGCAAGAATTATCAAGAATTATCAAGAATGTCGGAAAATACTGCTCCCGTTAGTTTATTAACCAACAAATGAGCCGCTTTTTTCCAGTATAATGAAATTTTTAAGTGGATGCTAGCTCGGTATGTACATAGTACACACCTTATACAGGACCGCCACCGTGAAGGCCCCCACTAAGGTCCCAAAAAAATTTAAAAAATTGTAACATGACATAAGACAAAAAAGCAAGCGTTGAAAAAACAAGACAGCAAAAAAAAACAACGCTCGGCAAATTGAATACATACAAAGCAACTACAGTATTTAAGCTAATTTTAGCTACAATAACATCCCTGTTTTTCATATCAATTATGTCATACGTCAGACAGTAATGTCCTTTTGTGTTTATCGTGGTTTGTGTTCATTCTGGACTTGCATATCGGTCAATATACTGGCAAATATTTGAAACTAATGATAAACTTATTAATTATGGCATGCTGTACAAAAAAAAACAGAGACTGGACCCCTTCTAGTTATAAACCCATAATAGAAACCCGAAAATTGGCAATCAGTAGCAAATATTTTATTTACCCTCTCCCCATGAAAGTCAAGATCTCAGTTGATATTAAAGAGTCTACGATTGCAGCCAGTTAATTCTATTATTCTCAATTTCAAAAGCATATTAGGCGTTGCTTCCATAATTAAAGTCACCTGAATGCAAGAAATGCAAATTTAAAAGAATAGACAAACATAAAAATAAATCTTCTGCAGAGAAAAAATAGCCAAATCCCAAGAATATGAAAGTCCAGAAAAAATCGATATACTTCATTTAATAAAAATTTTTTAAAATCAACACTGATTGAATAAGACGCCATTCGACTCATCTTAAAGAAATGAAGCAGGTTACTGTTATTTTTTTAAATACCTAAATACATATTTAAACAAACTCTAAAAAGTGATTAGAGGCAAAATTTTATCTAAGGACTGAAATTAGGCAAACTTGCAGTAATTGCAAAACCAGATGACAAAAAGTCTTAAAGTACTTTAAAAATAAACTTAAGTAAATTATTTAAACATCAGGATGAAACACACAAAGCTGCTAACTGACTACTGCAATCATAAATTGAAAAATAGATATCCACTAACATGTCATTCAGTCCATTATTTTTTTGTATTTTTCTTCACTGAAAAATAATCACAAACTCCAAAACTGAGCTCTCCAGACTCATGTTAGAAAAACTGATAAAGTGCACTTGATCCGTTGGCACTGCCACTTGCTTATGAAAATAGCTATAAAACTGAGTTGCCTAGAAACCAGGCAAAACTGTTGTTGCTTCAACTGCCCTAATTGTCTCCATAGCCTCTCCAATTGCATGCAGCCAACGGCCAAAAAGAATCGCCAAATATTTAAGAATCATATGCATTATATATATTTTTTAAACTAGTAAATTACGTAAAAATAATAGCACTTTTCTTAATCGACACGAATGCTAGTTTTGTCATCGAAACATTACTTCCTATCGTTAAAATTTTCAAATAATTAATAAAAATTTTTTGACGGAAAATCACTTGACAGCTGATTGACCGAACAATTGTGAGGTACACATAACCAAAATCGAAAATTATAACTTAACTTCAGTAAGAAGTTTCGTTGAAGTCTTGATTTAGACTACGGACAGCAGCGTTTATAATTTTTTTAATCAATCTAAACTATTTTAAAACTTCATTTAACATAATTTTATATAAGGACTAGCCACAAGAGCAACAGTAATTTTAAATTTTTTGTTAATTATTCTTGCGAAAATTGTTAGGATTTTTTATCATCAAAGTTAGAAGAAGCATGTCATAGAATTGTTTAGTTCGAAGCGGAACTCGGCTAGAAAAACAGACATTAAAACTATAGACAGCTTCAAAAAAAACTCTCGGCAACTTTTCTCACATTTTTTATTGTGTCTCTCCAATAAGCTAGAAAAAAATTCGAAAGTCGGAATAGTGAATCAATCTTTTGCACTAATTCACATTAAGTTATATATTTAGTAAAACATTGCCGTCATGTTGCAGCTATTTGCAAAGAAAAAGTACATTGTTAGTTTTCGTTCATTTTTCTGGTAATAATTTAATAAAGTAACCCCATCAACATTTTTAAATTCTGCTCAGTTTCGAAAAAAATATCACGTAAATTTCAAAAAATAACCTAAAAAACAATGATTAAATCAACGCAAAATTCCTATAAAAAATTTGATGCCCAATTTTTCTAATGTTTTGTTATGAGCGCAAAACTGATAATGGAAAAATATCAACAAGAGCTATCTTAGCATAATTCGTACTCGTTTCAACTCTGAAACAGAAGTTTTTTTTGTTTTCCTTTGCCCTGACGATGCAACGCATAACCTTAAGAGGTAAGCAGTTACTGTAACGTTCAAATACTTCGGTTTCGACTGCAACGCTTAATAGCATTTATTTATTTAGTTGAAGTTTTTGTAGTGTTTGTTGTGAGTTCTCTATTTTATATTTATGTAATAAAACTTCATCAAATTTTATTTTAACAATGATTCACATTAAACAAACAACAAATGAGAGAAAATGTGAGTTTTAGCGAGCGTAAATCGAAAATAGCGTAAAGCCAATATTTTTGAAAAAAAAAGATAAATGTTGAAGCGAAACATTTTTATGTTTGGGAAGGCACTTGAAGAATGTATTTGACACAAACAATTACTGATGCTTCAACGTCATTCAATCACTTCTGACATAGGATTAAAGAGTTTCAGTAACTGTAAAATGAAAACTTTGTTTCGTTTCGATTCATTCAATGACTTTTATCGATTTTACCGGAATATTATAATCACACAGGGTTTATCCCATAAGAAAATTGTCGACTATTTGAAGTAGCATGATTTTGAGATCAAGTCGAGTTAATCTTTATCCATCGCAGATCTCTTATTAGCAAAATTTCACAATGTTTGTTTGGTTAGATTTTTCCGCGTGACATAAATAATTGGAAATTCTTTCTGTCTGAAAAATTTTTTGATTGTGTCTCATTAATTTTGATACTTTTCCTTTTTTTTCAAAAAAACTCAAAAATAGAAAATGATTTTTCATTGATCTTCATTTCAATTGATCTTGTTGCAGTACTCTTTAGGAATTACTAAAATGGTTTACAAAAATTAATGCATTTAACAGGGGGCAGTTAACCCAATTCGGACAAAATTCTGCAATATTTATTTGCAATGTCTAATTACTGCTGTTTAATCTTAATGCTTTAATCCTAACCCTTTCTCAAAAATTGTGAGGAAAAAATTATTATTCGAACTTACAACTGAAGAACGCTCTCTTGGTGAAAGACAAAATCAAGCTCAGAAACTGCGAAGAAGCCATCAATTGACAGAATCAAGTCACTGCAGGCCAAAGCCACGCAATACACTCTGTAGGAACTCCACTGTGACGTAATGACTCTCTGCTTGCGAAGAAAGGAAATAATCACAAATAGTGAAATAATGTTGATTATGCAGAAAAATCTGAAGTAGGGTTCTAGGGTAGAATGACGCATAACGTCCTGGACATTTGTAGCTTTGTCAGGGGTGAAGGGTTTGGGGTTAGCAGGAGGTAAAATATCTTCCAGTTTTGGAATGCTGGTAGCATTTTTTAAGTTTGCCATATGTATTAACTTCGGAAAAGGAACCAATGATTCGTCAAAATCTGTATAACTCCATCAAAAAACTTACATATTAGAAATATGTTTTTATATTTGCTCGGTTAAATCATTTTTTTAATAATTTTATTTCATCAAAAATTACCTCAACGAAATTCGATATCAAAACGCAACAGAATAGAGCCACTTTTTTCAAAATTTGGATTGGAAAAAAGAATAAACAATTCTCAAAAATAAATCGAAATACTATACTAATTTTCAAAAACTTCAACTTTGAACTAAAATTTTTCCAAACAATGACAACTGGAAGGTAAATAGTCGAATCGACAGAATGGAATTAATATTTGGTACAGAACGTCAATTTTTTTCCAAGTTGTGAACCACCTTAAATTTCCTGCTTTCTGATTGGTCCAAAATTCGTGGTAGTAGTTTTATTCCTTCTTTTACGCTAAAAGCCAAAGGCAGGCGCGGCGGAATACATGAAAATTATAAAATATAAAATTTGCAAGTGTTTATACTAAGCCTGTATTCTTTCTGGTAACTGTAACACATTTCATCGCTTTTAAGATGGCGGAGTGAAAAGAAATACTTTTCCTTGAACAGAACCCACCCCCCAGTTCGTGATTTTGAGGACAAAAAATACACCTTGTCACGCGTTTGCATCACTGCTGGTTTCAAAAGAAAAAAATTAGAAAATTACTCCAAATTTCTCGCTTGGGGTTTACAGTTCCAATTAAAATCAAGTCTTACGACGGCTGAACGCACGTTAATGCGGAATTTTTGAATTTTAAGCAGCTGACTTAGCGTATCTTAAGACGACTTTATAGAAATGTGGTCGTCTTTTCGAATGAAGGGATCATTTTAATTAGCAAGAGACTTAGTTCCTCAGTTCGCAACTTTACTCTTTTAACCCTCCCTGAATCGGGCTAATGAGGATGAAAAAATGGATTAGGGTATTTACTGGGGAGGGGAAATTGTCGTGGCGTAAGCGAGCAGCAGTGACGCGGTTTAAATTAAAATGGAATAGACAATTAGGGTGAAAGGACAAAATATACAAGCATTAAATACTATAAGTTTAATGAGGTGCATTGAGATTTCAATTTATGCCCTTGGAATTGAAAAGATTTGCTCGCAGTCAAACTCACCAATTGGCTACCCTAGCAATTCGAGAGCGGAACAAAATTTGCCCAGTGCTATTATTAGTGAATTGCTCCCTTAGGGCATAATTTTGTCTTGTCAATCAAATCTAACAGACTTCTATTAATTAACCTCAAAAATTCCAAAATAGCTCCCCTTTTTACTTTAAACGTGATGAATTGTATTTGAAAAAATATGCGGCGATTTTCAAATTATGAAGTGTTACGAGTTGTGGGAGGTGTATTCATTTTTTAAAGAGATTGTTACCAAAAAAGTTCAATCATTTTAAGTTTTGTTTTTAATAAATTTAAAGCGACAATACAAATAATTTGATTTCTAAGATCAAATTCCTATGCAACTGACCTGAAATAAACGCTTTTGAATTACTAATAACAGAACCATAGAAATTACGTAGACTGGGTTACGCATCGTCACATTTTGGTAAAACTCAATTGTATAATAATCTTTTTAATTCAGGCTAGAATTCTGATATGTACTTTATCCTTTTTCGCCATTATTTTTCCGCTTCCAAGGCTTTTCACACGGTCAGGAGAAATGAATAATGCTTAACCTCTGAAAACAGCGATCGTGTCTCGAAAGAGATTTTAAGGAAAAAGGACGGAATACGGACATAAATTCCATTTCAACAACCACCAGGGCTCATTATCTCCTGCGGCCTTTTTCTCTAAAATTTTAACAGACAGTCTTAAAAGGCGTTGGATTTTTGGAAGGAAAATGTAAGGAAAGAGGGGGCTTTTAATCTATCCTCTGATAGGCAACGTTTTGATCTCTGATAAAGAGCAGATATCCGGTAGCGCTTTCTAATGTCTGAAAAATTTGCAAATTGCCATTCAATCCAGGCCTACCCAGCAGCAGGTTGAAATGTTGAATAGAGTTTTACTGTCTTTTCTGCTCATAATACAATAAAATTGACCCCATGGCCAGACTTAAAAGCGGCGCCAACAGCGTCAAAAAAATCGCACGACCTTGCATGAACTAATGGTCCACATAGAAATACAACACGCCCTCTAAAAGTCCTTGTACACGAGATATGTTTTTGATATCAATCATCTGAAAAACCAAAGTAAACATCTATATTGTTGCTTTTTTTTAAAGCAACGTCCTTTTAATTGTTTTTGTACAAACCCTCTTAACTTATCTGCGGGTTAGACGCTATATGAAAGCTTGTGTTCTATCTTTTTTAAGTGTGTGTGTGTGTGGAGAGAGAGACAGACATATAGAGTAGAAAAACTCAATCGATTGTTGACGAGACATTTTAAAAATTTTCGTCCCTCGGGTTCTCTTTTCTCAACTTTTCATGCTTCGTTTACGCCCACGAACTTAAATTTGAAAAACATTTTTTAAACAAATTAAAGTATTTTATCAGCATACAGCGACTGAACGACTTAATGCCTAGTAAAAATGAAAATGTGAAACTGAAGGAGAATAAAACAAAGCGAAAAAGGCAAAAAAACATTTGATCAATTTTAGTGATAATGCAAATACATTAAGAGTATATTCCCAATACATACCAATAAAATTCATACATTGTGGGAATGGCTAAAAATGCATCTCAAAAAATCATTCATTGTGCGAACGGCAAAGAGTTAAAAATGTTTTTCGTTGTGGAACTAGTTAAAGAAATTTTTCTTTATTTTAAGTTTACTCCAGAAAAAAAGGTTGGACAATTATTTAAATTATACTGTTCTCAACAAGTGCAACATTTCAGCTCCCTAGAAACAAAATCGAATAATTGTTTTAAAATTTGGCACTGATCTCGACATTTTAAGTCAATGCTCGCAAAGCATGTTTCGGGTGTAAAATTTTTGCAATAAACAAAAGCTTCTTATCTATTTACTGAGAGTTTTTCTTTCTCTTGATCTACTTTTTTAATACTTCCATTTTGCCAGGAAAATTAACCAATTTATTTTCTGAAACAATCTTTTTCAAAAATTATGAAAATTGATCCGAACCCACTTGTTCCGAACCCACTTGTGGGGGGAGGAACAAGTGGGTTCGGAACAAGTGGGTTCGGATCAATTTTCATAATTTTTGAAAAAGATTGTTTCAGAAAATAAATTGGTTAATTTTCCTGGCAAAATGGAAGTATTAAAAAAGTACTTGTGGGGGGGGGGGGGAACTATATACTCAAATGGGTTTTTGTTCAGACAAATTTGGCCGATCGATATATTCATCGTAGAGAAATGTGAGTGGTATCTTTAAAACGCTAGTCCAGCGTAGAATTCGAAAAGAATTAAAAAGATTTTTTTTTTGAATTTCGTTTTTTTCGAGGAGTTATCGAGGATTGAAGTTTTGTGTGAATACGGGATATTTGGCATGATTGTTCACTTTTAGTATAATTTTTCTTCAAATTAAGATACTTTTTAGTAGAGTACTAACTGAAAATCAAATTTCAGGCAACAAAATGAAACAATTTGGCGTTCCTAATAGACAAAGGCGATAAAAAATAGTTCTGGTCTCATAGGGAAGTTTACTATTAAAAAAACTTGAACTATTTCGGAGCTTTTTTTGGAAAACTTCTAATGTTTTTTTGTTCTCTTGGGTCACCTACCAACTAGTCACTTTTCAAATCTAGGTTTCGTTAAATACAAACGTGGTTTACAGTCAAATGAAGGCCAATTTAAAAAAATATTCGTTTTCAAGTAATTGCTCTTGTTTTTGTTGGCTTCGTAATTTTAACTGATTTTTTGGCTTCGAAACTTTGATTTTTTTAAAAAATTTTACTGAATTTTTGGAGTCATATGGTATCATCTAGTTGACTAAAAGTGCGATAGATAACGTAATAAGCTTTAAGTGAACCAATCTAGAGCTTTCATTGGATAGCTAATGGCTTCTAAGCCTTTAAAACCAATTTTTCGAGAAAAATTTTTAACATTAACCAATCATTAGCCGTAGAAAGGACTCCCCTCCTTCCGACTTCAACAAAAAATAATCAGATTAGCAGTTTTATCCTCTAACTAATTGTTTTATGACATCAATGCAACAAGTTTTCAAAAAAAATTTTAAAAATTTTTGGAAATTTTCTTATTATTGGTTCCTCTTGAAATCTTTCACATTATCCTGATATTGATATCTACCATTGGCCTAAAGAAGACATTCACTGGATGATGGATAAAGTTTTCAGAGAAAAACTTTTGGTTTAAATGGCTTCGACACTTTCTTCTCGCACTTTTCTACTGAATTTCTGGTTTTTTCCTTTGTCATCGTTTTCATAGTCATAAGACTTATTGTGAGGTCTTATTGATTACCTATGCATGACCATGTCCTTGTTCTGAAATTGAGGCATACGACTCAATTGAGCGTATTTAGTTACTTCTGTTGAAAGCTATTGGTTTTAATGGCTGTTAAGACTTCAAAATAAAAATTTCAAAATTTTTTTTGAAAGTTAACCAATCTTAAACTTATTTTCGTGAACTGCCAGTCAGTCTCAGTAATGATTGGGCATTTTTTTTCTAATTGATTCCAAAATAATATATTTGGCGATTTTTTTCTAACTATTGGTGTTATGACTTCGGTGCACGAGTTTTGATATTTTTTTTTTCAGTTTTCGGATATTTTTTGTAGTTTTGCTTCGTTTTGGAATCCTAACCCATTATCCTAAAACTGATAGTTGAATTGGCTCAGAAATGACGTTCAACGGGTCATTTATAAAGTTTATAGGGGAAATTTCATGGTTTAAATGGTTTCGACACTTTTTTTCGCATTTTTTACCCAATTTTAGGATTTTGCCTGTATTTCTTGTTGTTTTCGTATTCTATGACTTATAGTAATGTCCTATTGATGACCTATTAATGAAAAACAACCTTGTTGTCTTATCAAGGCCTAACTTAGCGTATTTATTAGCTTCCGTTGAAAGCTATTGAATTTCAAGGCGTTGAAACTAAGGGTTTGCTCAAACAATTCTTTGTTTCAATGTATTTGTTCATGTTTGTTGATCTTTTGGAGTCAAATTGTTTTAAAAAAGAATCCCATTGCTGTTAAAAAATGGTTTGAAAGCAGCAAAGTTCCTACCGAAAAAATCATTTTTTTATTGCTTCGACACTTGTCTCGCTCAATTTTTTTTAATTTTCATTCTTTAGGTAGCAAAAAAAGCTGACCGGTCCCATTAGCTTCTGCATGAGGTCTGAAAGAATGATGTTACCCAAAGCAGTCAGCTTACTGCGAATAGTCTGAAAGTTTATGATAATTCAATTTTTTAAGAACTTTAATGATTTTTCAATTTTTCAGTTTTTTTTCTCTTTATCAACTTGTCACTTAATCTCATCATTGACAAGTCCCAAACAATTCCTTGTATTTTAAAGGTTATAATGTTTACTGATATTATGACCTAATTGATGTTTTGTTTGCTGGCCAAGATGCGTTTTTATAAAAGTTATGCGATTGTTGTGTTTTTGTTTCTTTTTCTCTTCCTTTAGCACAATCGCGTAATAACAGATCCCAATGATTTTCAAATGTGGCCCAATTGAACTTATTGATTCAATCAGAATAATGTTAGTTGAATTATTATAAATAGAAATTGAATTGAAAATACATAACATTCTGATAACACCTAATGGCTTCACTAATTTGTGTTTTCGCAATGTTTGTAATTTTCTGTCCGTAATTTTTGAGTTTTATTGCATCTTTAGTCCGTTCCTATGGCTTAGTCTAACCAGAGACAGGTGTCATTTGTTTCATTATGACATTTTAAAAAATTTATTAAGAAATATTTTGTTAAAAGTTAATTATTTTTAAGACATCTGAAATTATTTGTTTTAAAAAATGTTGATTTTTGAGTTTCGCCCCAGTATTTCTACTTTTTGTCGACTTGTTACCTAGTCTCATTAATCCCAACTGATGTGTAGTTAAGACAAAAAATTTGTGTAGTTAGGATTTTGTCTGATTGTAATTTGACGTTGTTACTAGGTGCCTTTAAATTAAGCTATTGAGTTTTTGCCGTGAAATTTTGTTTTTGTTGCTTTTTGTTGTTGTTGTTTTTCTCGTAGATATTTTAGTGGCAGATCTTGTTATAATGAGGCATGGCATTACTTAATTCAATTATCATCTAGGTTGTGTAACGATTTTTAAAGCTCAAACCTCTATTTTTGATTATCTCAAAAATGTAAGTCAAAAGACAGTTAAGTCAAAAACGTAGATGAGCGCGGGTCGGAACATCATATGCGAACTAACATTAACAAGCCTCCTTGTTTTCTATGTGAACAAAAACAATTGATGCAAATGTATTCCCATGTTAGCAACTTAAACGCAATACTGTTATTTCAAGTTTCGAAGGTTCAATGGTCTTCAATTTGCGTTTGAACTATGAGGTGTCAAAAAAATTTCGACTGAACACTTAGTTCAACTATTTTTGTCTTCAATTGCGTCCAGAGTTTTGTCTACAAGGTATACTTTTTGATCTTATAGCTCGTCTTGTTGCCTTTGATCACCTAACGGTAAAAAACGAAAGCTAAATATAAACTGAAGTAGGCCAAACGGCTCATTTTTATGTATAAAAATCATTGTTTACATGAATTCTTTTCAGCTCTAAATTTTGTGGTCGCATTTTTGGTCCAAAGAAGCCCAAAACGATTGCTTTTAACAACTGATTCAGCAAAAAAAAACAATTATCGTTTGCGTCTTTGTCTATATTGGCACTTGTCTTACCTTTAAAAAATAAGACAAAACAGATTCGAAGTGACGAAAAAAATATATTTTTTCGTCAGAGTGACAGTTTACATTACATGGGCGACAGTTGATTAGATATTATTTGCTAGAGTTAATTAATTATTAACAAAAAGATAAAAAGAATAGTTGTAAATAGTGTTTCTGGCATGTGAGGCAGTGCATGCCCGGAAAGTTAGACAACAATTTTCAACGAATTAAAGTTCATCTGTTTCTCAAAATTTACACTATGTTTGTTAATGAATCCGTTGGAACAATAAACAACAACGCAAATAAGCAATCCCTCTTAATTTGTTAGGGGTCTAAACAGGCACAATTACTGTAAAAATCTTGATCGAGTACTTGATTTGATCCAGCAACTCTTGCAAACCAATCTTGAGTGCATTTCCGGAAAAGTAGGTAATATTTTCCAAGGAATTACAGTTTATATTTTTCAAATTTTACACTATGTTTGGTAATGGACCCGTTGGAACAACAAACAGCCACGCAAATGAGCAATCCTTCTTAATTTGTTAGGGGTCTAAACAAGCGCAACTAATGTAAAAATCGCCGAGTACTTGATTTGATCTAGCAACTGTTACTTGTAAACCAAGTGTGCTAACCAGTACAACAATTGCTCTTAAGCTCTCAAACTTAGGCATCTATTCTATCACATTTTAACCTTTTTGTCTGCTCTTCAGGACTTCTTTTCTCTAGCCAATAATACGTTAAATAAGTAAAGTTTATTTTTTGCGCAATTCAAATTAGGTTGTTCTCGCGACCTTATCGTACAATTGAACATAAATTACATATAAATTGAGTACAGAAGTTTTACAAGAATGAAACTTTTTTACTACTTCCATTTAGACAATCTGTCTGAAAAATTATGACAAAACTGATTAACCGAAGATTTTCAGCCCTATTTCACGTGAACAAAAAGAGTTGATGTAAATGTATTCCCATGTTATAAATTTAAATGCAACATGGTATTTCAATTTTCGAAGTTTTGCTGGTTTACAAGTTTTGTTTGAGCTATGAACTGTCAAAACAATTTCGATTGAAAGCTTAATTCATCAAGTTTCAAATTGGGTCTACGATTTTGTCTACAAGGTATATTTTTAATGTTATAGGTCAAGTTTCGTTGCCTTCAGTCACTTAGCGGTACAAAACGGAGGCTAGATGAAAATTGAAGTAGGCCAAACAACTAATTTTCTTTATATAAAATTCATTGTTTACATGAATTTTATTCAGCTTTTAACTTTGTGGTTGCATTTTTGGTTCAGCAGATGTCCAAAACGATTGCTTCTAACATCTGATTCAGAAAAAAAATAAATTATCGCTTGCGTCTTTGTCTATATTGTCACTTTTATCATCTATATAAAGTAGAGAAAAGCGATTCCAACTGATGAACAAAACCTATTGTTTGTTCAGAGCGGCAGTTTTACTTACTGGATAAAAACGAATATTTGTAAAACGGTTTGCCTTGCGTGTGGCAGAGTGCATTTCCGGAAAAGTAGGTAAAATTTGCAAGGAATTACAGTTTATGTTTCTCAAATTTTACACTATGTTTGGTAATGGACCCGTTGGAACAACAAACAGCCACGCAAATGAGCAATCCTTCTTAATTTGTTAGGGGTCTAAACAAGCGCAACTAATGTAAAAATCGCCGAGTACTTGATTTGATCTAGCAACTGTTACTTCTAAACCAAGTGTGTTAACCAGTACAACAACTGCCCTTAAGCTCTCGAACTTAGGCGTCTGTTCTATCCCATTTTGAAATTCTTTCCTGCTCCTCAAGGCTTCTTTTCTCTAGGCAATAATAAGCTGAACAAGTAGAGCTTATTTTTTGCGCAATTCAAACTAGGTTGTTCTCTCTCGACCCTATATTACAATTTGATTAAAATACATCTAAATTAAGCAGACAGGTTTTACAAGAACAAATTATTTTGTACTACTTTCGTTTTGCCAAAAAAATTATCCAGATCGATTCGTTCTGATAATTTTTTTCAAAATTTATGAAAAACTGATTAACCAAAAAATTTCAGTTTTATTTTACGTGAACAAAAACAATTGATGCAATTGTAGTCCCTTGTTATCAACTTAAAAGCAACATTGTGATTTCAAGTTTCGAAGGTTCACTGGTCTTCAAGTTTTGTTTGAGCTATGAAGTGTTCAGATCTTAACTTTGTGGTTGCATTTTTGGTCCAATAGAAGTCCAAAACAATTGCTTTTAACAATTGATTCAGAAAAATAAAAAAATTATCGTTTGCGTGTTGGCACTTGTCATATTGGCACTTGTTTTACCTTTAAAAAAAGAGAAAAGGGATTCGAACTGACGAAATAAACTTTCTTCAGACCGACAGTTTTTTCAGAGCGACAGTTTTACTTACATGGAACCTAAACGAAAAAATAAAAAGAATACTGAACCAGACACTTTTAAAATTTTCATCTCTCGGGTTCTCATTTATCAATATTTCATGATTCACTTACGCTTACGAACTCAAATTTGAATTTTTTTCGCTAATTAAAGTATTTTACTAACAGAAAGAGGTGCCTGGACCACCTAATGCATTGAAAAAATTAAAATGTCAAACCGAAGGAGAATAAAACAAGTCAAAAAAGCCAAAAAAGTTAATTTTAGTGATAATGCCAATAGATTACGAGTATATTCCCAATACATGCCAACAAAATTTAAACATTGTGAGAATGGCAAAAAATGCATCTCAATAAAAATGATACAATGTGCGAACGGCAAAGAGTTAAAATTGTTTTGTTGTGGAATTAGTTATATGTATTTTTTTATTTTAAATTTACTCCACAAAAAAGTGGAAAATTTGTTTAATTATACTGTTCTCATAAAGTGCAAGAGTTTAGCTCCCTGGAAACAAAATCAAATATTTGTTTCAAAATTTTCCGCTGATCTTGACATTTTAAGTCCAATGCTCGCAAAGATGTTTCGGGTGTCAAAATTTTTGCAGTAAACAATGACTTAGAGAAAAGGTAAAATGATTACCTGTGAACGGACTGTCCTGTATGTGGGGCAGTGCATGTCCGAAAAAGTATGTAATAGTTTTCCAGGAGGAGTGACACTATCTGTTTCTTAAATTTTGAACTATGTTTGGCAATGGACGGGCTGGAACAATAAACGCCAACGCAAATAACCGATCCCTCTTAATTTGTTAGGGGTCTAAACAGGAGCAACTACTTTAAAAATGGACTCGTATTGGATTTGAACCAGCATCTCTTAATTGCAAACCAAGTGTGATAACCATTACATCATCTGGTTTCAAGCTCTTGAACTTGGGCCGTTAATCTCTTATAACCTGTTCTCACATTCTCTCTTGTTCTTCAAGAATTCGTTTTTCTAGCCAAGTATACGTAGAACAATTCTATTCTTATAAAATGTTATTCACAATGTGAAAAATCTGTGAAAAATCTTATTCACAATTTACATTAGGTTGTTCTCTCTCAACCTTCTAATATAATTTGATATAAATTATTCAAAATTACCGTTGCGTAGTTCCTAGTAAACAGTTTTGACAAAAACAAAACTTCTATCCCATCACACAATTTGTAGCAAATAAGGTAGTCACCTTGCTAATTATTTGAAACTTGTGTTGATCATTTTTTTCTCTTTTTGATTATATGAAAATATTTTATATGAAAATAAAATATTTTGTTTGAACGAGAGTAAAAACAAATAACAAATTGCATTAACATTTCGAAAATAAGCGTAAAATTGCCTATTTTAGAAACAATATTACGCTGAATAGCTCAAAAAGTTGAAACAGAATTTAAAAAGGTAGAAAACGAATTTAACACATTTTTCCATAATCGAATGCTATTATGGTATTGTTTGAAACCTTCTTTTGAATCCATGACATACAACTGAAATTGTTTGCAGTTCTCTTATAAGCTTCAGTGTGTTCTAAAACTTCAGAACATTAGAACTTCAGGACTCCAATCGAAATCAACTTCACTTTCTTACTCTAGCTACTCAATCATTAAAAGATATTCCATATTAATTCAGTTTCGGCTAGACAATGGTTGAAGAAACGCTCCTCAAATTTTCACAATTTTAGGCGTAAAATTAAAACTTCGAAACATTTTTTTTGTTTTATATTGCCCAAGACACGGCACTGAATTACACAGAGAAATTTTATCAAAAAGTAAAAACAAAAGTTAAAGACCTATTTCGCTTCCGGAAAAACAAGTGCTTGTTCATGATTCCCGCTTGCCCAGAACCCTTCGTTCAAACATTAGAAGGAGGCAGACAGCCTTCTCCATCTTTTTTGCAAATACAACAAACTTTTTAAAACCGACTTCTGGTCATGTGTAACGTTCTAGTTAAGAGCGCGGAAAATGAAACTAAATTATAATTACTACAATCCATTTAAAATAAGTTAAGGCTAAAAACAATTTGTTCAAATCGGCAAATTACTATGCCTGTCCAAGCGAGTTAAGAGTGGCATCTGGTACCTATGCTAACTATCTATTTCAACAAAGTTGTTTACTTCGGATAATTTCACTTCCGACTTCATTTTTTCAGTAATATGTACTTCTTTCTCATAACATGATTTTTTGTCACAGCCAGATTCATTGATTGATATACAATGTTTGTCATGGCCTTTTGAACTAATACATTTCTAAACTGGCTATCATAAACTTGCTATCATAACAAGATTGCTATCACGATCATCTCTTCTACTTTTTATGTTCACTTTTGGGTTCAAATTTTATCTAAAGTTTTCCGTGCACAGCTTTGAAATGTTCACGTATAGCATCCCGAAAATTGTCCTCAAATACGCACTTCTTGCATTTGAAGGCCAGGTAACGTCCTTTATGGCATAATTGGTGTGCCCGGGCGCCCCGGATATTGACCGAATTGAAATCACAAATGTCGCATTTCGTTGATGCGTTGTCCAAGTAACTGTTAGCTCTACTCGGGAAGATTAATTTCTTCACACCCGTGGGGTTAGAGTCACGTGACACTAAAAAGTTGAGATCAGGTCGTGATAAATTCGGGGAATGTTGAGGGCTTTGAAACGTTCCCAGATCTCTAAGATTCTATCACAGGAAAACATTTCCCTTCTTTTCAAAAAAATTATTTTTGCTTTTTAGTATATTTTAACAAATTAGCGAAAACATCAACTTAATTTAATAACTATAAAAATTGAGAAAAAAAGATAGAAGCAAGCATAGCAGGAAGAATAACCAATTATGATAAATTTTGTCAGCCCCCCCCCCCCCCCCCCCCTATCCTTGCCTAACCCTTCCCCTAATAACTACGTGCAAGAGAGTCCTGAAGAGAGAGTGGTTGCCACTTACGTGAGG
Source organism: Convolutriloba macropyga (assembly GCF_964194025.1). NCBI lineage: Eukaryota > Metazoa > Xenacoelomorpha > Acoela > Convolutidae > Convolutriloba > Convolutriloba macropyga. The sequence continues at coordinate 69,626,157 of NC_134470.1, forward strand.
AAGGGGAAACGGTCCCATCAAGTTAGGCTGTTCCAGTCAAGGTTTGCTTTTTGAGTTTTCAGGGCAGCGACTTGATAAGCTGAGTAGAGTCTTTTTGCTACCCTTGTCCAATGCATATTGTTATTGTCTGTTTTACTAAGGTTAGTAGATTTATGTATACGGGACTAAATGATGATATAAAATACCTTTTGAATTAAATGGCCTGATGCTACAACTGATATAAATTTGAACTCGTACCAAAGAAACATTAGCTTCTTCAGAAGTTATTTTTATAATTAAGTTTAGCAGAGCACGGTCAAAAAATTGCATTGTAAAGATTATTTTGACTTTAAATTTCAACTCACTGGTTAAAATTAACTTAGTTGTTCAAAAAAATTTAGATATACTCCGGGAAATGGAAACAATTCCTTAGAGCTGTTTGCGTTGTTGTTGTTGTTGTTCAGATCAATTTGGTCCACCACGTGAACAGGACTTGTTTCAAAGGTTACTCGACGTTGTATGAAAGTTATAGGAGAGTCTTTCAGTGATTTACACTGCTCAAGTAAAGACGGCGGAATTAATGGATAAGTGCTGCATCTCTCAATTTGAGACTCGTATGCGTAAGGAGCGGGACTAGACAACGAGTTATTGTTTAATTCGTATTCTGTGTCAAGTTCACAATCACCGCAATTTTTAAAATTTTTTCACCACAAATTGTAGAACTGATACTGGTCATCACTTGACTAGCAACCCTGGGACCTATTGATGGCCTGTCCAGTAGACTTCATAGTATGCTACCTTATTTGTAGCATAAAAGTTGCAAACAAATGTCTATTCTACTTGAGAACCATTTATTATTAAGTTCGTAATCTGCCTAACAATTTCTTCCATTTCATCCGATTTGAAATGCAAATTTTGGGATTTTTTTCATAGCTAGGAAGTATTCAAGTGCTATCTTTATTTCTTCGGGCAATCTTAGATACTGTATTTTACTATCAGTGCATAGTGCATTAGGTTTACCAGAAAAGCACAACAGCTGCCGTAAAAAGTCTAGTTTCATGTTAAATAATAAACGATAACAATTAATTTTGAAATATCATAATGTTTTTCATCATTGCTATAGCATGGAGGGTACTTAATTTTAGTTCTTTTATTATCGCGAAGCTCAACATCAAACATTTTCTCCAATACTTTGAAATGACAAAGTATTGGAGAAAATGTTTGATGTTGAGCTTCGCGATAATAAAAAGAACTAAAATTAAGGACCCTCCATGCTATAGCAATGATGAAAAACATTATGATAGTTCAAAATTTTGATATTGTTTATTATTTAACATTTCGGATGGTTGAAAACAATAGTATTTGAAACATACACCAAGCGGTGATTGTGAAAAAAAATGCCACACCATTCGGCATTCGCTCTTCTAAATCTGATTGCGATAAATCATCAGTATCCTCCAAACAATAATATTCATTCGAATTCTCGTCAACTTCCATGTCAAAGTCTTCTTGTTGTTGGTTTTCGTCACAGCAGTTCAACGCATAGTTGTGATCATAAGGTTTAAGCTCTGTGTACACCAAATCCTCCTCTTTTTCGTCGTCTATATGAAGAGCTGTTTCTTAAGTCAATTAAAATGAGGAGTAAATGAAAACGAAAGTAGCGAGCACTCAATAGAAAGGAGAAAAATTTTGTCTCAATTTTGGCTACTTTGCGTTCAATGCAACGCTAAATCGCCGTTAAAAAAGTTTTCATACAAAAATAGCCGAATAGTGCAAAACTCTGGTCCTATTGACCTTTAGTATACATATTTTTAAATATTTTCAGAACACTCATATGCAGCAATTAAGTTAGGAATTGGTTTATGCCAGGCCGGATTCGTTTACTCTCTTATCATGCCTAAATCTTATTATTACACTTGAGTTTAGTTATTTTAGTGCAATTTTTCTCCGAAGAACGTGCTCCATTAGAAAAAGGGATCTTTTCCGTTGCCCCCCCCCCCAGCTTAGTGGGTGCAGATTAATTGCACCCCCAGAAGCATGTGCAATATTTTTACATACGGATTTACTATGTAATGACACGTGCTTTGTAATTGGGGGGAGCATAACGTACTGGTGGGGGGGGGGGGCACAAACGGAAAAGATCCGAAAAAGAAACATTTTTTTTGCTCATGTGATGCATAATAACCTAAATTAAATCATCGACCCGTAAAGCCCTACAATTAAAAATGATAAGATAACGTACAGATAGTACAGATAATCATGTGACTGGTAGTTCTCACTAATAACAGACGGTTCTCAAGTCATCAACAAAAACACTATTGTTTGAAAAACGTGGCCAAAATTTTTGCGAGAAAACAATTTAAACGGCGTTGCAAAGATGAGAAAAAAATAAGAAGGAAAAATGGTGAGATTATTCACGAGTTAAATATGCAAACATGCTTAAGGCAAGTAACGGATCTAGGAATGTCCCACATGGCTAGATAAAACATGGCCAAATGCGAAGCCCTGTAAAAGTCAAGTGGGTGTTGGTGGTTTAGTGCCCTGTTTTTTTCTTTTCTATCCAATTTTTTGGGGTTTGATCCGTGGGTTAATTTTCTTTAGGCACAAGTTACATATATTTGTTCCGACCCCACTTAGTGGGGGGGAGACTATACACTCAAATGTGTTTTTTTTTGTTCAGTCAACTATGGCCTATCGATATATTTATCGTAGAGAATCGTGAGTGGTATCATTGGAAAGCTCTTCATTCGTAGAATTTGATATGAAACGCATTTTTCTCTTTCGTTTTTCGAGAAGTTATCGAGGTTTAAAATTTTTGTGAATATTCTATATTTGGATGTGACTCTGTTCACTTTCAGCGTCATTTTTCCTAAATTTCATCGAAATCCTAAATCCTAATTCAAAACTGTTTTCACGATAAAATAAGGAACCATTTTGTGTTCTTCAAAGACTGGCAGCGATGAAACGGCTAGTTTTGGTTTTATCGGGAAATTTAGATTCTAAAAGATTCGGCTCCTATTGGACAGCCTTTTAGTTTTTTCCCATTTCTTTTGGTATTTTTCGTGTCATTCAGGGAGAAATACCCCTTCATATCCAGGTTCTATTATTGAAAAATCTCCTTTACGACCAAGTAGGGCCCAATGAGAGTTTTTTTCAAGGAGTAATCGCTCATGGCTTCTATGCCTTCAACATGGTTTTCGGAACTCAATGTATTTTTCTGTTATGCCTGCATTTGTCGCACTTAATTACTATGTTTCAACGTGGTTAACAAAAAGTGCAATCGGCTATCTAGGGAGGACTATGTGAACATATCTGAATCTTTGAATGCCTACCTGATGGTTTTTGAAACAATTTATTGAAAAAATTTCAATGTGAATGGTTTTTAAACTCACTTCTGTGAACATGCAGGTTTTTCCAACTAAATGCAGGTATATTGTGTTTTATAGAGCATCAAAATTGAGTCTGGTTAGCGGTTTTATATACTAATTGGCTGTTTCATTTTGATTGTAAGAGTTCATAATAATTAAAGATTTTTGGATATTTGTTCATAACTGTGGTTCCTTTTAGAAGTCTTCTCACCTTATAAAAGTCGAAGTTTGCATTGGTCTTGAAAAGACTCGTACTTCAATATAAAGAAAATTATTACGGAATAGCTTGATTTTAATGGCATGAACAATTTCTCTAGTATTTTTTAATTGAACTTTGGTTTTTTGCCTGTATCTGTTTTCTTTTTAGTCCTAAGACTTAATCTGATTGTTGCATGATCTTATTGGCTTCCAATCGAGGTATGTGGCGGATTTACGGCTTTCTATTTAAAAATATTGGATTTAATGGCTCTGATACTACGAGTTGTCTTTAAAATTTAGTTATTTTTGTGCATCAGTTCATGATTGTTGATTTATTGACGTCTCGTTATCACATTACCGACACATCCCATTGATGTTGAAAATAATATCAATCTAACACATCTAAAACATTTCAAGGAACACTTCGATTTCTAATAATTAACTTTCCACCCAATTTTTTAAAATTTCTGATTCTTGCTTGTAAATATTTTTTTATGTAAACGCAAGAATTTTCCAAATTAAGAACAGGTCTCAATAGTTTCCTTTTACTGGTTTTAAGGCACTTACTCAATGTGGTCAGCCAATATCTAATAGTCTCATTTATTTTAATTTTATTAGCTTTCAGAATTTTTAGATTAGTTTTCGAATTTTTTCATCTTCGTGTCTTTTTTATTAATGTAAAACCTAGTATCATCAGTGAGTCCCATGCAAATTCTTGTGATTTGAAGATGAACTTGCGTATGGCTTTTAAGTTACAGTCGATGTTTCATATCTTTGATACAATGCGCTTTCTTAAAAAATTTGTGAGTAATAAGTTTTTGTGTTTCTTTTTGTTGTCCTTTAAAATAACCGCGTTTATAATGAGACCCAAGTGAACATATACTATTTTGCATTTAAATATTAAATGAAATAATAAAACTTATAGATGAAACAATAAAATACAATAATCGGACAATAGCTGATGACGTTAACGACTTCTATACTTTGTATTTTCGTAAATTGTTCGTAATTTTGTCTGAAATTTCGTATCCGTAGTTATTTTGCAGCCCGGTCATATGTCTAAGTATCACAAAGAAAGAACTCCTGAAGTCTTATAAGTAAAATTTCTAGTTCAGATGAATTTTAGAACTTCGCCATGTTTTATTTTGGTCCAGTGGTTATCTAATTCCTTTAATGACAAGTCCCATCTGCTTTGTAGATGAAGACAAGAAATTTTGTGCAGTTTACGTTTTACCTGATGATTTTTTGATTTTGCTACAATGTGCTTTTTCAGGACTTTTTGACTCAAATCATCTAATCTAGTTGTTTTGCTACTTGTATTGCCTCGTCTTCTTATTAATGACGGTTATCATGAGTTTTCTAATGCGGCATGGCATTATTTATTTATTTTAGGTGTTTGGGCTTGCAACAATTTTTTCACACACGTTTTTGCGTACATCTCTGATCTTTTCATTTGTTAGACATTCACTCGAAAATGTGGATGGGCGTCATCGCAACCTTATGTGTGAACGCATATTACAATGAATAGACCAAAAATTTCGAACAATAGCTGAAGTTGAGAAGGTTTTCTTTTTCTTCTTCATTTGGTAGACATTTATGTCAAAAATGTGGTTGAAGGAGTCGAATCATTATTCGCAACCTCACTTTAGCGAGCCTCCTTGTTTGATTTAAACTTTCAACCTCCTCAACGCTATCAGATCAATTTCACTACAGCAATTAGCTGGAACATTGTAGATAAAAATAAAAAGCATAGGCTGAGGAAAAGAGCAATGATATTTCGCTAGTATCCACATTGGGTAATCGGAAAATTTCCTGTTTTGCGGACAAAAAATTAAATAACTTGAAAAATTCGTCCCAAACACCAATTATTCCCTAAAAAATAGTCATGAGAGGAGAACTGCAGTGAGATCAGTAGGGGTCCGTCGAAAATTTTTAGAGATTTTTTGCCGAAGAAGCTTAACGCGAAGAGCTATATTACTAACCCCCAACACAATTGTTTCAATGGGAAATAATTCACTAATATGTTTTATCCCTATGATTATTTATAAAAGTTGGAAATTCTGTTCGTTTTCAGATATCATAATTAAATTTTTTTTTAATTATGTTGATGTTCAGTTTTGCAATGGAATTGATAATATGAATTAGATTTCATTTCTTCTGACCTCTTGACTTAAAATCTTTTCCATTTTACATTTGTTAACCGCATTATTCAAGCAACAGTGTGGTGAATCTTGTCTTAGAACCTTGGAAAGCGCCTTAATTAATTCAGACAGGGTTATTTCCTGTGCATCTAAAATTTTCAGTTCTTTAATCTACCAGTCGCTTTCAATTTCTAAAAGACGCCCAAAAAGTCTTTTAAATTTTGATTTTTTTACCAATTGATTTTCTTTAATTCAGTTATATTCGCAGTGCCATAAACTAACACTCTATGTTGCAGTATCAGTTGAACATAAGTTACGTACAAGGGTACAGGAGTAGCATGACTAAAGGCACCTTATGGAAACTAAAGAAAAGAATTGTAACCCGTTTCAACTTCTTTGTCATTTCTTTTACATAATTGACAAAAAAGCATTTGATACAGAGAAAAACCCAAAGTTTTCATTGTTTTTATAATTATTATAGATTCATTTTGAATTTCTATAATCGCCTCAGGCTTTTTAAAATTCATTTGTAGAAAACACTATTTGTCATGATTAATATTAAGCTGGTCTTCCTCCCTCCATTTGCAATTTTTATGAAGGTTTCGTTCTATGTTCTGGGGTCCTTCTTTTAGGGAGTGGTATATTGACGTATCATCAGCAAACACGGTTGTCTTGTTTTTTTTACAAACAAGCGTCACAAACAGATTTGAACAATTAATCTCACTACAGAACTATAAGGAACATCGCGTTTAAAATCCAGGAAATGAACCCTACATTTCTCGGTATTTCCAGTTTTTTTTATTATTTCATGCTTGACAACATCCAAGGTTTTTCTGAGTTCAAGAAACCCAACATTATAATTCATTATTGTTTATGTTATATCGGACAATGTCTACCCTTTCAGCAATTGATTCAATAGTAATTCGTTTACTTTAGAACCGTACCGATTAGGATTTGACATTTCAAAAATTTGCATAAGGCGCGTGCGAATTATCTTCTAACACATTGTTAAAAACCGACAAGAGTTATTGGTCTGTAATTATTGGGTTATTTTCCAAGCCGTTTAGTTGAAAAGGTACCGCCTTAGCAATTTCCTATATTTCAGGAAATAACGTCAATTGAAGACATTTGTTAAAAACGTTATGTATGCAGATCGCGTTATTTATAGTCTTCAGTATTACTTTACTCATTTCAAACATACAAGCAGCTCGTCTGTTGTCCGGACCTTTTATCGGTTTACAAAATTTAGTAGGAGTGGTGTCTGATAGCTTTTTGAATATTTTTTTACATGCTTGAATTATTTAGGTCTATGCTGGTGCTCTGTCGTTTGCGACCAAGACGAAGAAAACTGTCATTCAGTTCACTTGGGCTTAATTAACACAGTTTATGAGACACTGGTCCATTTCAATATTTTTGATAAGTTTGAACAATTGCTTTTTCATCTTCTATATAAATGTTATATTTTTTGGCAGCTAAATTTCTAATCCTAGCAGTAACCATTTTCGACTCAAGGATTATCTTTTGCAGCCACTCTGTCAACCAATCATTCAATCAATCGATGTGACACGGATTCCAGAAAATTAACTATATCAATGAGCCAAATCGTTGTGTATGCCGGTGATGTCACAGATTAATTCATTCATTTAAAAGCAAATACAAAAATGCCATATAACCTGTACCCCCTACCGTAAATATAGCATAGTGGGGCCTATGATTTCGTGGGCACTATAATACGAAAGACCCGAAAATGTAATTATGTTGGGCTCACTTCGACACACTGTTTCGCTACCTATAATAAGTTAGAAAACCACCATTCGTGTTTCTCAGCGTTCAATTAAGGAAAAACTTTAAGCCTGGAGAAAAACTAGATTAGAGGCAGTGGTGTTATTTCCATACGTGGCGATAATACCAAATACATGGTAGCATTATGGTATCATTATAACTTAATCAAACAACTTGTAACCTGCAAAGCGCCAACTTTAAGTCGACCTGAAACGATTTTTTTTCTTGTTTTAAGTTACGTATTAAGTCGTCCAGAATCTTCAATTAATAATTATATTGACGCTTCTTCCCGCTCAGCAAATATAAATACATTATTCATGCCTCCACAGTGGTTTAAATATATAATAACGTTATTGATACCTCTTAAGAGGTCGAACAAATATTTTGAATGATCAACCGAACTTTCGATTCACATCAGCACCTTCAAAACAAAGTATGGAAAACAACTTTTTTTGCACTCAAAGAGGAATTTTTGAAAGATGAAAGGAGCGTGCAATCGGTTAAAAGATACGCAAAAAAGTTGACTTACGTGAGATTGTTATCTATAGTGTCCTTTAGGACAAAATTGAGAATTAGTGGCATGAAAAGAAAATAACTATTAAATTGGAATGAACTTATTTTAAAAAAAATATATAAATTGCGCTAGTATTTCATTAGTAGTTCATTAGCTTCATTGTGATCTCTGAACCGAAGCCACATAACCTGAAAAGTTGAAATAACCAACCAAAAAGTCCATGATAAGTCTGAAAGCTTCAGGTATGCAAAATAAAAAAAATTAAGAAATCAGTTCAAAAAAAAGATTCGGACTATAAGCCGAGCAACGTCGGATGAATTGCTCTCGATGGTCAGGCAGGGGCAATCTAAGAGAGGTTGTAGTGTAGAAATGTTTTAGGGGCGCAAAAAACGACCCCACAGGGTTTGTACCACTGCGCTCCGTGTAGGCAGTCTGAAATCCTAACCACTCAGCTACAATGCCTTTGATTTTGCTCAAAATCGCTTTTACCAACGAATTCTATTGAAGAACGAGAGCAATTTAGATCACCCAAAAATGAAGAATTTAAGTGTGAAATAGTCAGTCAAAAAGTCACAGAAAGTTCTTAAAACAAAAGCGCAAAAACGATCAAGCAATACTATTGCATAAAAAAGACCAACACGTTTACAATAATTGCTTCAAACTTTGTTCGAGAGCAATTAAAAACTCAATTATAACAAAAATATTGCAACGATTGAAATAAAATTAAAACAGCATCACAAAAAGAGTAAATGAAATTTATAATTCTGCTTTAAAATTTTTCTTCAAATGTCACATGCTCTTAAAACCGTTCGACTTTGAACTTTGCGCTTCCACAGGAAAATATAATTGAAAAATTTTGTGAATACTGGCATCAAACGAAAAAATATGTACCCTGAAAATACAACAACAATGCAAGATTATTTTTATCACCAGTTGATTACTTATTTAAAAAATGAAATTGCCTTCCGTGATCAGAAAAACTAATACCACTCAGCGATTCGTTCTGATAACTCATTTTCTTGCTCCTTTCCAACAAGCGTTATGAAAAATTTGTGTTCCTAAAAATTTGTAAATGCACTCACAGCACTACAAAAATTCCAGATTATTTTCATGAGTCTCAATTGCCGGATTAACGTCACCTACCTGATTAAAAACAGAAGCTATAGCAACAAGGCTCTAGAAATGATTCAAAAAAAACTTCCAAAAAGATCCATGCTAAAATCAACCAATAAACAAACTATTTACTTGATTAAACAATTAATTTGATTGAAAAATGAAGGAAAAGAGCCAAATGAGAGCAGTAAAATCTTAGCAATGATAATATTTTATAAAAAATTCTCCATAAGTTAAATATCTGATGTTGAATTTAGCAGCCGAAATAATTTAATGTGAATTTCAGAAGTTTTCAACACCCCATGTATTAAGATATAAAAAGAATTTTTTGTGGACGATACTTACCGTTTTTCCTTAAAAGTTTGCGAAAATCGGTGAAATTCGCAAAACTTGGTGATTTTAAAGGCATGATCATATTAAAAACGAATTATCTTCACAACACGTGTTTAAAAAATTTGCCTATGACGATTTAGGTTTACCTGTGGGTAGAGATGAAGTCATACTAACGCCCTGTTGCCGCAACACGTCCTGCTAGATTAAAAAGCAAAACCTGATATTTTATAACCAATAACGTGATAGGTTTGAGATCGAAAGAAAAATGCTTGCCACGAACAAGCGTGTCGCTTTTTGATTGAAGGCCAATTAACGTTTTAAAAGTTCCCAAGAAACAGCCCTATTCTCAAAAAAAATTACCCTCATCAACTCCAATATCCGATTTCTTTGCTTCATTTTTGTCGCCCAGCCCGCCAGAAGAGCTCTCTTTGTCAACGTCTTCACTTCCTTCTTCGCTATCAGCTTTTTCAGGGAAATGTTCCACCAAACTATGAGTACAATCAAGACCACTGACTCCAACTTCTTTGCTCAACTGCACTTTTTTCAGCCGGAACAAGCATTCTATGGTTTGTTCACAAAGATTCGCGTTTTCAGATATTATGAAACTCGACGCTTTTTGGTCATCCGATTCTGTTATCAACTTTTCTTGCTCCGAAAGTGCTTCTTGAATAATTTGGTTGAGATCACGATTTGAGTCGTTGATGATCAAACTACAACCGTTGCTTTCTTCATTCGAACTAACAGCGCAAATGTTCCCTTTTCAATTGATTAAGGATATCTATATTTGAGCTTACTGCCCCCACCCCCCTAAACAATGTTTTATGTTAACGCGAGGTTCGAGGTCGCTAAATAATTTATTTTTGAAATCTCAAGTCAAATCGGGACGGTTATCGGCTAATAAGACTTTAGCACAATTCTTGTATGATCATATGCATCATCTTGTAAGGACCCTTACAAAACCCTTAACAGATGTCAGCTTTTAATATAAGAGTCTTAACAGATAAGCGTCAACCTTGTAAGACTCTTATAATGCATCCCTCATCATCTTGCCGCTTAGCAGATAACCGTTATTGGCGGAAACATTTCCAGACCTCAGTAGATAACCAATTTTTTTCGCGATGCTCTTCTGCTTTTCAAAATATAGCAACCTACAACAAAACTTTCGCAGCAAGAGGGAATTAAAAGTTTTCTAGGAAAAGGGAACAATTGCCTAGAAGGTGCAAAGCATTTCACACGATACTCAGGTGAAAAAAAATCTTTCTGTTCTGCATTATTTCCGTTTGCGATCAATTTAACTGGACTGCTGGTTTTTGAGGACGTTCTGAACACTCCATTTCCGTGTTTGTACTGGCCATCTTTGCAATCAGCAACTTCTTTCTTAACCAAACCAATTTCCATTTCGGAACTCTCGTTTCTTTTTTGACGTTTCTTCGTTTTATCCAAATGCAATGAAACAGTGCCGAAACACAACCCTAAAGTTTTTTCCACGAGGTGAAATTGAAATGAACTTTGACCTTCAACAGCTTTAACATTGATTTTCGATGTATTTTTCGACTCATTTGTTTTTTCTTCATTGGCCTTAAATACAGGATTGTTGTTGTTGTTGTCGTCGTTGCATTTGACTAGCATGTCAATAATAAATTCATCAATGTACAGGCCGAGATCAATGTCTAGTGATTTTCGCATTCTGATTAGCCAGCCAATGTTGCGTAAATATGATTGCTAAAGACTGATATGATTAACACGTCGTCAACGGTTGACCAAACTCAACTGAACTGAAATACCTCAAAACACCTCATTTTCTAATCTTATCACGTACTTCACATAACACAGTTACTGAATACATCTTAAATAAAAATGAAGACGTAATCATTCAAGTTCGTGAACAATGGCTAGTCATTATCAATTATCATGTTTCAGGCCATAAATTATTTTGTACCCTTAAAGCAAGCACGAGTTTGAGATCAGTCTAAAACTTTTATTTTCAATATTACTTCTCTCAAGAAACATTACGATCAAACCTAATTTAAAAATTGCATATCCGAATTTTTTAAGAGCCTAGAGCTCAATCAAAAATTTGACCTTTTAATTTTAATAAATAATTACTAAATTTTCGTAGCAACGAAATGCTTCATTATGCAAAAATCTCGCAATTTAAAGACGCATTGAATGGAATGAAAAATGCTATTATATAGATTGCGTAAATTTGCAGTCGTAAGAGTCCAATTACTTTTCGAAAATTTGTCCTCTAGAACACAGACGATGGAACAATGCATCGTATCATCATTAATTTATGCAGTCACGCAAATATATTCTTCATTAAATCTAACAATAAAAAGTAAACATTAGAGGTTTATCACATCAGATTTTTACGCTGATTTACAACTCTCACAGGATGTGAAGTGATCAAAAATTCGATACGAAATGAACGCGCTTAGAAAAGACGTATCTAAGAGTATCTATATGATGAACACAAATGGTAGATTCCTTGTTGAAGGTTAAATAAAAAACAATAGAAATACAAATTGCAAATTATAAAATTTACCAATTAAATTCACGTGTGATGTATAAAACTTTCAGAGTATGTCAAAAACTAAAACACTTGCCGCAAAAAATTCAAAAAATTATGCGATGCGTAGAAATACTTGCAGCTAGATATATATACCACCCGAAAATTTTTTCAAAATATGTATTTCACGCTTATAGAAATTATTGGCTTCAGGAAAAAAAACCCACGGAAAAAACCCCACTTAACTAACCCCCACGGAAAATAATCCCCACGGAAAAAACAGGGAAATAAACCCCCATTTTAAAATTGAATTTCGGTCGTGATAGTTTGTTCGGTTGTGATAGTTTCATATCAAGTCGCAAGGGGCGCTGAGGCATGGCCATGGCCTGCGAGGCATGGTCAAACGCGCTAAATTTGCAGCTTTTTAAGAGTAAAGTTGGGGTTTATTTCCGTGGGGGTTTATTTCCTATCTAAAATGAAGTGGGGTTTTTTTCCGCAACTGAAATTGACAAAAAAACATCATTTTCTTTCAAGAAAATTCTTTAATACAAAAAAAGACCAAAATGCACTTTTGCATCTTCAAGGATTAGCAGTAGAAGTCGTGTTTGTATTCCAATTTAGAAGCCTTTGATGCAAAATAAAACAAGCTGTATAACAAGCTCACTACACGATGACACGAACAAGGCTTAGAAAGAAGAGTTGAAAATGAAAAATCAGTCTCAAATAAAGGGGCGATAAAAATAAATAATACAAAAAAAAACAACCAGCTCGTTAAAAGCAACTTGTTTGAACTAATGATGAAAACATTAGAAATAGATACGGAGAACATTTGTCTTTTTCCAACGGAAAGAATGACATTTTAAACAACACAAGTAATCTTTTAGTTGTTTAGATCGTTTAAGAAACAATTCAAGACAAAAATATAACTGAGACGATAATTAGTCTTCTGCTTGGTCATTGCATACCACACAAGGCACCCACAGAGTACCACAATGAGAGAGGAGTACTGCAAGGAAGCGTTCTGGGGCCAAATATAAACTAAAATTATAAAATGAACGACGTCCTAAAGACTAACACTGACAATGAGCTAAATAAGTATGTTAACGACCCCTCAATCTTAACGTATGATAATTAAATTAATGAAAGTAAAATCAAACTCGAGAATAATGCAATTTATTACATCATTTTAATTAAAATCAATTTACGGTTAACACTTTAAAAACAAGTTGATTTTTATCAAATTGGAAATTGAAGTCACACAAAAAAAAACAAAATTATCACAAACTGAACAAAGACGAAAAACAAGAAGTGAAAACTTAAGAAATCAACTGGACATAAATTCTTGTTTCCTATTTTGTAAGAAGAAGTAAGACATGCTGAGAAAAATCGGACAAGGAAATAAAGCAATCTCCGCCATGCTCAAAATGTATTTCACATTTACTTTTTAAGCGTTTATCTCAAAATTCTGCCTCTGAGTCGCCTCCACTCCTCTTCAGTTTCAATTTATGCAGTTGAGATAAGCCAAGTATCATTAGTAGAACAACCTAATTCGGTAATAAGGCCCACATTTTTTTCGGAAAAACTTTGGGTCAAATTGGAATTGAATCAAATTAGAAAAATATTTCCAATTGATTAATTCATTACAGAAAGGATGAAAAACTTTTAAAAATAATACAGACTCTGTTTAAATCAAATCATTGTTTGTGGAAGTAATTTTTCATCTTGTCGGAAAGACAAATCTTCCTGATAAAAAATTTCAGTAATTATTGCATTAGTTTTAATGACTTTGTATTCAACTTTCTTCTTACCACAGCTGTCTGCTTACCACAAAGAAATTGAAAATTTGTTAATATCAAATTTCGAAAAAAAATAGAGCAAATTGTGGAAATTAAAATCTGAAAAAAATTGAATCTTAAAGTGTTCGTAAAACTTTCCGGAAGGATGTCATAACACAAACGTACAAGCTCGGGAAAATTTGATTTCTACCCGAACATCAACCAAACTAGACTAATTTTCCAGTGCAATCAATATCAATTAGTAGAACTTTCGAAAAAAAAAATTACTTAAATTTGTTAGAAGCTAAGACTACCAGCAAACTCCTTTTTGATAACTAAAATAGTTGAGCCAGTTCCTCCCTTACTGTCCGCAGCTATTTTTTCTATTTCTGCACAACGCCTCCTGTCCGACATTGAAGCACAACACTTTGAACTATAAAACACGATAGTGTAAGAAATTTTGCGAACCAGAGAAAAAAATGATAAAAATTAAAAAACCATTTCTTATTCTGTTTTCCAGATCTCACTGCTTGCTTGCAAGGAAACCTCAGCTTCTATAACAAAATCCTCGACAAACTAAATGTAATATATTTAAAAACCAAAAAAAAACAAAAAGTTAGAATAGGAGCAAAAATGAGCTTTATATTTCCTAAGAAGCTCTGCAAAAGTTGCTTTAAACAAATGATTTTAATAAAAAGAAAGTTCCAAATTCTTATCTTTGTCAGATTCTCCCAAATACTTTCTAAGAATGGACATCAATGAAAGCGTACATTAAGTCTTTACGTGAACACGTTGTTTTAAACGACAAATGTTTTCCGACGGCTATCTTTAAGCATAAAAAACACACATTGAAGTCAAAAAGTCCAATCATTGTGACGTTATTCTATGATCATCAATAAAATGCAATTAAATTGGTAGTAAATCAAAAACAGCGCTGTATAAAAACGTAAACAGCGCTGTATAAAAACGTTGAAGTTTTCAAAAATTTTTGAAGTTACTTTAACTTAGCTTTAATTTTTGCAAAAAAAAATAGAAATCAATGATAAAAACTGTTGAGAATTTTTATCTGCAAGAAATTTTAAAATCACTTCACAGCTAAGCATATTTTTAAAAAAGAAGGTTTCATTAAAAACAGGAAATATAGCTGAAAACCGATGAAAATGGCTCAAAACCTACAGAATTAAAATTGTAGATCAATCTGCAGCCAACTGGAAGCCATAAGCTGGCGTATAAAAAGTTCAATTGAATTCTTCTAGATTCTTAGAAAAGTTTGCATCACAGCAAAGTTTGCCGACAAAAAGCAAATTGAGGTGTTAAAAAGGCTGCTAAGCGTCAGAGTTCTCGCACCAAACAACCAACAACATCGCCATCTCTAAAAACCGCAACCTTAAAGACTAATTTTTAAAAATAATATCTAAGTTGTCACAAAACGTTTACAATTTACCGTTTACAAATGTTCAATTAGAAAAAAATGCTCGAAAAAAGTAAAATTAAAACACTCGCCGTGACTTCTGAAGACATCACTGATATTCCTAGGCGAAATACTTCAATCGACCGAAATTGAAATCACAAAAATAATTTTCCAAGAGACCATTAAAACTATGGTAAAAACTGAAAGACGCGAACATAACCGACTAACGTCGGGCGAAATACTCTCAAACGACCGGCGAGCCGTTACCTTTGTCAGTAGCTAGCCACGATTTAGTGAGAGTAGCTTAAGCTTAATTGAAGGGACGTGAAGTGAGCGCAGCGGCGGGGGGGGGGGGGAGGGGGGGGGGTGCACCGGGGGAGGGCTGATGGGGAGGGGCGGGGCACCGGTGGGAGGGTGTCATTGTCTTCACGGGGCCCTTATACGGCCTGAACGATGTGGGTGGATATTGGGGGTTGAACTGGGGGATGTGGGTGGGTATATTTTTAAAAGTATAAGTCTCCAAAACAGTTTTGTGAATCGCATACTTCGAGACAAGTGAGCTGAAAGGCTGTAAGAGAACTTAATGCCCGCTGGGCGCTACCTGTATATCCCATTTTTAATGACGAAGTCAATTGGGTCAGATGAAAAATCGGTCAAGCGAAAAACCGCATAAAAAAGACCAACAGGACTAATATAATTGCTACAAACTTAGTTTGAGAGTAATAAAAAATGTGCATTTGATTCTTATCAATTCAACAATCACGATTATCATTCATGAAAAAACAAATGCAGCAGGAAAAACAGTCAAACAAAAACGTTTAACCAGATAACGGATGGTTAAGAAAAGACATTTTTCTCAAACGCAACCTAAATTTGACGTGCTACCTCAGACACAAAATTATTAATTGTTTGAAATGAGGCAGATTGTCGCCCGGAACTAATTTTTCATTTAATGAAGAGTTAAATTCACTACGGGGCCAATGTCCCAACAAGCTAGGCGAATTTCAATAGATTTTGCCTTTTATGCAAACGATTGAAATGATTCAGTCCCCACTTTTCACTATTCCAACACAAAACGCTGCTTCATATTTTAACATCATTAAAAGGAGACACACGATTGAATTACTTAATTGTCGCATTGAGTATTCACAGTTACAATTCAATATTCTCCATCTCTTAAAATGGTACCACTGTAGTATCTTAGCATCTCAGTTTGAATCTTCAGATACTTCGATGATGAAATAATGCAAAAAAGGTATTATCATTCCATTGATGCTTTAATATTAAATTAATTCGATTCATTTATTCGAATGAATAACTCCTTTTGTTTCTGAACTAATTCGTCATTCTTTTGAAAACACTGCAATGAAAAGCCTCATTTCATTTTGGTCCATAATGACATCAAATATCAATAATCAATAAGGCTTCAGATAAAACATGACTGTCTGTTCATCAGATTAATTTGCAAAAAAAATGCATTTTTTTCTCTAGTCAAAAATTGAGAAATTAAAATCCATCAAGGAATGACATCAAATTAAAAATTTATTCTTTAAAAAATTAGATCACCATATAAAACATCAGCGGTGGGTCCTGACAATCATTTGCTAAGAAAATTAAAGACTAATATGAACTTTTACAGCAGCGGTCATTAGCTTAGTTCACGCATTTGATGAAAACTGCCTCTCAAGAAAGATTTCGTTATATTCAATTAAACATGTTGCCGCGAGACTACTATACTTATCACGTATTTACCGGTAAGACGAGACTAAGGATTTCTAAAAAACACTTAGTTTCATTTTAAAATTATATTATCATCATTAATTAAGAGCTCACATCCACCATGGTAAACGCGAGCTGAAAAATTTCTAATTTTAACAAAGAGTCGAAAATTTAGCCTACAGCTCGAGTAAATCATGTTGAATTCTGATGTCCCTTCGATTATGAAACTCCTCATTGACAGCAGAAAATTTTCAGCAGAAAATCGTACAAAATCAGGGGGTGTATTAATTAGTGCTGTCGAATTTTGCGTTGTACTTATTTCTACAACACTTGGAAGCTATCGGCAGAATGACCGATCGTTAAATTATAGCAATCAATTTCACCTGCTATTACACCAACCATCATCATTTGGTTCAAATTTAGCAACATAATACTTCCTTGATTGACAACAACATCTATTAATAAAATTTCAATTGTGCCGTTATTAGTTTAATCCATATTCATCTTTGTACAAATATACACATTTACAATTTGATGAATTAAATTGATAAAATATTGAGTTAGAAGAACTATGTACTGGTGTTTATATTAGTACAAAATATCCGAAGATTGGCATGAACTAATTGAACGGATAGAGGTCGCTTCTAAGAGCAACAATTTCACTTCCATAAAAATACAAAACTATTTTTTTACTGAAGACAATTTTGCCAGCCCTAAATCAAGTTGACATCGCAGAAATTGTTTATCAATCTGGCAAAAAAAGATTTGAGATAATAAACATAGTCAAAGTTTGTCAAAAACTTATCGAAAAAATCGCAGATTTTGAGAACAGAATTTGCATAATGATGTTATATAAAATCTACAATCATGTAGCTACGAATTGATGACAAGTTTTCCTTGTAGGACAGGCAAAAATGGTGGACAAATGCCAACGCTGACACATTTGAGAATACATAGGGATGCGCGAATTGAAAACTTGCAAGATTTTTGCAAGCTGACGCAAAGATTGCATGATTCTTGCAACAATCCTTTAAGATAAAGTACGTTTGGAACTATTAATGCTTATTAAACAGGTTTCTGAACTGAGAAACAGGCTGAAAATCTACCGATACCATTTTCTATTTTCATATGATTCGACTTTTTCAGACACAACATCTGATTTCTTAGTTTCCGATTTAGCCAACATTGATATTAATTTGACCACCGATCGTCTTTCGGACTAATGATACATCGTCTAATTGGAACTGATCTTCTAGTGTTTCTTCAGGTGTTTCGTCTGCATGTGTTTCCGTCTCTTCATTCTGATCTCCAAATTCTCGGGTCGGTTATC
Organism: Convolutriloba macropyga; assembly: GCF_964194025.1. Classification (NCBI taxonomy): domain Eukaryota; kingdom Metazoa; phylum Xenacoelomorpha; order Acoela; family Convolutidae; genus Convolutriloba; species Convolutriloba macropyga. The sequence continues at coordinate 69,644,329 of NC_134470.1, forward strand.
AATTCCAACCTCGATCAGGAATGCAACAATTAACAGAATGTGTTCAAACACCACAAGGAATGCCATTTGGCCAAACAGGATCTCCCAGTCTCCTTTGGTCATTTCGCCAGTGACCTTATCGGAATATACGTCATGCTTATACCAGCACTCGGTCACATTCTCATACTTAGCATTACCCACAGGGTCGGCCATGCTGAAATAAACAAAAAATAGTAAAACCGCTGAAACACTTTTCAAGCTAATGGGTCACTGAACGCCGAAAAAGATAATTTAACCGCCGTCTTTCATTCCCTTTGAAACTTTCAATATCCTAACAAAAAATCACAAGAAAAAATTTACTTACGCTTAGCGCGTATAGATTTAATATGCATTACCAGTCTCACTTTTTTGTTACCTCTACGATATTTAGTGAATATAGACGCCTAGAAGCAATTTGAAAAGAGAGATACATAACATATGAAATAAATTTACATATTAAATTTTTCACCTAGCATTTTGCGAACAAACGCTTTCTTCGAAGAAAAAACATTTCATACAGATAGAGATTTAAAAAAGCCCAATAAAATATCCTTCTGATTTACAGCAAAAAAAACATAGCAAGAAGACTTCTGAAACAACTCGAGATGAAACTCTTCGTTCGCCTCAGAATCTTACAAAAACAATGACTACAATAGTGATGTACCCAATAACAACTTGAATCCAACAACTTGATCCAAAACTGAATTAGGAAAAAAACATAGCTGGCAAATTGCCAGAAAACAGCCGCATTAGCTTCATAGATCTCTAGTCTCGAAAAGAAGGTAAAAAAGACAGACCAAAAACGAAACTTATTCTTTTCATTACGGGCTGAGATGATAAAATTTGCTTGAGAATCTGTATAACTTACTGCTTTTTCTATTAGCTGCTCTTAAATAACCTTCAATTAGAGTGACAAGCACTCATTTGACCTTATCTCTTTGAATTAAAGCAAAAAAAGTCAATTTCAGAGTGAGGAAGTCATTTTTGAGAGTGAGGTAAGTCACGTGTGACCAAAAATTTAATCACGCGAATGAACAAAAAATCTAGCTCCACTAAGAGTGAAAAATGATGTCACGCACGCAATTCAGTTGAAATTGCATGAACGAATGAACAACAAGCAGATTTGAAGTGGTTGTGACGTCATATGGTCGTAACAAAAATCGTGACGACGAAATAAATAAAAAACTAAGAGAAGGCCAATAATAGCCTCAGCTATCGCTTCGCGGCTATTAAACAGAACAATTATTTCTGATTACAAGTTTTTTTTCCAAAATTCATTATGAGCGTCCACTCCAAAGAACAAAATAACCAATAGAGCATCGCATGCATAGATCTTTTCTTTAGTCCTTCGCAGTTTGCCCGCCAGATGAAAAGAAACCGAAACAAGAAAAAGCAAGAAGAAGCAAAAATGCTTAAAACTTAATTTGTCACAAAACAAAGGCTAATTAAACTTGTAATCGTCAATTGAAAAAAAAACAACAATTGAAACATGAGACCTAGCCTCTTGCACACCAAATAATCACGGATTTCAGCATATTGTGCACAAAATTCAAAATATACTGAGAAAAAAGGCACAAAACTTCAAAAGTTCAACAAATTTATTCAAAATTCTGAAACAAAGTCGCATTAAAATTACAAACTGAAGAAAATGGACAGAACATGCGTAGGAAAAGTTAGCAATACCGCCTCTTTCGACCCAGAATAACGGAGGAAGACGCTAAACCTTGTTCAAGAAGCTCAAATAAAAAGGCCAATAAACTTCGTAATTCATGCAATAAAAACCACCTGACCGAGAAACAAAATATTAAAACTAAAAACTTGCTCTGAAAATAGCGCGTGAACAAAACAATTTGCTCGTCTTTTCGAAAGAAGGTATGAACAAAATAGTAACTTTTTGCTCGAACTTGTTGGCGAAACAACGTCTTGAAACTTTATTGATTCACCTAAAACAAACACAAAACCATGGCATCACATCGAGACACAATTTGATACTCATAAGTCCTTCTGTATAAAGAAATGAAAAATATACAGAACATAACATTCCAGATTTAGAAAGAAAGGATGTTTTCCTTTAGAGCCCAGCGCCCCCACAGCGGAGGTCTGAAATGAAAACGTACATAGTACTAAAGCACTGTATAGAAATTAAACATCAACCAAAAACATGTTTATTGCATTTTTGGAGTTACCGACTTTGTAATGCGATCAACTAATTTTATTTTCCTGAAAATTGTTGCAATTAGTGTTGTTGATGTAATGTTCCCACACGTATTTATGAAAATAAACTGCCACTTAAGAAGGGAGCAAATGCTATTTTATGGGGGGTGCCTAAATTTCGACGATATAAAACTAGGGAACGCTAGCGGAAACTATCCAAAAAAATACCGAACTTTTTAAAACAAACTTTTGGGAACATTTCAGTAAAGCTTTAAAAAAAACAAAACGAAAACCTCTGGAAAACAGTAATCACATTATTAAACAGTAATTAATATGACATACAAATTTATTGTTGAATACTGGCATCTAGATAGCCAGATGCACAGTTCCACATGCCCTAAGAATGCTTTATGGTCCCAAACACGAGTAAAATAAGCTTATTTAGCTCAAGTGCGAGCAAGTAGCCTTACGGTGCCACCTCCCCTTTGGCCGAAGCTATAGGTGTTTAGTCATCAGACCTTTAGAGGAACGAATTCCAAGCCATGAAGACCAGAGCACCGGTGAAATGACCATCTGCGGTCTAGCTCGTTGAGGAGTTGAGTCCCGTGAGCCTCAAGTCTCCTTAACCAACTTTTGGGACAAAGCAGATCATGGACCAGACATGTAGTATAGCCACTCTTTATCATTTTAGCTCTGCTATCACAGTTGCAACACTACTCTGGGATTAATTTTCTGTGACTATCACTACATCTGTCTATTAAGATATACACAGTATTTCTTAATAGAAGACTTTAATTTCACATACTAAATGTGCGCAGGGAAAATACAGTTCTCTCTTCCACTACTCATCAACTGTCAGTTAATTCGGTGTACATAGCTAAAAATAGACTAGCTGAGATAATTTGATTGACAACTTACGCGTAAGGGCCACTTTATGTTTTCCTAAATGGTACGTTCTAGAGCAGGTCTTATTGATTGTCAATTTTCTCCTTGTCACAGGATAAATTTCTAACCGTCACAAACCGATTTAGCTAATAGCAAACACTAAAAAATTAAATTTATACAAATTGGTTTCATCGATTCAATAGATTTTGGTTTGCAGTCTGTACAGTCCTGGCCAGTCCTGTTACAAAAACTAAATTGTTACAACTACTTGGAAATAATAGTGTTTTTTATTATTAAGCAAAACGAATTTGTGCCACGAAACCGCGATTAGCATGTAGATATATTATCAAGGACCAGCAAAAAAAATCAACTGATTGCGCTCAAATATATCACTATGCCTGTATCTTAATTTGCCTAATAGTGCAGGAAAAAAAATAAATGCATTTTACGTTTTATTTCATAAAAACTTTTCGATATAGTATAGAGTGGACAAAAATGATTGCGTTAAGTTGTTGAGTTCAGATGGTACGTTCAAGTGCAGGGTCAATGGATCCAAAAAAGCTCCCTTGCCCAACCACTTTTCAATAGTATCGAACCGATTTTGCTTATAAGCATTATTAATACTCAACAGAACGAAAACGTCGCATGAGATCAACATTTTCATGCAGAGAAACTTTCTCTGCATGAAAATGTTGATCTCATGCGACGTTTTTGTTCTGTTGAGTATTAATAATGCCTAAAAGCAAAATCGGTCTGATCGAACTATATCCAGGACGAATGATCAACTTTAAATCAATTGATAATGAACAAATATGACGATATTCTGTCAAATAAGAAGATTTTTCTGAGAAAAAGAACTCTTAAAAGCTTACAACTTTTCATCTCAAAGGAATTTTGGCTATTTTTGATGTTCTCCAAAAGATCGCTTTGCATAAATCTGATAGTTTATAGATTTTACTAGCCCCAGAGGGAGATCAAATACATGATCGCCTTACAATGGAGATCCAGCAGCATCATTTTAAGCTAATATTGTTGGATCGTCTGACTGGTCTGCAAGAAGGTTTCAACACGGCAAACAAAATTTGAAAACTGTTGCTTTGTACTACCGTTTTGTAGAAGAAAAGAGCATTACATTAGATTTCAATTTGATCTTACAGCGATCTTCGAAATATTAAATGAAGATTTTAAAACTAGTTATAGAAACTTATACAAAACAAGGAGGCTCGGTAATGTGCGTTCGTACATAATGTTTCAACCCCGCGCATCTAAATTTTCGATTCAATTGTCTTACAAATGAAGAGATTAGAAATATAAATAAATAGATGTTAATCTAAAAAAAATGTTACAAGTTAAACACCCAAACTACTGAATGAAATATATAATGCCAAGCCGCATTAGACAGCTCATGACGCCTGCCATTAATAAGAGTATGAGACAATACAAACGACAAAAAAAACAAAAAAAAACATTTATGGCGAAAACTCAATATCTAATTTCAAAAGCACAACGTATCAAAATCAAAAATCAACCAGATAGAACGAAAACTACAAAAAAATTCTTGTCCTCAACTACAAAGAAGATGGGACTTGTCAATAAAGGAACTGGATAACCAGTCGACAAAAAATTGAGAAGTTCAACAATCAGTTCTATTGTTTTAAACCAAATAACTTCAAAAATCATTTAAAACATTAGCTTTTAACTAATATCCTTGATAGATTCACTTATAAGTCCTTAAATGATCTGTCTTAAGTGAAACTAATCCATAAGACAGGACTATAAAACAACTACAGGTACTAAAATACAAAAATTTTCAAAGAAATTACGAATACACAAGGTTTTAAGCCATTAACGTCATCAGATATTACCTAATTATTATATATTAATAGTTTCCTTCTATATTATTTCAGTTAACATATAAATGAAAATTTTTATATAACCATTTGAGTCTGATTTGAAATTAAATGGGAATTTTCATTAGCGCGAATATATTAAAGGACAATAAGAGAAACTCAAAACTTTACCACTCACAAGAATTTAAAGAAAACGGATGGATCGTTTCTATTACGTCTAAAAAACAATTACAGGCAAAAACCAGAAATTAAAAAATGCGAGACAGAAGTATCAAAGTCATTAAAAATTAAGGTATTCGGTGAAAAGAAAAGATATGTTAAGTTATTATTTTTTCAAAAACATCGAAAACATCAACTATTATTAATTGTTAAATAAAACTCATTGGCATTAAAATCATTGGCATTAAAATCATTGGCTTTAACTGTACAAAATAAACACTTTAATTCATACCTCAAGCGGAAGCCAATGAGATCATTCGTTTATCAGAAAGAGTCTTATGACTACAAAAAGAACAACAAACACTCAATAGGAAAGTGGCAGAAGGAAGTGTGGAAAAATAAGACTTCTAAAAAAGACCACAATTTTGAACAGAAATCAGAAAACTTTTGGAAAACTCTTGGCATCAAAGTCATTAAATCAATAATTAAAAAACAGCCGCGAACTAGACAATTTTTTGATTCAGGATTAATCATAATGGACCTGTCTTTATTCGGAAAGACATACAAATTAACAGAAATGAAATTAAAAATGATTGATGTTCAAGTTTTTTGTCAAAATAATTTTGCGACATCAACAACCATTAGGTATGCACATTCAAAGCATCACACAGGTTCACTCTATCTTCTTTAGGAGGCCAATTGAACTTTTAATTAACGAGGCTAAGTCATATAACAAGGAAAATGCAAAAAATGCAGGCAAAACAAAACAAATTCATACAAAAAAAAAACAAATACGGAGTCGAATCCATAAAAACCATGACCGATGATTCCCTGAAAACAAAAAAAAAACGTTCCTTGGACCAATTTGGTCGTATATGGGATTTTTCATTGAAATAACTTTGAATTGAAACGTTTTCTAAATATGACGGGAAAAACCAAAAGAATGTAAAAAGAAATTGTGAAAGAAGAGGAAATAAAAGAAATCTCCAATATAAATCGAATATTTTAGGTTGTAAATCGAACCTTCCCGATGAGACTTAAACTAGCCTTTTTAACCACTGCTCGTCTTTGAGGAACCAAAATTTCCTTATTTTACGGCAGAAAAACAATTTGAATTACGATATTGATAGATAAGAATTAAAATTTAGCAAAAGTGAAGCTCAAAGTGAACAAAATCACACTCAAATATCAATAGTTTACAAAAAATTGAAACCTCGATAACTCCTCGAAAAACAAGAAATTCGAAAAAAATCTTTAAGTTCAAATTCCACGCACTCAAAATTCTCTAGAGGAATAAATATATCGATCAGCCAAAATTGACTGAACAAAATAAAAGAAAAAACCTATTTGAGTATATAGTCCTCCCACTAAGTGGAGTCGGAACAAAAATTAACCGGTTTAATTGCTTACGTGCCTTTTTTGCTCCTAATAATTTAAATTGGAACCATCAATTTACCTTGTAATAGTTAACGAACTACCAACCAGTTACGTCAATTGTTGAGTTTAGATATACGGATAGATATAGCAGGCTATATACATTCAAAATGATACCATTTAGACCAAATTCCTCCGCTCATTTTTTCACCATTGAAATAAATCAGAAGTTCTTTTTAATTACTTCAACACTTTGACTTTCAGTCGTGACATTTGGTGACATTTGAAAATTAACGACTCATTCCCATTGCACGTTAAACTTTTAAGTCGACCAATATTATCAACTAGACTAAACTTTGACGGCAATCTGTAATTAGTAAAATGTTTTCACATATTGACAACTTTTTGACTCAAAACAAGTCATTATTACGCGACCATTCACCGCTTGAGGCAACTTTCATTTATGTCAGTTCTCTTTAGTATTAAGAAAATGAATAACAAAATGCCAACAGGTAAAGCCGATTTTGGGTCATAAAGCTGTGTCAAAACGATGAATGCTTCAACTCAACAAAACTGAATTCCTTCAAGTTCTGATGGAACTGGAAAATACCTGAACAAAACCTGGCAGATGGCAATTTCAATTAGTATCAGATTTACAAAAGAAATGAGCTAACTATTTTAGTAATCAGTGAAAAGTTTAATTTCATTTAAGGTTTAATCCTAAAAGTAAACTCGGCGAGGGGTAATCGAACTTTTCTAATGGACAAAAAGTGGTTCTAAAATGACTATTCTTTTAACCGCTACGCAGCTCTATTATAACTACTTTTCTTCCATCTTCAAATGCTAGAAATTCCATTTTCATGGCATAAGATTTTAGCAAAACAAGGTCAAGATTCCGCCCCTGCTGTAATTTGGCATTGAAAGTGGAATCAGTATTTCAACCTAAGAGAACTTGAAAAGTCTGCGCAATGCAAAAGGAACTCCAGTTTCTACGCCGCTTCAAAATTTTATTCCCCATATTGAAAATTTTTCCTCCCCCAACTACCACTAGAGCAAGAAAAACATGCAATTTCAAGTGCCGTGCATGACGTCGATGTTCAGTTATTTAACCGAATATTAAGCTGTCAAAAAGGCGACACGATAATAGTACAGAAAACGTGACAAATCAGTTAATTTAATGAACAAAAAAGGGGGCTTCTTTTGCCAAGGTCAAAAACTCTCAACCCTGTGGGGTGGTTCAGAAATACAAGAAATACACAAAAACTTAGGACATTAAGACAAAGCTTGAAATGCTTGAAATGGCTTCAACCTTTTAATATACGCATGTTGCGAATCTTTTTCGTTTGTGCCCCCTTCCGTTACAGAGCACGTGCTATTACATATTTAATCATTGCGTAAAAATATGTGTGTTTGGGGGGTTGCAAGCAAATAATATGCACCCACTAACCTGGGGGGGGGGGGGGGTTCGGGCACAAACAGAAAAGATCCGCAAATCCTTACACACCTAACAGGATCATTTTATAAAATCAAGAGAAGTTGTTCTCAGTTTGGATTCCGAGACTAGTTAAGAAGAAGGGCAGGGATACGTATATTGCCGTACGGATAAATTTTTCCATAACCATACTCGAGTCGTGTCTAAACTGTTCAGGCAAATACAAAACAGACTTAGAGCAATATGGATATTTCATATTTGAATACCTCGACTGGTGTGATACGTTTAGAGTTAGATACTTAGACACCTGGAACGCATAAACAAAGTAGCCATTAACAAACCTATAAAAGTTATGAAAGCTGTCAAAAACAAATCAATACAGCGGTGTCGCAATTGAAAATTTACAGCTCCTGTATCACCTTCGAACTTTTCCTCATTCCTAGCACCTTAACCCATTAGCACTGTAATGTTGACAAAATGAATCGGGTCTTAAAATTACTATATTTGGACGCTAAAAACAGTCAATTGATCTCACAAACAAATGGCGAAAAATATGCCAAGAATCAGAAACCTGTGCAAGTCATGTCTAGTCTGATCTCATAGATGTCAAAACAGTTTAATGCACGGTATCACATAACTGAAAATTTAGTCCGCCGGTTATTTAAATCTTATCATAACTATTTACACCTTTACACATTTAACTAACACCTTTACAATAATTTCTCGTAGCAGCTGAACGCTATATGTAAGAAATATCTAAACACACTTCTGCTTCCTCTAATTCAAAGCTCTTAAAAATTTGACACAAAAACTGTCGAAATACTTTTAGCCAAATCGAAATATATGCCCTCTGAAACATTTTTGTGTTGTTAAAGATTATTCAAGATCCCAGCAGCAAGATTGATAAACTAGCGGTTTTCACAAAAAAAAACACGTTGAAAAAATGCAGTTAAAACAAAAACAAAAAACAAAACTGGTAAACCTGCGGTCTACAATAACATTTCATGTTATATACGGACCAAACATGGGGCAGAAACTGATCCAAACCCAGAAAATTAAAAATTACAAAAAAGCTTAAAAAAATCCTAGAAACATTCATATTATATCTTCTGTAAAGCTAATATCTATTCATAGAAATAGCTTTAAGCTTTAAAAAGTTTTGTTGCCTCCTTAGACTAAAAGAACTTAAAAAAGAAAAAAAGTTGAAAACTTGAAAAAATTAGCAAAAATTGTTGATGAAATTTGTAATTTTATTATCCTCAAAAAATAATCTGAGCCATGAAAAATATTAATTAAATCAAATTTGCAACTGAAAACTGTTCCATTGGTTACAAAAAGTAAATGAAACATGAAAAGAAAAATTTAAAAAAAAACTTGAAAAGACAATTAATTATAAGTTGCAAAAAATAATGATGTCCAGATAGACAAAATCATTTCCGTATGGTTAAAATTAATCCATTAACTAATTTTCAAGGCTTAAATAAAACTTTTTTGGCCTATAAAAATAAAAACAAACAAAAAATGACAATTTTTTTAAAAACAAAATTGAAAAAATTAGCCAAAAATGCCTTGACTCTGCTGTTAAAGTTGGCATACACAACAAAAATAAACCAAACACATTGGCATAGAAAGACATTTCGTATAGCATAATAGCCATATAAACTACTGACTTTTTAAATAACCAAACTAAAACAAAAAAAATGACAAAAACAATGAAAAATTGCTTCGTTAAGGGGTCAAAAACAGAAGCAAATGACCTTTTCAGCTATAAATCAGAACTTCCACCAGTTTCAGCACATTAAGCACCTGAACAGTTACTAAAACCAGCTGAGATCTTCTATTGCAACTTAATATCCGCCTAGCTTTACCTGTTTATCTCTTTTCAAAAGCTCAAAGTAATGGAAAAATGCGTGAAAACATCTTACAAAAAAAAAGACTTTTGATTATAACAAAAAGACTACGAAAAAATACGGCGCCACGCATTACTAAAAATTTCATACACTTCTACACGTCATAATCTAAAAAACTGCTCATGACAATCAGGAACAATTCAGTTAAAATTAAAAGTTGCATCTAAAAATAAAGGATGTGAAGTTGATTAGCACCTTAAAATTAACTTCACATCATTTCAGAGACTACCAAGAGAAAGGTCATCAATTCTATTTAAGAAACTGCGAATTGCAGTATCACCTACCAAAATGAGTTGTTTCACGCCTACTACGCCTTCCGTACGATAATTTAGGGGAGGAGATTCTTTATTACATTTCAATTGGTGAAAAAAATCCCCATTTTCAAATCTCATCGTAGTAAAAGTTCAATTTTTCAAAAATGTTGGGGAAACAAGAGCAGGAAATCAAGAGCCTCCTCTAGGAAATAAGATGATATTCAGTTAGGAAACCGCACTCAACTATCTTTAACAAAATGTAACTAAGATTATTTAGTGAGTGTTTATAATTAAGGACAGAAGCTATCAAAAAATTCAAATGAGTCACAGAAGACGAACAACAATCACTTGAAAAACAAAATTGCTTGCTGTCCAAAATAAAAATTGAACTAATTTTCGCCACGCTTATTTATCATGAAAAGACAATGAACCCAAATAACCGATAACCACTATCCTTTAAATCAATAGTTAAGTTAAGAAACATCATACCCAGACATCGCCAGAGGCATTGTTGATCCTTAAATCTGGGTAGCTACAGTTCATTAAACAAGTTCATGACGTAAGCAAAACGGAGTCTAATTCAAACTAACTTCAATGCCCATTTCAAAAGAGATCTAAATTCTGCTCTAATTTTGTCAATTAGCATTACTAAACAAATCGTTTTGTAGCTGGATGGATTTATTGACAGTTTGGCAACAATAAATGTATTCGTTATCATAACAAAACAACTACATAATTCAAAAATGTAGTTGCATCAGCAATTTCAGTCAATTAGTCTTAACCAACATTTTTTTCCTGACAATCATAAATTATAAACCTTTCAAATTCCTACCGGAGAGCGTTAAAAAGCGCCATTTAATCTCGGCATAATATTCGACCCAAATTATCTCAACAGCGAGATAGTTAAATTGAAGCCATTTATATCTAATCATAAAGAGAGTTATCGTTGAACGGATCATCTGTACTATTAAGATTAATTACTTTCCATTTTTGGTCAGGACAATAACAAACATTTTCAGGTGGCCCAGTTTAAAAACTCTTATGCAAAAACAACATAGCTAAAAAGAGCTACAGAGGAAGCACTTTTAGGTTATTAAATGAAACTGGGATAAATTGGGTTATGTTTTGACGATAGAATCAGCCAACAATAATTAATACGAGCAAAAATTTGTTCGCAAAAATCACCATTCAAATCAAAATTTACTTAGAAAAAGCAGCCTTTTTCTTAGAAAAAGCAGCCTTTTTCTCGGTAGCTTTTTTCTTAAAAAATGCCACCTGAAATGAAACTATTGTGAAATGTGCCCAGGGCCCGCCCAGGGCTGCGTCTTAAAAGAATATCAGGTTTTTTTTCTGGTCCTTTGTTGAGCAAATGGTTCATGATGTCCTCATTTTTACCTAAATTATCAATACGAGACAAAAATTCGGGGTACAAATTTATGAATAGAGATTCTGAAAAAAAACCGGAAAGGCTGAAGGACAAATAAAATTTTCTCGAAGCGCAAAATTTTTCATCTGAGTTCACAGATTTAATGAGAAGCAAATACTTCCAAATATCAAACCTTCAATCTTAGGTTTTCTATCGAACATTTTCAATCCCGTCTAATAGGACGTTAGCATCAAGTTTTGAATTTGGAGAAAAAGCAACTAAAGTTATACAATTTTACAGCGTGTAATATTCTTCCATTTTCTATTTTTATCAAACAATCAAAAACTAAAGCGTGATAATCATTTATGCATGATTTGAGCTATTACCAATAAAAATACACGTCCAACTAGGGTAGTATCACCTAATAGTTTGCAATGCTTCCATTTAATAGCTTGGTAGTCGTCTAGACCAAAAAAATACGTTCTATCCAAACCCTTAGAACAAATGTGACTTCACACAAACTCTTTGCTCAACTTAGCAACTACCAACAAATGCAGAAGCGACAAATGACTCGGTTTTACGTTTTAGATGATATTGATGAGCATAAAACGGTTGAGTATGATTCGAGCTGGCAGCCTGATGAATTAATCGAGTTTCGACTGGGTTTATCTTATTCCGATTGAGTTTAATTGCTTTCATTTGATCGTCTTTGACTTGAACCAGTGCACAGAAATCTGGGATTCCGTACGAACCTTTTTTGGGAATTAAGTTTATATGCGACGAAATTTAAGTTCAAATACATTAGATTTGTAGCAGATGAAATACTGAATGTACACCTTCAACCAATCAGAGACTGAGAAGACTCTACTTTCTTTTATATAGCGCTTGCACACCTGACTTTAGTCAGTCTAGTCTAGTAGATAGCTGCACTATGTGCATATCTCCCATCTTGACTCCGGTGTTATGTATATTATACACCGTAGTAATTGAAGCTTATCTTCAGTGTTTTACAGAGTCGGTTAGACTGAGAGAACTCGGTAAGTCTACTTCGCGCGCAGAAATACGTAGCTCTATCTGTTTACACCTTAAGGCCGTAAAAGGAGCCCAACTAGGGTCTGCCTTAGTTTGAACATCTGTCATTGGATTCGCTATGCACTAGAAGACATTTCACGAAGCCATGGTTTGGTATATTCATGGGGATGGCGGGTTCTTGGATATTTATCTATCGTACGATAGATAGATATTCCAAATATTTAAATACATAACTTACGATAACGTAATATAGCACGTTGCGGAACGCAATTTCCGAAAACATTGATGTCACAATTAAACAACAACTTCAATCAATTTGCTCAAAGTATCTCATTGCGCAGCCAAAATGATAGTTGCCAAATTCGTACAACATTTGACATCCATTCTCTCTTCTGCTGTCAAACTGCTCTTCAAATTTGCTCACCCAAACAAACCGGGATGAATATGATCTTGGCACGGAATGAGAGGAGACTAAACTTCTTAAACATTAGGCGATCACCCAAGGAGGGGCAGATTAAAATTAGGAAACATGTATGGCAATTTCAAGCGCTTTTATAGTGGAACCAGAAAAGAAATATAGAGAAAATGCAGGAACGAAAGATGAAAATTTTCAATTTACGAATATGATTGCTTCAATTTTTATTTTAGAGTATTGTAAACAAAAACGGAGTTGGAAATAACAAATTGTTTCATTTTTCTTTTCAGCTACCGATAATAATACTAGATGCTATCAATCAGACGGGTGCACGCATTCGTGGAATCGATCCTCAATTAAAATAGTCAACTTTCAAGGCCTGGAAATTATTTCACAGATTACCAAATTTGAGAAAAAATAAAGCATCACATATCTTCTTGATCAAGATTGCATTTTGTATCATGACACACGGTTCAGCCACAACAATGAATCCATGCCAGACATGAAGTAAATTTAGAAACATGCATCACTCAACCAGAGTATGACCAGATTAGTATTAGTTGCTGATAAGATCCATTAAATATTATCAAAATTCATCAAATTTATACGAATAGACTTATATTGTCAACATGTTTTTATTGGCGGACGCTAACTTCATATAACTTTAGATTTTGAATGTAGTCAAACTTTTTTGATGATTGCAGATATCAAGCTGTCATGGCTCCATTTTAATGCCGTTTGAATTCACTCTCAAATATTTTCATTCGCAACTTATTTGCTTAATTTTCATTCAAAAGTGAACAGTAAAAAAGTTTTACGTTCTAGACTGAGCTACTCGAATATAGCAGTTATTTAATCTGAAATGACGCGTCTATAATCAAGACAACGTGAACAAATTTTTTCAAGTTTAAAGTACATCCCCGGTCAAGAACCGCAAAATGATATTAATAGCGACGAGTAAGAGAGATATTAGTAATCTTATCAGTATAACTGAGAGAACCAAAATGATCTACAGCCGGGGATGCTCGACAGAGCAATGACGCTGCAGGAAATAACGGTCTATAGCAGCCGAATAACTCTATCCTGTCTTCAGATTACAATAAGTTCATTCAACAAAAAATATGACATGTGCCGCCCTACTGCGTCATAGTGGAGTCAACCCGACCGTATCGGGTTTAATTACATCACATTTGAGAACGCAAGCATATAGAATTACCATCTTTACTGCTTTCTGGTACAGAATTACGTTAAAGGTAAAAGGAGATTTAGGTTCAGTGTAAACTAAGCTGAGTCTAAAAAGTCTAACTTGATGACTTAGGTATCCGTATAGGAATTTCTTTTAAAATCTTTCTCCAAATCTGACTTCCATCCTGTCACATCCTTACATTGTGCAACAAACATGAACAAAACATGAACAGAAAATATGGTCAAAAATGCAAAGAGCAGCCGTTTTTATAAAAGCTCATCTCGGAAATGCTCAGCCCCTTTTTCGTGATAACGCCAGTATCAATGTTACGTAGACATAATGATAAAACTTCTGTTTCAAAATTTCCCATTTTGAGAAACAGGCAAAAAAACATCCCAATTTTTTTACAAATACCATAACCATCAAAACTTTTGCAACACGTCAAAATTTTTGAATATTTTTACACTAAAATTCAATAATAACATAGTGCGTATTGAGCAGTGCTTTCAATTAATACTGATTTATTGAAAAGATCAACCAATAGAGGAATTTTTATAAAAAAAACTGCCACAACCATTTTTTTCATCGTTTGCAGAGTGTGTGTGAGCTAAGATACCCTTCTATTAAAAAAAAGTAATCCCACCTCGCGGTTCCGTTATCTAGTCTCAAATTGCTTTTAAGAATTAAAGGGATTGTAAAATGGTAAATTTTTGGTAAAAAAAGCAATAATTAATACGGATATAACTTATAAATAAATGTCTTAATTTCTAATGGAGGCTAAACATGAACATGGTTTTTGCGCACTTCTCAAGAAAGAGTGAGTTGAACCATATTGTTTACAACAAGATTTATTTCATGGACAACCTATTGAGAAAAAAATTATCTCCGACAGATAAATTTTGATATATCAGTACATTACAATTAAATTATAAATAAGTTTTGTAGCGGAGGTGCAAAAATAAGGATCAAGCAGGTCAAACTTTTTTTAATTTCAATCAATTGTACTACAGTTTAACCAAAGCCAAAAATGGTTAACTAAAAAGGTAAGAACCAATTTGGTCAGAAAAAACTCAGTTATCTCGCCATTTATTAGACTATTAAAACATTTCTAATACTTCCAAGAAAAACTTAATACGATTATTTATGTTCAATAGAATCAGACGACAAACAAACTACCCATATTTTTCTCTATTTATTGAGGAATTCCGGAATTTGTAGCAACGAATAAAGATAGATGTTTAAGAATTCAAGTTTTCAGCATAGAAATAAACAGGAGAAACAAACACAGTGATAAGCCGCTCCACGCAATAAAGGACAAATATAAACTGTCTAGAGTCGAATGAACTGCTCTCGAACGACAGACGGGAGCAAAAAATTTAGACGGTGTTAATTCACAAGTGTTTTATGGGTGCAAAAAAGATTCCATGGAACCCCGACCTCCTGGTTGGTAGTCTGACGTTAACCACTCATTTACAATGGCTTTGTTATCCATCCGCCCAGAATCGCTTTTACCAACGACCCTTCAGAACGAGAGACACATAGATCATTCAAAAATGAAAAACTTAAGTGAGAAAAAGTCACTCAAGAAGTCAACAAATAATCTAGAACAAAAAGCGCAAAAAAGGATCAAGCAAAAATTTGCATAAAAACACACACACATTTACAATATTTGCATCAAACTTCGATCGAGAGCAATTTAAAAAATATATGCCCAAGGCAAGGTCTGTTACTTTCCAAAAAACACTTCCTAACTTGATCACTGTTTTTTGTCTCAACTGGGCTTCAAAATTGAGATCAATAACAACCGGCAACGATCTCTAGCAAACATCTCTTTTAAAACTGATAATCAACATTATGCAATCTGAAAGCTGTAAAACTTTCTCATAAGACATTGGTTACGTCCATTTGTGAACTTCATTTACGATGATAAAAACAAGCGTGCCAAGATAAAATTTAGACCCAACGCTTGCATGATCCGATTTCCGCACTTAACATATAGATCAATCTTTTTTTCCAAAACTTCAAATGGTTTGATATATGTTTTCAGGTGCCTATTTTACGATAACTAATTTCGTAGATTTTTCAACGTATAGTGGTTCCCCAATTAGGAATTAGTTAGGAAGACTTCTAGATAAAACTAAATAGCGTGACCTCTAGAATGCGTTACGAGTCTCTGGGTTAGTCTGATCAACTGCTCGCGAACGACAGAGGGAAGCAATTATTTATAGGGTTGAACTTCGGAAGTGTTTTATGGGTGCAAAAAACGTCCCCTAGAACTCCCCCCCCCCCCCCCCCGACCTCCTGATTGGAAATCTGACATCTTCTATGGCCACTCATCTACAATGGCTTTTTTTTCCTTTCGCTCGAAATCGCTTTTAACAACCACCTTTCAGAACGAGCGACAATTAGATCAGTCAAAAATGAAGAACTCAAGTTTGAAAAAGTCACCCAAGAAGTCAAAAAATAATCTACTTTGCAATAACCAATTTCATACATTTTTGCACGCATAGTGGTGCCCCAATTAGGAATTAGTTAGGAAGACCTCTAGATAAAACTAAACAGCACGACCTCTAGAATGCGCTATGAGTCTCCCCGTTAGTCTGATCCAATTTCCGGAGTCAACATACCGATGTTTACCAATCTATTCTTTTGTAAATACAGAAACTTATCGGAAATCAGTCGAAAAGAGGCCACCCCAGAAAGTTATATTTCTTGTTGAAAAAGAATTAAGATCGCTTTACAGCCGAACCTTATGGCAATACATGATCTAAAGACATGATGTACTGAGACATGATTTACAATTATTTAAGATTAATAGCTTTTTCAGTTATAAAAGCATTTTGCATCAGTTTGATTCTTCAAGTATTTAAGACCACACATTTCATCATCTGCGTCTCATATCAGGGCGCTAAATTTCTCAGGAAACTACGATTTATCACATTGTTTTGGTTCGATCACATTGGTTTATTTTAGGGGAACAGAACAGCTTCTGGAATTCAGCCAGCAGCGTTATTCTTTCCAATTAAAATGGACTAAAACCACATGATTTAGATTTATAATTATTAAAAGCTACATTTTTGTAGGCGTATTATTGTGATAAAGAGACAAATATTTTGCACCAGCAAAAAATTTTGCAGTGAACCGAAACTTGAATCTTGCTACACCGTGATAAGACATGCATGATCTTAACATACCTTGGAAAGAACTTCAAACAAATTGTTAAATAAGATTTTTGTTATTGTAAAATCTAATTGCAATAATTAATAAAAAGATGTTTATCGATGCTTTCAATCCAACTTTGCGAAGAAATTGTTTTCCTGATTTTTCAGTAAACTTTCCTTTTCATGCTAGCTGTTTGCTTACAATAGGGTATAACCAATGAATTGGACTCGTGCAACTAAGCGTACACAGTACGCATACCACGGGTCATAAGTGAGCGGGCTTAATTAACTTATTAGGTACACAAAGGCGGCCGGATGTCGTCTCCTATTAGCCAGAATGAACCTAAATGTGAGAATTGAGCCGAAGCAGCAAAAAGCCTAAAAGGAATTTATCTTATCATGTAACCCTCTTTCTGCAACATCTTAACGTTTGGTACTTGTTACACCCACAATTGCCTCTTTAGAATTTAGAGCTAAGACATCCTGGTTCGATTTTAATCCAAGCTGTACTGAAGTTGCAATCTCTTAAGCTCACTATTCGCACTAAGATAGGTAATTTGCAAATATTGATAAATTCAGACACAGGTTACAAAATGTATTAAAAACATTATAAGCGAGTATTTATAAATTATTTTACCAATTTTTAAAAATAAATTATCTATTATATTTCGACTGGGGATAAATATACCACAATCTGGGCTTCTTCATTTTTTTATTAATATCTTTAACAACGAAATTCTGTTAAAACAAAGAATTCGAACCAATCAAAAATTATATTACGCAACTGAAATGTTTTATTCTATAATTTAACTTTTTGACTGTTTTTTTTCGGCTTCGTATCCTTTCGGTTCTTTCTAATCTCAAAGAACTGAAATAATTTTTCAAACATCTGAACCCAACCCGCGCTCTTATATTTCACACGTCTGCGGAAAATCATGCTGATTGAAAATTGAGCAAAAATGAATGAACTGAAATCCGAAAGACCAATTTGATATTCGAGATCAAATGGTCATTTCATGTTGCAAGTAGTGCAAAATTTCATCAATCATAATTAGGTCGAGATATTCTTGTCTAGTATCAACCCATTAATTTCAGAGTTTGATGCCCTCAAATTTTTGAAGCAACCCTGAACTAAATGATCTGCACATAAAAATTTCAAAACTGTCACATTATTTCAAAACTGAAAGGATAATCAGTACAAAATTACAGATCCCTCAAATAGTCAATAGCAAAAATCAATTAATTATCAGTGCCAAATTTGGCTATTTAAGAACTGAAACCAAAATATTCTCATAACTTGATAAAATGTCCATTTTGATGGCGTTTTTAGATCACAAAAGAGCCGGAATTTTCTCAAAACTAATTTGAAAAAATTGATCAGTAATTGTATCTCACATGGAGAAGAAACCCCTCAAAAACAGTAACAAAGAACGTAATTTAGTAAATTTTGCATGCTATTAAAACATTGCGGCTTGTAATTAAATGAGATGCGAAATAAGTTCTTTTTGAATTTCATAACCAGTCTAGACAAAACTCGTTAATTAAACTGTCCCAAACCAATAACTAATTTTAATGCAGTTTTACATTCTCGAAAAATTCAGTCAGTTATAATCGAAATGTTAGCATTCAATCAAAACCACTGTCGGTCCAATTCTAACGCAGTTAAAAGTTAAGATGTCTGAGTTACCAAGTATCAACAAATAAAAGTCTAATTCTTTGATCAGAAACATGTCGTGCATAACAATTTAATTAACTATTCAACAATAACAACAATTGATTCGCAAATATTTTTGTAGATCAATAAATCAAAAATTATTTTAATTGAAAATCTTTGTTTCACATGCGCTTAAAAAGCAAAACAGTTCTAAAACAGTCAGATAAAAAAATTTCATGAAACTTTTTACAACTAAGCGTATTCCAATTGCCTTATTAGGCAACCCTTAGCTGAAGATCAGATTTATTGAAAAGGCTGAAATGTGACGATATAATTGCTTGACTCTCCGAAACAATTCAAAATAAAATTAGGCGAAGGCATGCAGGATTGCAGGATTAAGTTCTTTATGTAATTTATAGTTCAATTCAACTCCTGTCCTATTTTTTTTCAACTGGTTCAAAATCGTTGATCCTGACTGCTACTTTAGTTTGGATATATCAATCAAAAGCAAAACCTAAACATGACCGAACACAGTCAGATTAATTTCTCTCAAACCACGGGTAAGGGGCTGGAGCTATCTTAAGGAAATGGAGGCTAGCCTCATAGAGGAAAGATAACGATAAGAGGCCGGGGGCTGATAAATGTCAAAAATCGCGCTTCAAATCATGAATATCTGCCTCCTCAATTGTTCCTCAGGAGCTTCCCTAAACCGCATACTTAGAGATTAGTGTAACTCAGAACGGTTCAGATGAAGCTCAGATGACAGAACCGAAGTTTCATTCACTTATAGCCTTCAGTCTTTACTTGTTGCTCCGTTTTGTTTCGATAAAAATTCAAACGAGCGAATCAGAATTCTAGAAGACAACAACTAAGAAGACAACTAAAACTTTGCATAAAAAACGGACATGTACAAAAATTACTCATAACTTAGTTCAAGACCAACTAATAAATGCACTCTGCAGGCGTAATAGATGATTGTCAGATTTAGGCAACAATAAAAGAGTTCAAAAACGTTACAAATTTGGCCGTGTGTATCACAATAGAAGAGGAAGAATGACCGACAAAATGATTCAAAGAATAAACATAGCCGGCAGATTGCCAGAAAATAACCACCGTTGACGCGCTTGATGCACATAGGGATTGAAACAGAAAAAGAAAAAAAAAGAAGAGACAAATTGACCAAATTTTTTCCCTTTTTTTTTCAGTGTCAAAAAGTTCTAATTGGGCGCGCAGTTTCAGTTAGATTCTAAACCTATACTTAATTCAGCTTCTAAACTGAAAGCTAATGAGCTTAATACCGATGTCAGCTAGCAAACACTCGAACGAACTTTGATAACCTAACTCAATGACTTAATGACCGGGCTTTATCGGTTTATCCCGTCTCTTTTGATTTTGCTCTTTTGACTTTGACCGTATTCACTATACTGCGTCATTCAATGCATGAAAGAATTTAAAATCCATTCGATTGAAACAGTGAGTGAAGCAAATCAGAAGTCAAACGTAAAAATCGTGACTTATGTAAGACAAAAAAGGTGATCAAAAGGTAATGCGAAATCAAAAACATAGCAGGACAAGTCCTGACGTACAATTCAAAGAATTTTCATTGACTAAACAAAAACTAGACCCAAAACAGACTATGAGTGCATTGGAAAAACCATTTCCAAAAAAATCAGACAAAAGATTTTAAAAAAACTGAAAATCGATGTCAAAATGCCGCATGTGAATTATGAATGGATTGGGAAAAAAATCCGACCCCAAAAATCGAAAAAACATTAAAAAACAAAGTTAAATTGCCGCATGTGAACAAAAAAAACACGAGAAATTTCACGCCGCAAAACCACTCGCTTTTTTGCTCCACTTCCTGTTTTGGTGTGACCCAAATCACTACTCCAATTTGACTTCAAAAATGAAAATGTGTGAATGGATCTTTAAAAAAAGATAGCGCCCCAATACAATTCAAATTCTTTGAATTGTAAAAAGGAGAGCGCCTGAATAATAGCCATTGTTGAGAGGCTGACGGCGGCTATGCGGCTATTAATAAAGCATACTATTTAATTCAAATGGTTCGTCAAGAATAACGGAAACATCTTTATCTTTCTGAAAATTGTGAACATTGCTTCAAGAAGGTTCCTGCGTAGCTCAAAAAATGCACTATACCCATAAACTACACTGAAGTTTTCGAGCTTTGGTGCATAAGCAGTGCATCAAAATCAGTTCGCAAACTTTTCCTAAACCTTACAAAGATGCAGCTTCAAGACAATTCTGGCAACAGTAAGAGGTTAGGAGTGAGACATATGATAGGAAAAGTCACCTGTACTTATCCAAAAACCGAGTCAGCCCAGTTATTTACGATCAATTACCTACTTCGTCCGTGCTTAAAAAACTCAATGCTACTGTCTTCAACAAACCAATTCGAGCAAATAAAATCAGTTAAAGAGCTGCACCAAAAGGTAAATAGAATTAATCTTTATAGGCACGTGAAAAAAAAGCTAATTAAAATATTCGTAGGAAAAAATAACAGAAAATTTCCCAGAAACTCTATTGTAACCAACAAGCATCGGGGGAAATTTAATTTCTTTTAAAATACCAATCTCTATTTCATGGCCATAGATTTCAATAAACCATAGAGAATTCATCCACCAGCAGATAAGTCATTCACAAAGTATGTGACCTTGAAATTGAGATGCTCACCACCCAAGAATCGAAAAAACTCTTTCTCATCATAGATCCGACACCAATACTACTATGGCTCTTCCACTCGTTCATAGTAGTATTTTTATGATATTTAATGGGGCTATATAATCTTTAGAGGTTGCAAACATTATGCACCCACAAACGCCTGTGGGTCACAAAAGGAAAAGATCTTTACAAAACTTATCTAAGAAACAATTTCCGTAAAATCTGACCAATTCTCCAATTTCAGCAAAAGGGAGCATTCTTACTATTCTTGGGTCATGTTGTAGGATCTGAGGTTGCTCTGGTAGAAGCCATCGAAGGAGTGGTCTCCAATGGTGTAGTAGTAGATGAGACGAGGAATGAAGTCGGAAGTGAATGCGATGAGACAGCCATTGGCCACCACCGCCAATACTGACACCATGTCTATTATGTACTCCCACGCCCCAATGTCCTTCACCACTTTTGTCACAGGTCGTCTCACCTGTACACAGAGGCTTTAAAACTGGAGTTCATAACGTTGAAACAGTTATATGAGAATTTACCAAATGCCATTATAACAAAGCCAATTTACAAAATGCCCTTTGACTTTTTCGTTCAATAAACCGATTACAAATTAGCAATCGCTTTTCAAAAGGATGTTTTTACACATTTAGGTGTAACCGCAAGGTCGGTTGTGATAGTTTCATATTTTATTAAATAGTCGGCTAAACGTGCGTTCTGAAAATTGCAGGTTGGGTGTAATGGCATTGGGTATAATGGCATTGGGTAAATTGTCCTGACACAAATCTTTTCGAATAATAAAATCATAAACCTTAAAGCTATAACCGACTTAAAGCTATACACCGTAAACCGACTGCATTGAGTAACATCATACATTCAATCCTCAATTAGAACCTTATGAGACCCCTCGGCATTTTACGACTACATAAACAATAAAAAAGAGGCAAAAATAGTAGATACAAAAAAAATTGAGAGAGAAGTGTCGAAGCCATTAAAAAAATAAACTGCTCAATAAAAAATTTTTCTATTTTTAAATTAATAAATTTATTAACAGCAATGTCATTCCAAAACTCCTTTAAACAATATGACTTCAAAAATTCAACAATTATGAACAAATAAATAAAAACAACACAAATTTTGAGAAAATCCGAGGTATCAACGGCATTAGATTCAATAGCTTTCAATGGAAGTAAAAAAAACACGCTAATTTATGCCTCGGCGGGGAGACAATGATGTTTTTCATTCATAAGTAATCAATAAGACAAAACAATAAGTCTTATGACTATGAAAACAACATCAAATACAGGCAAAAAGCAACAATTCAGTAGAAAAGTGCGAGAAGAAAGTGTGGAAGCCATTTAAACCATAACCTTTACTCTGAAAACTTCACCTATGATCCCTTGTATTCACTGAGCCAATGTCATAAAACCAATAGTTTAATTTTGGCTGCAGCAGAAAGGAAGGGAGTCCTGTCATTACTGAAACTGACTTACAGTTCACGAAATTAAGTTTAAGATCGGTTAATAATAATCTGTAATTGAGGTCTGTTTTTAACGGAATGTCGATATGAAAAAAGACTAGTCTTTAGGTGACTTAAAAAATATGAAAAGTTTTCTAAAAAAACAGTTCTCAAATAAAATTCGAAATTTTCTGATCGTAATCTTCCCCCATAAGACCAGAACTAGCATTTTTATCGCCCTTCGTCTATTAGGAACACAAAATGGTACCATTTTGTAGCATGAAATGTTATTTTTAATTAATATTTTTATGGAAACAAATCTTAAATTGAACAAAAATTACATTAAAAGTGAACAAAATCCTGCGAAATATCCCGTGTCCACACAAAACTTTAATCCTCGATAACTCCTAAAAAAACGAATTTCAAAAAATTCTTTTTAATTTCGAATTCTACGCTGGACGAGCTGTTTACTGATACCACTCACATTTCTCTACGATGAATATATCGATCAGCCAAAATGTACTGAACAAAAAGACCATTTGAATATATAGTTCCTCGCCCCCACAAAAGGGGTTCGGAACAAAAATATCTTGACAGTCTGCATTTCATACTATTTGGAAGACGTGAATAACTAAATCAATGGTCTGTCATCGTAATAATTTTTTTCTAACCTGAGCGAGAAGTTTGTTCGCGTCAATTCTGATCTCGGCAATGTTGTTGAGTAAAGCAAACAGAGGTGCGATTGGCAGGGCAACCACAAAGATGGTGCAGAAACCAAACTGAATCACCATTTCTAGGTACTCGCTGAACAGTCCACTGAAGTCGGGCATGAACACTCCTTCCTCTAACAGGTTAAACTCACTCTCCACAAATTGGCCATCTTCTTCAGCTCTGTACTGAGATGACCGGCGACTTCCCTGAAGTTCTAACAGGTTTTAGTTACCCAGCTAGATCTCTTTTGATAATCGGAAATTGAGAGAGTATATCTTTAAGTATGAGTTTATAAAGAATTGTAAAATTTTAGCATGCCACGATAATCAGACAGGCACAGAGCAGTTAATTCAACCCATCTAACCTAGCAACATTTTTAATATAACTTAATTAGTCAGCGGAAATCAATAATATGTTCAGATGTTTTGATTGATAATACGTTCAAATGAGTCCAAATGCTCAAAAAAGTTATCAAGGGTCCGAAGGAAATGCATGATATATACGTAAATCCATTTCTAGCTCTTGCTTTCTGAAGTAAAAATTCACTCTCTGAAGGTCGGAGTCATGGTCGGAAGAGTTCCAGGATAGCTGCCCAACAGAAGTCCTTGGTGGAGGTATAAAGGTATCAACAGATACAGAAGTGATTTGGGAAACAGACCAAAGCAGCTCAAAACGTATATCAAGTCAAGAAAACCGCAATAAATCTCCAAAAAATGTTTTGAAAATGCTACAAATAGAAGCCTCACTGGAATCTTTTCGCTATTCTTAATTGTTCCGACCCCACTTGTGGGGGGGGGGAACTATATACTCAAATGGGTTTTTTTTTGTTCCGTGAATTTTGGCCGACCGATATATTCATCGTAGAGAAATGTGCATGGCATCATTAAAAAGCTCGTCCAGCGTAGAATTCGAAATTAAAACGATTTTTTGAATTTTGTTTTTTTCGAGGAGTTATCGAGGTTTAAAGTTTCATGTGAACACTGGATATTTGGTTCACTTTTGTTCACTTTTACCGTAATTTTCGTTCGAACTAACGTTTTTTTCAACGAAAAATTTTAGTTCAAAACTAGATTTCACGCCAAAAAGTAAATCAATTTTAGGTTTTTAATAGACGAATGGAGATAATAAAGACTAGTTCTAGTCTTAGAGGGAAGTTTAATATATAAAAAAAATTCGAATTAGGTTTGGGAGCTTTTTTTTTTAGAAAATTTTGCAATTTTTTTGTTTTTTCAAGTCACCTAGAGACTACTAGACACTTTTAATATCGAAGTTCCGTTAATGACAAACCTCTTTTACGATCAAATGAAGCCCAATGAACAAAAATTTGTTTCAAAGGGATCGCTCATGTTTTTTTTGGACTCGTATCTCAAATTTCGTAATTTCAAATGAAATTTTGATTTATTTTTTGAGGTTTTACTAAAGTTTTATAATCCTATGGCATAAACTTGTTGACTAAAGGTGTAATAGATTTGCTAATGAGCATTAAGTGAACCTATCTAGTGCTGTGAGTGGACAACTAATGGCTGTTAAGAAATTGAAAATAAATTTTCGAAACTTTTTTTAAAATTAGAAAATCATAAACTTATTTTTGTGAACTGTAAGTTCGTCTCAGTAAAAAAAGCATTGAACTCCTTCATACCACTGCAACATAAGTTAATCTCATCGGCGGCTTTATCAAATTTTTCAAATTTCAAAGATTTCAAATTTTTTAAATTTCGTTTTATTGGTTCATTTTGAAATCTTATCACGTCATCCTAATATTGATGGCTACATCTTCCTTTAGTGAAGACATCCAAAGGATCATAGATAAAACTTTCTTAGAGAAAAATATGGTTTCAATGGCTTCAACACTTTCTTCTCCCATTTTTCTAAAGAAATTTTAGTTTTTGCCTGTATTCGTTGTTTTTTTTTCATAGTCATAAGACATATTGTGATGTCTTATTGATTACCTAGGCATGATAAACATCCTTGTATCCACATCGTGGCATAGAGCGTATTCATTGAATTCCTATGAAATTCCTTGAGTTTAATGGCTGTTAAGACTTTAAAAATATTTTTTTTTGAATATTTTTTGAACATAAATCAATCTTAAGCTTATTTTCGTGGATTGTAAGTCAGTCTCGGTAATGACAGAACCGCTTTGTTTCTACATCAACAACAATTTATCTAGTTAGCGGTTTTGTCTTCTAACTATTGGTTTTTTTTACTTCGGTGCACGAGTTTTCACAATTTTTATAATTTTTGGATTTTTTTTTTAGTAATTTTGGTTCCTTTTGAAATCGTATTACATTATCCTAATATTGATAGCTCCCATTGGCTTAGTGAAGACTTTCAATGGATCGTTGAAAAAGTTTGCAGAGAAAAAAGCTTATGGTTTAAATAGCTTCGATATTTTCTTCTCTCAATTTTCTACCGAACTTTTGGATTTTGCCTGTTTTTGTTGTTGTTTTCATAGTCAATGACTTGTTGTAATGTCTTATAGATAAATTTTGAATGACAAACATCCTGGTCGTCATATCATCTAGGCATAATTTAGCGTATTAAATGCCTTCCGTTGAAAGCTGTAGAATTTTATGACTTTGATACTATGGGTTTTCTCAAAAGTTTCGTGGTTTTGATGTATTTTTCTTTGCCATACGACATATTGTGATGAGTTATTGATGTCACATGAATGAAACCCATGATTGCTATTTCATCGAGGCAGAATTTAGTGTGTTTAATTAACTCCGTTGAAAATAATTGAATTTAATGTCTTTGATACTAGGGCTTTTCTCAAAAACTTCATGGTTTTAATATCTTTGTTTATATTTGTTGTTTTTCAAGTCATTTTGTAAAAATAGAAACAATCACCTTGCTGTTAAAAAATTAATTGAAAATAGAAGAGTTTATACTAAAAAGTTCATTCTCTAATGGCTTTGAAACTTTTCTCGCTTAATTTTTGTGAGTTTGCTGTTTTTTATTTTTAGGTAGCCGTGAAATTCTGATCGGTCTCATAAACCTGTAATGTTGCCTGTAATGCTGCCCATAAACCTGTAATGAGTGATGTTACCCAAAGCAGTCAGTTTAAAGCCAATAGTCTTAAAAATTATGATATTATACATCTTCAAAGATTTTTCAAACTTTTCAGTTTTTTTTCTTTTCGTCAACTTATTCTCGTCATTGAGAAGTCCACTCCAATTCCTTGAATTTCAAAAAACAACTTCTCTACTAATATTATGTCGTAACTGATGTTTTGTTTGGTGGACATTATGCGTTTTCATAAAAAATATTGTGAGTGGTGTATTTGTGTTTCTTTTTTTTCTCTTCTTTTAGCTTATTCAGGTAAAAACAGATCCCAATGATTTTCAAATGTGGCCCAAAAGAACTAACTTCTTTTCTCTTTCAGTATAATTTTAGCTGAAAGAGTATAAATGTAAACTGAAATAAAATTAAATAAAATTCAGATGATAGCTAATGATTTTAATGGCTTCAATAATTTATGTTATTGTTCGTAATTTTTTGAGATTTTCCGCGTCTTTGTGTAAATTGTTCGTTTTTTTTGAGATTTTCTGCGTATTTAGTTTACACCTATGGTTTAGTCTCAGCAAAGACAGGTCCCATTAGTTTCATATTGACTTTTTAGTAAATTTATCAAGAATTATTTTGTTAAAAAGCTAAAGATTTTTTAGACTTTTGAAATTATTTGGTTTAAGAAATGTTGATTGATCTTTGACTTTAACCTCACTTTTTTTTTCTCTATGTCAACTTTTTACCTAATCTCACTATGAAAAACATACATCTGCTGTATAGTTAGCAAAAACTAAATTTGTGGAGTTAAGGTTTTATCTGATTGCATTTTGACGTTGTTACTAGGTGCTTTTTAAATTATATATTTGGTTTCTGCCGTGAAAATTTTGTTTTTGCATATTTTGTTGTTTGCTGTATTCTCTCGTAGTCTTTTTATTGGTAGATCTCGTGAGCGCTGTAATGAGAAATGGCATTATGTAATTCAATTTGTAGTTAGGTTTTGTAGCATTTTTTTAAAACTCAAACATCTATTTTTGTTATCTCTTCACTTGGTTGACAATTAAGTCAAAAATGTAGATGAGCTCGGGTCGGAACATCATGTGCGAACGCACATTAACGAGCCGCCTTGTATATCAAACCATCAAAGACCGTCGAAAAATAGTTTCTTACAGTTTTGATACAAGGCTTGAGAAATACAGTTGCGCAACAGTTGAGCTCCGGAAAACGATTGATTCTTACAGTTTTCGATGCCAGCTTTGAAAAAGACTTCGACAACTGTTGCGCTAACAGTGGAGTTTAGGAAAACAATTCAAATACCTGCTGATCCTCTTTGTCCTTGTAGCCAGAACTGACTCTACTCCAGAGAGTCATGAGCATAGGGGTGAATATCTCCATGCAGTTGTTGAGCAGCTGGTTACCAATCATGATGATGGCCAACTGGATCGACAGTTCCACCATGCAACTGCCAGTACACTGCTCCGGTCTGGCTCCCAATACCTCCTTGTGGTCTCCAGGGTTCCCAGCAAACTTGCCTGCATAACATCAATTAGTCAATAAGAAAGAGAAATTGCAGATTTAAGGGTTCCAATCTCAACCACAACCCCTCATTTGCCAAACTATCAACAGTATTACATTTTCAGTTGATTCAAAACAATATACCCACTGTTTGTTCAAAATGCAGCTCTTAGATTACTTCGCTTTCATTTTGTCGCTTGTTGATAATAGTGAAGCAATCAACTTCACTCACATCTTCTGTTTATAATTCTATTGATGCATAATCCATTTGAATCTAACTTTGAATGGTCGTTACAAGACTTAAACATTACAATAAAATTTATAACAATTATTTCGCACAAAATAAACTATAAATAATCCACATTTCTGAATTCAAACGTGGTTATCAAACGTAACATGTTGCATGGTTTCTGACCTTTAAAGAAGGCGATGTAGACAATGGACGAGTAGTAATTGACAAACTGGAAGACGTATGACTTGAGAGTGAGTGAGTCATCGTACTCCTCCTCTGTTCTGTGCATTTCCCAATCTGTTAGTCTCACAGACAACTGAAACAGTAGTACATCCAAATTAAAGAAAGTGGTTCGCGGCCAAAATCAACAATTTTCAAACAAAACTGGTTGAAGTACATTAATGGCATAATTAAGTAGAACACTCTAACACCAATCATTTGGTTTAAAATAATGTTAACTGGTGTACCTCCTCCCATTGAATAATGTTGCAGAGACAAAGTAGCCATTTTTAGTTTCCCGATTTTAAGGATGAGAGCTCAAAATAATTTCCCCCTTAGGTCATACTTCTTACTATGCCAGGGATATTACCGACTTTTTAACACTACATCAACCTGACCAGTTTCTGGCTTCATCGGTCAGGAATTCCTTTCGTTGGCCGTAATCTGCTCTCAAATATCCAATAGCCTCCCACATTAACTTTCCGGTATTCCCTTGACTCCGAGGGTCACTTTTAAGATACATGAGTTTCTACGGGTTATGTCGTCATCTTGTATACTTCAGCTAACAGGCGCACTGGTTGGAGGCAAGTCAAGCACGGTGGCCCACTCCCACCCATGACAACAGAGGAAGCATTCTTGATCGAAGACCAATGATGCTATACATAGCAAATAGCTGTTCGATGGGACTTCAGAACCTTGCACGTCCTCTCACACTTAGGGCATTAAGGTTCATCAGCACTACCCTGTTGGCATTCATTAGGCAGTGGTTGTTCTTCTAAGGCTACGCTACTTTCATAATTGACTACAGAAACTTGGGGGGTGGGGTGTCGTTTTTATTTGAGCCGGGGTTTTTCCACAAGCAAAACGCTTTATAGCTCATTAGTCACCACTCAACCAGGCATATCATTGGCTCAGAATTGGAGTTAACCAAAGTGAGGCTTGACATAGCAAGCATCTTGCTGGCCAGGTCAGCGATATATTCATATCTGACATACCTTGGTATCTCTCTGTTGGCAGCACAGTGCTTGCGCAGCTAACTGTCAGATAGTTTACCGCCTGATCTAATGACCAGTCTAACCGCAAAACTTCTACATTATTAGATTATTATCTCTAAAAATTGGGCGTCTTGATCCATCTTTGGTGATCCGAAACTTTCACTCTGATGTAATGAAGCCTATGAGATTGCAACCAGGCTTTGACAGAGACGTTTATAGACGTCCTGGACCTGATATCGCTGATACCCCATCTCTGTGGCCAAAGCCAAACAGTGCATAGCCCAACCGCAAAATCAACGACACAAGGGGGTACCTTGACATCTAGCTCAATTACTTTCACTTCCCTAAAATTAATGATACGTAGCAGCATTCGGCACGCATAATTAAAAACTGTGTTAAGTTTACTCAGATTCTTTTCGCTTTTATGACGGTTTAAAGGCCATGAAGAAGATCGGTACTATGAAGACCTCACTATGACGATGCTGAATTTTGAGAGTTATCACACTGATTTCACATATTGTCCCCACAGTTAGACTCATTCACTAGAGCGCATCTGAGCTTGACTAGCGCAATCCTTACTGCCCTCCAATTGTGAGAAACAGCAGCGGATAGATATACTGTTTTGAGAATAAAAATTTTCCATCCCCGGAAATATGTTATGGGAATAAAAAAATCTATCATCTGTCTTGAGAATAAATTTTCCATCCGAGCCTTCTCAGCCTCTTGGTTAAACTAATCTAGCCTGAGTTGCTTTCAGGTGCTTCCGCAAATATCACCAGATCTTCTGCAAAGAGAGTATAATTATTTTCACCACGGTTAGCATCATGAAATATCATTTTGAAGATCAGTGAAAAGAGCAGGGTTCGTTCCGAGAACGCGCACTGAAAAAAAACACCTCTCTCGGAAGCAGAAAGAGAAAGGATGTGTTTTTTATGCAGACACATACAGCGACAGTGGCGAGATTAAAAAAGTGTCTGAGTTTTGCAATCTTGTTAGATTTTCGAATAATTCATTGGGCACTAAGAATTTATTTCATCGGTAAGTTATGTAACTGTTGTTATAGAAACGAGAATGGCTCAAAACAAATTGAAGCTGAAAATTGACGCAGTCAATATCCTACCTTGCCGTATACGAAGTTGCATAGAGTGATGAATGCCAAGTTGATGACAGCAGCAGTTGTACTGGCCACAATGCTGGGCTGATACACATTCAGAGACGAGAAGAGGGAGGATATGAACACACGGTAAAAGATGCACATGATGATGAACGTGATCACAACTAATACCATCATCATCAGAATGCTGAATGCTGACAGAGTTCGCAGTGTCTTCATCCATCTGAAGAACAAATTTTTTTGATGACACAATTTGACAAAATTTTCAACAATTTTTATAAACATTCTGACATATAATTGACTTTTTGAGGGCTCTTAACACCAATATTTTCTTCCTAAACCACTTGAGGTAGAAACCATGCTCAACTGGGTTTTTGCTTTGTTTGCGGTTCATTGAATTTGGGCTGATCGAAATAACTGTCACGGAAAGCTCTAAGTCGTATAACTAAAACGCCCATCGAGAGAAATAATTATATTGGAGGTTTTCTGACTTTTTTTCGTAAGTTTAATGATGTTTAAGGATTTTGCCAGCGTCGAAAAAATTTGACTATATTTTGCAGTTTTATCTCATTCCGCAAAACATTTTTTATCCTTCTTAATACATTTTTCAGATAATTAAACTGCTTAGCGTATGTGTAGATGTGTAAAGTTTACAAGTTTTAGCGCCAAAGTTGGCCGATTTAAACCACTGCGCTAATTTTAACAGTTCATTTTTGTGTGCTCTCTGCGTTGTGCTAATAAATTAATCAAAACTCACAACACACACACACACACACACACACACGCACAAACACACACACACACACAATAATAATAACAATAAAAAACTTTACTGGACAAACAAAGTAGCCATTGAAAACTTTTTAGCTATCGTTTGCCGGGTAAAAGAGGATATTCAAAGTTCAAAACTGTAGGTTCTTCGAATCAACTTTTCCAAATGTGCCAAAAAATTGAACTTTCATTTTGAAAACTTCCATTTTTGTAGTTTCCCTTCTACCGACAATTCGTAGATTTATCATCGACCATGTACTATTTATCGAACTATTGGAAATACAAAAAACTTCTGAAATTTTTTTTTCAGGCTGATTATCGAATTGAATTAACTGACGAACATCGCAACAATTAATATTTACCGATACCCCTTCATTGCAAAAAAGGTAATTTAATTGTGACACCCGACAGTAATTTCATATCAAACAAGAAGTATTCGAAAAAAATGGATTTAGGGGATTTATCAATTTCCTGTATTACGGATTTTTTAAAGAGCTATTTTATTTTTCAATTTCTTTTCTGCTATTATCTGAAAATCCAAAAAATTCTTGAAAAAGTACTGTAATAACATACAAGGCTGATAATTCAAGATTTCAAGAATACCTAGATAAAAGGTCATTTTCTTACATTCTGTACGACGCTTTAACTCTTTTTGAAGGCGCTCTAACAGACCATACTTTTTACCGGATAAAAAGAGAGCAAGATATAAAAAGATACGATCAACACTTTCCGAACGAAATTCAAATCCATAGATAAAAAGTGGACTAACTATTTTTTCTTATTCTTCATTTCTCTCATCCATTTTTCTTTTTTTTATTTGTAGAAAAATTGTGTTCATTAACGTTTACTTTTATAAGAGATCTCATTGACGTTTAAGAATTTTCTCATTGAGTCTTAAATTTCCCCGACAAAACGTGAAAAACGCTAAAAAAAACTATCTAATTGTGGTTGAAGTTACATTGCACTGCAAATCGATACAATAGTTTCATAAACTTTTGTGGATCTTAAACTTTTATATATTCTGCTGAAAGAATTTAAAAAAGTGTACGGGAAAAATATTAGCATCTTGTAACTAGATAATTTAAACTAAATACACTTTTTTCGGAAGACTTCGATACTTCTCGATTTCTATTAAGAGACCTTTTTCACTTATAATGTCACAATAATTGACAAATTTTACTCAAACTTATTCAACAGCTTTTGGCTTGTGCTGAAAATAATATTTTCAATAAATTCGCATTGTTTAGATGCTGCTAATATTCAAAATTTGTCCAATATTGGAAATTGTCATGTTACTGTAAAATTAAGGAGACATGACAACTAAAAAGAAATAATTTTTTGTGACGGAAGTTTTCAAATTTTTTCTGTAGACTCTGATTAACTGGTACATCATGCCTACATGGAACATGTGCGAACGCTCATCACCAAGCTTACTTGTTCCCACTTTTTTTGAAAGAAAAACATGGGAAAACTTTATGCTAGCCCCATTTTTTTTGTTTTTTTATTCGGACAATTTTTGACTTTTTTGAGGACACCCCACTCTAGCATATGTGGCATCAATTTGAAGCTCTTTGAGACCAAAAGTTCATTACAAAGAAAACGTTCAGGAACTTTGATTTTTTGAAAAAAAATCACCCTTTTCTACCCACACTTTCGGACAATTTAGCCTTAATTTTTTTTGATCGAATTTAGCTGAAATTTTGGTCAGAATTTTTTGAGGACACCCCACGCTAGCATATGTGGTATCAATTTGAAGTTCTCTGAGTCTAACAGTTCATTACAAAGAAAACTTTCAGGAACTTTGATTTTTTGAAAAAAAACACCCTTTCTACCCACAATTACGAACAATTTAGCCTTTTTTTAATCGAACTTAGCTGAAATTTTGGTCAAAATTCATTCATTTAAGACATCTAGCGGGTTATTTTTCGCGTGCATCTTTGAAATTCAACTATTCTATTGCATTGTCCATGTCCTCATATAGTAGAGAAAAACAGAAATTGCGTTTTTTGAGAAAACTTGCGACAAATTTTCAGCCATTTTTAATGAATTTCTAACCCTTCACTGACATCAACTTTTCATCTAATGTTCAATTCGTCTTCAAACTTTGTTTAAGCCTCGATAAACAAAGCAAAAATTACAAGAGATCTGTCTATTGAATGTTAATTGCTTTGAAAAAATTTTTGAAAAGTCAAAATAAGTATAAAGAACTTTTTCATATCGAACCTGAAAAATTAGGTTAAGTTTTAGATGAAACCTAAACTAAAAAAAATCAATTGTCATCAGCTAAAAAGCAGATGAGAACTGTCCATAATGGGACTAGATAACCAGTCGACAAAAAGAAATGCAAAAATCAAAAACCCATCAAACTCTTCAAAACAAACTTTTAGAAGTTTAAAAAACAATTAGCTTATAACAAAAAATCCTTAATAAGTTAGAATATAATCCTTCAAGGGATCTCCCTTTGGTAATACTAAGCCATTGGACAGGACAACAAAATAACTTGAGAAACAAAAAACTAAAACAATTACGAAAACACAAAGTATTGAAGCCAGTAACGTCATCAGTCATTATCTGAATATTATAGTTTATTTCAATTGTTGTATGAATTATTTTAGTCAGTATATATATGAAAAGTTGTAAATGTTCACTTCGGCTTCATTAGGAAATCAATGGGACTTGTTATTAAGGAGAATATATTAAAGGACGACGAAAAGAAACAAAAGTTTACCGCTCAAAAAATATTAAAGAAACGCACGGTGTACAAGATATTAAAAATCAGCTGTAACACAAAAGCAATAAAGAGGTTGACGTTTAATTCACAAGAAATCAGATGCCACATCTGAGATGTAGAACAAGGGAAAATTTCAAAAAATTTCAAAAAATCAATAAAACACAGAGAATCTAGTGAAGAAAATTGAATATGTTAAACTGATTTTCTTTTCAACATCAATGGGATCTGTCAGTATTGTGATAATGTGACTTCGAAAAAATGTCTACAAAAGTGACGAAGAAGGACCAGGCAAAAAACAAAAAAAAACGTTCAGAAAAGTGCAAGAACGCGTCAAGGCCATTAAAATCATCAGTTGTTCGCTAACAATTTTCCCTATTTTTTTATAAGAGTATTTTCAACGCCAAAAGGAACTTTCAATATCGTTATAAGGTAACAAGACTTCAAAAAAACCACAATTCTAAACAAACACGCAAAAATCACAAAATTTTTTGAATACCCGTAGCATCAAAGTAGAAAAACAACCATAAGAAGACAACCACACTAATTTTAGAGTCTGTGTTAAACACAATGGACCAGTCATTAGTGGGAAAATTCTGTAAGATCACAGAAAAGAGTTTAAAAACAGTTAACGAGCAAAATGCTCTTTCAAAAATTTTTAAAGACTCAAGAACCACAAGGTATGCACTCAAAGCATTAGGTAGGTTCACTTATTTCTCAGTAGGATGCCAATTGCATTTTCAATTATCAAGGTTAAGACATAAAACTTAGAAAATGCAGGCGAAAAAAAAATACAAGGAGTACTAAAAAGATGATGTCGAAGCCATAAAAACTATGAGCGATGATTCCTTGAAAACAAAAAAAATGTTCATCGAGCCCCTTTTTTGGACCAAAATGGGGTTTTCATTATTAGAACCTAATATGAAAAAATAGTTGTCTCTAAACGACAGGATGAAAACCAAACAAAATTGTGAAAAGAAATTCAAAAAAGCTCTACAATAGAAATGGGGTCTTTAGATGTTAAACATCCCTATGAGGCCAAAACTTTTTCATTTGCGCTTGTGTTGACAGAACACAAAACTATTCCTTATATTATTGTATTAAAAAAATGTGATGAGACTTTGAAAATTTAGCAATTTTAGCAAAAATGAACAAAATCATAACCAAATATCAAATGTTCAAAAATTTTTGAACTTCGATAACTCCTCGAAAAACATAAAATACAAAAATATTTATCTATTTTCAGATTCTAGCTGCAAGAGCCTTTAAGAGATTTTCTAAGATGAATGCATCGCTCGGCCAAAATTGACTGAACAAAAATCATTTGTTATTTTTTTACGAATTAATGTTTTGAATTAACTAAAATAAGGGAGTATACTGCAATTAATCTTCTGAGCTTTTTTGTGAAATGTGCTTCCGCAAAAAAATACACGATGACGGACAGTAGATTCCACTTTTCACCTTCGAGTTTAAAAGTGAAAAACCTTGACTGAAATTTCCATCAGGGTAGCAACTTTTCATCCTCAAACTTTATAAGTTGAAGTTTTTAATAAAACTTTCAATTTCTCGAAGAGTTATGAAAAAAAGCAACCAATATCCATCAAAAACCGTCAATAATGCAAAACGATTCGAACTTAAAGTGCCCGGGATTATTTACAACACATTTCAGGAAAACTCTTTTGATAATAGTTATCATAATTTAAGCACAACTAAGTATTTCGTAATTAAAGGTCTCTCAGGAAAACTTAAATATTTTTCCAGGTTGTTTCTGTTTCAAACTTCAGCTAAAAAACTTGAGCTTTTTTGAAATAGCTTGATAAAAAAACCAAAGTTTGTTGCTAAAACAAACTTTTCCGAAATATCATGAATATATATATATATATATATATATATATATATATATTACGCTTTCAGAAACAAATTTCGGAACATTTTGCCATTCGCAGAACAAGCAGCGATCCTTCTTGTTTGAATCTGTGCTCAAAAAGAAACAAAAACTCAAGCAAGAAAATTAATCTCAACTGGACTTGTATGCTCAAACATTTTTATCGTCTTAAAATTGTCGAAGTGATCAATCAATACACAGTTGAAATTTTCAGTGTCTTCAAAAAAACGCCCAAAACAAAAAAATTGTACGGTTACTCCACAAAAATATCAGGAAAACATCCAAAGTTTCACCTTCGGGTATGACTTTTCAGAACCTATTTCAGCAAACTAACATTGGACAAATAATAGAAAGGCTTTTCCGTGTATGTATCAATCTATATATGTATGGAGTTCCAGGAAGTCGCAAGCAAAAATGGCGAATGCACAAGCACGTAACTTCACTATCATTGTCAAGTGATCTAGCCTGCATTACAAATGAAGAAAATGTCAAATTACAAAAAAACTGGATCCCACCTAAGCTAGCAATTTTTGTTCATAATATACTATATTCATGAAGCAAAATATCACCTACAGAAGTTATTTTTAAGCATGCTCTCTTTCATCGCTAAACCAATTAGCCTGAATTAAATCTATCTCAAGCTTATCTCATTGCTCCGACATTTTTTTTAAATCTCAGATTATGAGTATGTATCCCCATATCTATAAATAGAGTCACAAAGAGGTTTCATACAGTCACAATGTTTATGCATCGTAGAGAAAAGCGAGCCGATAAATTTTTTAGCTCATAAGACCTGCCTTTAAT
This sequence comes from Convolutriloba macropyga, assembly GCF_964194025.1. Taxonomy (NCBI): domain Eukaryota; kingdom Metazoa; phylum Xenacoelomorpha; order Acoela; family Convolutidae; genus Convolutriloba; species Convolutriloba macropyga. The sequence continues at coordinate 69,681,294 of NC_134470.1, forward strand.
TCATTTTTAAAATATCTACACGTACTAAGGCAAGTAAGGGAAACGCTTAAAAGCTTGACGGAACACGATCAAAAAAAGCATCTCTAGAGGGTAGATAAAGAGAGTTGTATCTTTTGTTTTTAGACTTAACAATTTTCAGCGAATCCTGGTTTTCTGACAGTTTTGGTAATCGAAAAAAAAAATTGGTAAATACACAAATAAACATCAAATGTGGGATTCCATTCTCTTTTGTTAAATCTCACTTACCTTTCGCGCAAGAGAGACACGCGTTAAATTGGTTGAATAATGGTTCATATTAATCTGCATAAGTGAGAGCCTGTGCCTTCAATCGTCATTAAAGCAAGAGGATTCCTTCAGCACCTACCTTGGAAAGTGGGGTTCTGTTTCCCCAGTAATTGGATTTATCCAGGTCTCCTTGGAAAGCGCTGCATATTGTGGTCTAATGTTACCATACTCCTCATCCAGCTCGTAAACATTCCATCGGAACGCATACTCAGCCTGGGTTCTCTTCCAAAGCTTAGCAAAGAACAGAGCCCAGATGCTAACCGCAAATGCAAAGAGAACAATGGAGTTGTTGTCCGCGATGTGAGATATGTACGCGTAGGCACAATTGTCTTGCAGCGGATACGTGTCGCAGTTGTCGCATATTGGACACATTGTCAAGTTGCTGTTGCACACGAACTCTACCTGGTCACCAGGCAATGAGAAAATTGAATAGAAGAAAATTATTAATCCAAACATCGCAATCCACACCAGCATTCTGGTGTAGTAGCCCAACCACAAGAAGTAGAAGGCGACGCTGGATCCGAAGTACAGTTTGATATGGTCCAAAGGCTGCGCGCGCCAAAACTTCTTAGCATTGGCCCAATAATTACGCAGGACACTTCTCAGATTGTCAGATCCCATTGGCTCCAAAGGTCCGGAGTGCAATGCAAAAGCTCCTGTGAAGTGTCCGTCGTTGACCATCCGTTTTATCCCAACTTTACCTCTGTGTCGGTCCCCATAAGCAGCCGCTTCCATGACTTTGTACACCAAGTAGCTTCGATCAGCAGGAGTCAAAAACTTGTTTGGGTCGTCATGGTCCATAAACTTGTCTTTATCTCGCATATCAAATGGCGCTTGGAACGTCTGTTCAACTTCAAACGGCAGTTCTTCTCTCACTTTGGAATCGCACCAATCAGCAATTCTTCCAGTTACGTCATAATAGTCTTTCAACTTTGCTTGATTGCCAAATCCAGCATGCGTGGAGTGATCAACATCAAGCGGGAGCAACAATTTAGTCATTTCTGCCATTTTGAACGCAGTTTGCGGAGGCAGATGGCATAACGTGCAGATATAGTTCGTGTTTTCCAGCCTAATTTGTTCTATTTCCAGGTCTCCATTCGATGTTATGCTATCCAGGAATCGGTCGCGATACTCTCTCGATTTGCGTTCGTCGTCCGATTCAAATAGTTCCCGACTGCTGCCGGGATCCACGACATTCTCATCGTCAAGGGTTCCGTTGGTTCCATCTAGATCATCTTCAGTATGCAATAAAACATAGTCTACCTTCCGTTCACCATCCGATAAATATTTATAGCCATGCGCTACGGACATTGTTCGAACAGGCGTTTACTTAATTTATACTTGCTGATTATTTATACGATTAACTTTAGTTTTTCATACGTTTAAGTTACAATGTTTGCAGTAGTAAGCTTCGTCCAATTCACATAAGCTAAAATTAATTTAACTTTCTCAAAGCATGAAAATATCTCAAGTCAGCCAAACTCACGATTCTGCTAATGTTTCTAGCGTGAATATAAAATTAATTCGCGTTTTAGTTTTGACCAGTTTTAAAGCCGAGCCAAAGCTGAAAGTCATAATAACTAAATTCTATTACCACTGCATGAAACTAAAAGTTCAGTGAATTAAGATAATAGTCTCAGAACCAAATGGTTCAAATGTGTATTCACGTTGTTCATACCTGGTCTTTTCTAAAGCATTGATCAATATACAATAAGAAGTTGCAAGTTAAAAGTTGTTAAAATATTCTTGAATTATACTGAATGGAGGGCTGCGTTAATCTCAGCGTTCATTTACAATTTGAAAAGCGAGTTTAAAATCAGTTCAATTACAAATACATGACCTTTCAAAAACAATTTTCAGTATATTTTGCAGCGAAAGCTCGCTCTGTGTTTCCTTTCATTTTGGATAATGAAAAATAACTTTCAAAAATTCTTCCATCGCATAAAACAGTTCGTATATACTTGCATCTAAATCAGCAGGCTCGACAAAAAAAAATGACTTAATCAGAAATGAAAGGAAACTTTGTAATCATTAACAACACTGATCTTCACGAAATAATTTTCACGTTAAAGATATGAGTCTAAATCTGTTAGGCAGCGCTTGGATTGGTTCGACGACGTGAATGAATCGTCCGATGAGTGACGTTGTTTCTCGATCCTTCATGACAGTGTACAATTGTGAGTTGAAAGGCGGTTGGAATTCTTGTACTGCAAATCGGACAAAGCCACTGCAGTCTGCTTTAAGTGTCCGAAGGCTGAATCTTTCTGGGCTATAACAACAATTTTCAGGCTTGCATGTCATTCATATTACATGTCATTGTAATAAATTTACATGCAATAAAAACGATACAATTTTTTTGGATTCTTTAGAGCTTAAGAGTAACTTTTCAAATAATTTCAACTAACAGGTTAACAATTAAAGATCTAAATAAGTGCATATTATGAAATAGTCCAGATCTCGATAAAAACAACTATCATATCACCCAGTCTTCTCAATCATATCCCATCTGATCTCAAACTTTGGTATGCCATGCGAACGAAGTATTCTCTCTATCTTCTATCTTTCTGGTTTCTCAGAGTTTCACCTCTAAAGTTTGAGCAGTCAATCTTCATTTCCAAAAATATCTAAGGCATCATTTAAAACTTGTTTTTAATACGACTGTCTGTCTACATTACGTATTACTCTTTGTACCAATATACCCACAAAAACAATGAAACAAACTGACTAACGTCGGATGAATTGCTCTCGAATGACAGGCGGGGGCAAATTAATTTAGAGGGGGTAAAACTCACAAAAGTTTTACGAGTGCAAGAAAACGATCCCACATGCGTTCGAACCACGGACATACAGATTTGCAGAGTGACATCATAACCACTCTGCTCTAATCACTTTGATTGCCTCTAGCTCTCAATCTCTTTTAGCAACGACCTTGATTTCCGAACGAGAGCAACTCAGATCACTCAAAAATGGCGAACTGAAGCGTGAAGTCACTCAAGAAGTCAAAGAATGTTCTAGAACAAAAGCGCAAAACCAGTCAAGAAAAAATTTTGCAACAAAATGCCAACACGTTTACAATAATTGCTTCAAACTTTGTCTGAGACCAATTAAAAGCGAAAATAAAGGGTTTAGGGTCCTGGTTGCGAAAATATTAATCCTTCAACTTAAGTTTCTGGTTTTGGAGTATACAAAAAATCGTTATAACTTTATAAAGCGTTGCGCACTGCGATACACCCATAGGAATTAGGCAGTCTCACTGTCGAATAATTTCAGACAAATGTAACAAATAAACCGCAAGGTTTTCTGGCAATTCTGAAAACAATTCCATTTTGTCGCACAGAAATTGTTCAGAGCTTTTGTTCCGTGGAGAAATTTACCAAAAATCTGAAATTTTTTTTAAAAAAATGACAGTGCATGTGAGTACAATACACTGTTTTGTGATTAGTCGTAACAAAAATCACATTTTCTTCGGATCGATGTTATAAGAAGGAAATGGTATACAAAAAATGCAAAAAAATTCTTAGAAAACTAAAAAACTTCAGAAAAAGCACTTCTTTAACAAAATATACTTTCTATTTTATGGAAACTCTAAGAATCACCCAAAAAATTGTCTCCAAGAGAGTTTCGATGAATAGCATTTTTAGAGTCTAGTAAGCCAAAAGCTCAAAGAGAACTTAATGTCCTCCAGTCGTTACTGTTTATCCGGTTTTTGCGATCGAAAAGTCAGAAGGGCGAGACGACAAACCGGTAAAGCAAAAAATCGCATTAAAAAAAACCACATGAGCAACATAATTGCTACAAACTTCATTTGAGAGCAATTTTTTAATATATTTTGTTTAACTTCCGGTAATATTCAAGGCTAAAAGGTGACTTCCAGGTAAAAAAGATTTTTTTATCCCATATAAGCCCCCCTCTACCTATCTAACCTACCCCCTCCCCCAAATACAGACAAAATCAAAATTCTCAAAAATAATACGCTTCAAAAACAAAAAAATATAATTTCGCTTTTAAATAAATGTTTTTCGCTGTTCTTAAAATAACAATTATTTAACGTACTGATACTCGACCAAATACGCATTGTTGTCGTTATGCTGAGTGATTGCGCAATTGCAGCGCATCGTTCTTCGATATCGATAAAGATTGTTTGGAACATAACAATTTACGAAAAAAAACAAGCAGAGCTAATTCTTAAGAACCTCAAGAACCTTAATTGTCAAGAGCCTTGAATATCAAGAGCCAAGTCAAATTAATTTAAACAATAATAACCTTATGCAAAAAGACTACTAGTTCGCATAAGTCAAGTATGCAAAGTAACTCAAATATAAACAAAATATTACACCCCATAATTTCTCTCAATTGCGCAAAAAACTTATTACGGCTATCTACGTTCGATGCGCTTTCAAATGATACCATTCAGAGCGTTTTGCGCGAGATATTTATCAGCAGAACAAACGAAAACACTAGGGTCGAAACAAGAATAAAAAACTAAGCTTGGGCTAGAATAAAAAAAACTTATTCCCAAAATTTTTGGGCACTTTAAAGAAATTTTTATTTAAACCCATCGCCAGATTTCAGAAATTGTGAGAAATGATATGATCGTACCTTACGGTGACATTTTCTCCAGGGTAAAAGGCGTAGGTATTTTGCAAAGCCAAAACTTGACCCTCCTCCACCCAGTCCCCGTCATCAACCTGAAAAGAAGCGATCAACAAAAGACTAATCATAGCCGGAAGATTGCCAGAAATCCGCCGTTGGCGCGCTTGTTGCACAACGGGATCTGTATTTTTCTGTTTTTACAATTCAAAGAATTATAATTGTATTGGGGCGCTGTTTTTTTTAAGATGTGTTCACACATTTTTCAATGACTTTGATCTTTCAAAACGGGATAAACAGGTAAAGCCCAGCGGGCATTAAGTTTCATTAGAGGCACAAAATGTACGTTAGTAGTCCTTCAAGTGCCTAGAGTGTTGCAGCTGCTGTGGTGGCCTCAATTTAAGTTTGAAAGGTCATTTTTAGGAGTTTTTTGGCTCAAATTGGTGCAGTTTTTCATGTTTTTTGTGATATTTTTTAGTTTTTTGTTTGATTAGTCTTAGGTTAAAGTTTTTAAAAGCTGATGAAGGTCTTTTGCGAGACAAAATTACTCGTTATGGCTATTTTATGAGCTATATGTTTGTGTACTACATACACAAACACGCAAAATGATACTAATTTTTGCAATTTTTTACAAGTTTTTTGAAAATGTTTGTCATTTTTTGAGTTTTTCCAGCTTCAGGGAATCTCTAAGGTTTAATAACAGGGCACTGTTTAATTTCTAGTAACAATGGATTGGTTTTCAACATTTTAATGTCTCGAATTTTAGCATTATTTTTGATAAAATCTGCACTTTTTTTAAGATTTCCTAAATTTTGTCTTTTAGTCATTTTTTCTTACCGAAGCAGCCAGATAACCTCATACAGGGTTTGATAGTATGTTTATATTATGTATATTAAATAGTGGCTAGGGGGCAATTGAATGGTTTTCAACACTTATAAAGAAATTCTATTTTTTGGAATTTGATATTTTTCATAAAAATTATTGCCTATCGATCTTTGAACAACTTAATTATTTAAGGCTTGGATTTGGGCTACTGGACAGCCTCTGGAGACACAGAAATGATTCTTAAGAAATTAATATTATAATTTTCAGCAACATTTCATTAAAATTTGCACTTGATTTCACTTTTAAAAAGTTTTGGGTCATTTTCGAGTTAATCGATCTTTAAGGGCCAATGAATTTTTTCAGGACTCGCAGATGTAATACTGCAATAATTTAAAAAAATGGTTTTGGACCATTTTTTGAAAAAGGTATATTTAGAGGGATCAAATTTTGCCTGAGGGGTAAAAGCTTCAAAGTTTTAGCAATGATTATATTTTTGTTTAGATTGTTTGATTGTTTGTTTCTCAATTTTTTAAAATCAATATGTTTGTGTTTTGGCTGGCACTGTTCAATAGATCTGCTGGTCAGGTAGAGTACTTCTAAGTTTTTCATTCAATTCTTTGAATTGTATTTCAGGAGTTGTACTGCCATGTTTTTTTTTTCAGTGTCAAAAAGTGTTCTAATTTGGCGTCCAGTTGTAGTTGGATTCTAAAACTACACTTGAGTCAGCTTCTAAACTGAAAACTAATAAGCTTAATGCCAATGTCAGCTTGCAAACACTAATGAACTTTGATAATCTAATGCACTATGACTTAACGACAGGGCTTTATCGGTTTATCCCGAGTCTTTTGACTTCGACAGTATTCACCACATTGCGTAAATGAATGAGCGAAAGAATTTAAAATAAATTCAGTTGAAACAGTGAGTGAAGTAAGTCAGAAGCCAAAGGTGAAAATCGTGACTTAGGTATAAAAGAAAAACGTGATCAAAAGGTAAAGCGAACCAAAAAACATAGCCAGAAAAACTCCGGAAACTCGAAGAGTTGTCTTCGTGAAATAATTACCTTTTAAATCAACTGGTTCCTACTAAATAACTTAAAACAAAAAAAATAAGTCAACAAAAGAAGATCGCCCATAAACCCAACTGAACTAATAAATTACATTACTCTTTGTTTTATAGGAGTAATGTAATTTATTAGTTCAGTTGGGTTTATGGGCGATCTTCTGCACGCCATTGAAGACATCAAAAAACGCGAGAGGCAAAAGACAAACCATGTCATGTTCCCAAAACATTTTTGGGGAAGAAAAATTTGAACCCTTCAACAGATGGCCAAAATGTGTTATAAAAATTGTCAATTTCCGTAAGTTCTCTCAATCAAAACACTATTCTGCAATATTAAAAAAAGTATTCAATTGGTAACTAAAAAAATTCTGTCGCTTTAACAATAAAGATTAGCTGTACCTTTAAATCACAATTAACGCGATAAAACTAAACAATGTCCAAGAAATTAATCAAATCGAAATTAATCACGACTAAAGAGACAGAGACAGAACAAAATTCGAGCGCAAAAAATCGTATGTTAACAAAATCCAGCCCTAAGAATATTAGCAGAAAAAGAGTGGTTCAAAGTTTGTAAAATTGAAGCTAGCAAAAACTCCATGCCATATTATGTAGAAGAAAATCAATTGCAAACAAAATTTTTACCTAAAAAATCAAAGGAAAAAGACAGAACTTATTAGTTCAAATCGATAAATTTCAAATTAACAAAGGCGAAAAAACTATAGGTCTTAGGAGAATGTGTGAAAGAAAGATGCTAGATTGTGAAGAAGAAAAAAAGTAATTCGCAACTTCTGAAAAATCGAAACTAAATTCAAAACTCTAATTAAAAATCAATTTGAAAAAAATTGAGGAAATATATATATATATATATATATATATATATATATATATATACACATATATATATATATATGGATATATTGTTATTGAACAATCGGGGTTTAAGAACATTATATAACTATCTTTCTGTCGCAGTAAGAAGTGAAAACAGATTAATTACGAAACAGCAAAACAATTTGAAAAAAATGTTCAAAATATGGTAAAAGTGTTCACTGAATTCTAAAGAGTTATCGCAAAAAAACCATTAAATTAGCAACAAAACAAAACGAAACCAAAAACACCGACGGTGCACCAAAAGACTTTACAAACACAAAAATTAGAAAAGACAAAAACCGCCAAAATCGGATTAGAATGTGTACAATTTTATAAAAACAAAACACCTCACGTCAAAAATAGACATCCAATTCAGTAATTATCAAAAATCCGTTGACATATTTAATAACTTATTTTTAAAAAGTAGGCTCAAAGGGCCAAAAAGAAAGAAATTAATGAAAAGCCAAGAATTGACCAAAAAATTGAGAAATATTGGCCAATTTTGCACTTGAAACACATCACTAAGCTCACAGAAACATTGTGGTATCAATTTCAGATGGTTGCATATTGATGCCGCATCCATCAGAATTTACTTCTACAAAAAACCAACTTACTAGAAAAAATTATTGCAACTTGGTTTTTTGTAACCAAGCTACAAAAAAAACCATGTTAGAAAAAACCAAGTTATAATAAATAATAAACCAATTTACAATAAAAACCAAGTTACAATAAAAAACAAGTTCAAAGTCAAAATGTCATTCACTGAACGGAGCGCATGAACAAAAAACTTCTCTCGCTCAGAAAAAGTTAGTTTATACGGCAATTTTACTCACTTTCACTATAAGGTCAAAAAGCCGCCTGAACAAAAAGTACTTCCGGTAAAAAAAACCTTAAAAAAACCAATACTCCTCTTCGAGTCGTAAAAAAGGAGAGTGCCTACGTAATAGCCATTGAGAGGCTGACTACGGCTATTAAACAGTAGCATAATCTGCGGAAAACTAAGGGCTATACAGCACTACCCGGGTTGACCTTATAATGGATAATGTTGAAAAATTACAACTTATTATTATGTCTATGAAAAGTGGTAATCATAGAACTTTCATAACATGAAAGTTGTAATTTAAAAATTTATAGAGAAATCGTGAATAGGGCTAAAACAAAGCACAAATAATGTGTTTCAAAATAGGTTCCACGCAAAACAAAGGGCTAGTTTGAACTAGTGTAATAAGGTTGGAGATATAAAGGAACCAATAATTCAGAGGATTCAAATTTGATCACAAGAATGCATGATTTGCTTTCTTTTCTTCTGTGAACATTTTTCTCTGGTAATGCGTAACCACGTATGCGGGTATTTTGTACCCATATTAAGATGGTACAAACCATTGCCATTTAATATACGGTTTCAAAATAATAATTAAGAGTTCAAATTTTACAGTTTAAAATTAAACAGGTCCGATGACATCTTAAAAATATCAGATGAAATAATTAACTTTTCGCCTGAAGGGGAGAATAAAACTGCAGGCGAGAAATTTATTTAAAATTTTAGCTACCTGTATGGTCCTGTATTTGCCAGGAGTATGTCTGCGTCTGTTCCTAGCCTTCCTTGCAGCTTTTACTCTGGCCCAGCGTGGGTAGTTTAAACTGTTGCTACCAGGAAACAAGCTGCCTAATAGTCTAGCCATGTTTGCCGCCGATCCACCGCCAAGGCCAAACATGCCACTCTCTAGAAAAGTTTTTGAATATTGTGCTGGAGAAATTATCAACTCAGAAACTTTACGTCCACGGAAATATCTATAACAAAAATTTATAACTATTCCTGAAATTTAGGTTTTAACTAGCATACAAAAATGTAAATAACATGCGAAATTCATTTGCATATTGCGATTATCTATTGAAAAATTGAATTAAAACTGCCATTTTTTCTCGTCCTGGAAAAACTCAACTCCTTAAAACTAAACTCAACTAAACTCCATAACTTGGTATCGACTATACTTTAAATCTAGAACAAAAATCGATTGCGATTCACAGATGATTAAAGTTCATCATTTAATCTATAATAACCCAATCGTAGTTGCTGTCACACAAATTTGTTCAGCTACAGCTAAACTAAAATCATACCCTTTTATTGAAAACACAAACCTTGACGGATTAGAATTTCAACCGTTGCCAGCAATTCAAGCCAGTTCAAAAATACTAATTATATAACCAGCTTCCAGAAAGTTACAGGAAGGGAAACTAGAAAGGAACAGAACAAAAATAACGGTAGTTCATGTTGGCTGTCAGCAGATTTGTAGAGAGAAAGAATTGTTGCCTCATCAAAAACGAAATCGAGGAAATCATAGCGCAGCGCTGCGGAATTGCAATAAACTTTTCCGTCAAAATGGGGAAGATTCGACATTCAGACCTCTAACGTGCAAAAAGCGGTCTGATTATACAATTACACATCAAAAAATAATTGGCACATATCTAGTCTTTGCCCTACAATAACGAAGAACCTGTTATCCGAGATGAAATCTGAACTCAGATCTTATCTTTTAGTAAGGTGAGTCTGGAGAGGAAAGGAATCTGCTTGATTGATATTTGGGTCAAAGACACTGGTGCCAAATTTCACTGCAACAAAAATCTACTGGAAGGCTGTGCAGATGAAGACAGGAGGAAGTACCAGGACGCTTTCCACGAGACAATTATACTTTACACCGTTACTTTTCAGTGATCTTAAAACCTTCGCTAGAGAGAGAATGAGAAATGACGTCAAGCGCGCAAACGCCGTTAATGAGAGGAACAAGTCATTCAGAAAATTTGACCTTTTCAGCTTTGCTGTGTGAACAAATGTTAAACGAAAAAAGCGTCAGACAACGAAACAAAAAAACAGCAGGACAAGTCCTGGCGTACAATTCAAAAAAATTTTCATTGACTAAACAAAAGGCTAGACCTAGTTGGGACCATGATGAGGAAAACCATTTCTAAAAAATCAGATCAAAAAACTTAAAAAACAGAAAATCAAAGTTTAAATGCAGCATGTGAACAAAAAAACAACTAGCGAAAAAGTGAGATCTGGTTTAAGCAAAAAAAAACTAGGCCTAGAATGAACTATGAATGGATTGAGGAAAATCATTAAGAAAAGAATCCGATCCAATAAATCGAAAAAACAGTAAAAATCAAAGAGAAATTGCCGCATGTGAACAGAAAATCAGTAGAGAGAAAGCGAATTTTTGTTCAAACACCGTTCTCTCACTCTACTTAAATATTAGAGTTAAAAAATTTCATGCCGCAAAACCACTCGCTTTTTCGCTCCACTTCCTGTTTCGGCGTGACCAAAATCACTACTCCAATTTGACTTCAAAAATCATGAAAATGTGTGAACCGATCTTAAAACAAAAAAACATAACCGGAAGAATTCCGGAAACGACTCGTAGAAAATTGCCCATACTTATGACTAAACAACTAGAACAACTATCGTGAACCCTGAACCTCTACAAATGCCATAAAAAATTTAAGGAAGAATAGAAACGGCATTCAAAAAACAAATTGAACAAAAAAAACTAGAAAAACTGAATGACTTTTTTTAATAGTACAAGGAAACATAAAGCCGAAAGAAGTTCCTTTGCAATTAGAGCAACGAAAAGCTTGCAAAACAATGGGCAAGTGATTATAGGCTAAAGAACTTGTCTAAGATTCAAAGAAAATCTGCAAAAAAATAAGAAAAAAGGTTTAAAATTTCTCAACTTTTCTGTCAATTTTCCAAAGAAAAAAATGAGTCATGTCAAGAAAACTTAAGTCTAATGGTAACTGAATATTCCTTAAGTGAAATGCGTCTATTCAAATCCCACTTAAGCATTAAAACAAAAAAACAGGCAAAAATCATTAAATTTCATCTAAAAATCAGCAAAACCGATCAAAAACCTCCAAATTAGCATTAAACTCAAATTAACTTCATGAAACCTTCAATTCCTGTCAAAACAAGCCTAAAACAAATACATATCATAATCAAACTTCAAAGCAATCAAAATTTGCAAAAAAAGCTAAGCGAGCGAAAAGTTTTTGTTCAAAAACTTTTCGCTCGCTTAGAGAAAATTTTTTCACACATCAATTTCTCGCTCTCTCAAAAACAGCGGTATGAACAAAAAGCACTCTCTTTTCGCTCTGCTCTTCACTTTTGTTCAGCACCAAAATCAATCCAAATTTTTTCACGTGTTTCATTTCCCGTTTCAAAAATCACTCCACTAAAATTGATTGAAAAGAAGGAATTCTCCAATACTCCTCTTCGAGTCGTAAAAACAGCGCTCCAATAAAATTCAAATTCTTTGAATTGTAAAAAAAACCAAGAGCACTGCAATATAGCTCCGCTCAGCCTACAGCTTCGCAGCGTAGGCTGAGCGAACAACTGCCAATGAAAATCAGAGAAAGCAATTGTTAATATTATTTCAATGGACAGACTGTTATTAAATGATTGTCGAAGTTTACCTTCGCTGGTGATGCAAAAAGATGAGGTAAACATAAAAAAGGTTAAAAAAATAGACAAAATGCCTGACAATAGACGAATTATACTGCAGCAATCCATCAGTAAATAACAACTAAAGTTAAAGACAGCAAAGTTGGTTTCCAAAAAATGATATTGATTTCAAATTCTATCTTCCTTACTTTCAAGTAAAGGTAATTCTAAAAACCTCAATCTTTCCAGGAATCTTGATTTACAATTATCTGTCTTGGATGGCCTCAATTGTATTTCAGTTGCAGTTTACTTTCTACATTTAGATTTAATTAGTAAGCGTACAAGTCAATTTATTGGGTGAGCTAGGTCAAGATGCTCAAAAAATTCATCTCACGATTGACCTAAACATTAATTCAGAAAGCAATAACGAACACAAACGCCACGCACACATACGACTTCTGAAAGCGATAATGCATTAAAAAAACTGACTTTTCAGCTTTTGATCAAAAGATTGATACAAAACACGCGGAATACGATGAATTGACTAACAATGAGCTATAGTTTAAAGCGCAACCGGATCTTTTCTGCTAGCGCCCCCCTCATTGTAGCCGATAAATTCAAGCCCTCATTGTAGCCGATAACACCAAAAATGATCTAATACAGAAATTTTTATTGATGCTTACGTTATATGCAACAAATTTTGGTTGAATACGTAATACTTTCAAACCATAGCTGTGGTAGCTTTTAGTAAATGCATATTGCTCATATATGTTCACGTATAAGATTACTTAGCTTTAACAATATGTTTACACATTTATAAATGGGGGGTGCCTAACTAAGCGGGGGGGGGGGGGGGGGCTAGCAGAAAAGATCCGCGCAACCAACTATTCTCCTAAACACATCTATTTACTTGATTAACTAATTCAAATAAAAAAAAAACGGCATGATAAAACATAAACCGACTAAGGTGGGATGAATTGCTCTCGAACGACAGGCGAGTCAATCTACATTACAGGTGAGTAGGTTATTAGAGGTGCTTCGCGGGAATTAAAAAATACAACTATTAAAAGAGATCCAATCGGTGAGGTGGCGCACGCAGTTTCCATTTTACATGAGAGGCATGGCCGTGAACAGTGCCCCCGTTAACAGCTGTTCTGTGTTAGAGCTGCTTTTGAGAAATGTTTACAGTAATACTGAGGTATATAGATAAAGCGAGTGAGGGAGGAATCTCGTAAATCTCATTTTTTGCTTTCGATCTGCGGTAAGACAATTGTGCATGTATTATAAATAGTAAGTCGATAAGCTTATGCTCAAAAAGAGAATTAAGACACTGATACAGTTTCTGTGCTTAGCTGATACTGTATTACAAAAGAGCACAACATATTGTCAACAGATCCCAGTTGGTCTAGCGGTTAGGATTTGTGGCTTTCACCCACAAGGCCCGGGTTCGACTCCCGGACTGGGAATATTTTTCATCTAATAATCAAAATCGGTTAACTTAAAATTATAAATTTATTCTGTTAACTTAAAATAGACAGAATGTTCATTTGAGACAAACACGAATTTGATGAAACAAGATATGCAATCTTCACGTTATCACTTTTTTCAATCGTCGTCTTGTGATGACATAAAATTGCTTAAATCGCGGGTGGCTTGTCTGGCTTGTTCTGGATATTGTTTGGCAAGCTTCTGTCGTAGACTGCGTGTGATTTCACTGATTGCGGTCAGATCTTTGTGCAGGTCTAGCAGCACTCTGGAACAGTAGTTTTCAGATTAAATTGATAATAATGATTATATACTAATGCATGTTTAAATAAGGTTGCATTTGAATCCAGTATGTACAGATGCCGTTGCAGGATCTTTTCCGTTTGTGCCCCCCCCCCCCCCCCCCCCAGCTTAGTGGGTGCATATTATTTGCACCCCACAAACGCACGTACCATATTTTTACATGATGATTTACTATGTTATGACACGTGCTCTGTAACGGGGGGGGGGGGGGTATACAAACAGAAAAAAAAAGATCCGAAAAAAATAACGCGGAAAAATTTTCATTAGAGAATTAATCTTTTCCGTTATAAAAATCTCTAAAATAATTGTAAAAATATAGTCCTAAACTGCAAACAGCAGAACTCTGTGAGGCGGAAGTCATTCAACTGTTGTAATCGTTCTCTTGAAGTCAATAAAAAACTCGGCTTTGCGTAAAAATTTGATAACTTCTCGATGGCAATAATAACGAGGAGCTAATATTCATATTTACTCTTTGCTGCATATAGTGGGACCACAATGTTACAGCTTTCATTCATCGAAAGTGTCGTTGTGCTCCAGGAATTTGAGGAAGAGGAGGCGACAAACTTTAACAGAAAGGAAACAAACTGAGGCATGCTATCTCCCATCATGTTAAGGCCAAAAAACTTTCAATTTTTAAATACTATTCCTCCTCTGGTCCTACTAATTCAAGTAATCATACAGCTTTATTATCCTAAATATATTAGGCACAAACGCGATAGAAAGCAGTTGAACATTTTTAGAGACAAATTTCTTGGATTCCGGATAAAAATCAGTCCGATGTTTTTGTAGCTTTGGCAGTTGGTAACAGCACTGACTAAGAAGCAGTTTGCTATAATCTAGGATAAACAAAAAGAGTATCTTAGAGATTTTTCATGTGCGTTGAATGGAGAAAAAATAGTGCAATTGGCAAATGAAATCCATTTTTTTCTACCATGCGTAATAAGTGACAGAGCTTTGCTCCTCAAAACTAATTATTCGCGTCCGGACAAACAATCCCCTGCAAAACAGTTCCAGACAAAACAGTCCCGGACTTAAGTGCCATAGTAAATCAGTGCTGAAACATTGTATTCCAATTGTATATCGTCGACCCAGTACTGTATCAGTGTATTCTAAGAGTATATTGAGGCTCATGATGTGCAGTAAAAGTCCCAGAGGTACTGTTCATTCTTGGTTTTGATTCTCATGATGTTCATAGGAAAATCAAAATAAAATTCGAAAATTTCGAAAATTTTTGAACTTTGGTCGATGAAAATAACGTTTTAGCATTACAAAAACCACCCACCAAAACCAGTAAATACAGGACGAATCAGCTGGAAACTGCCAAGTTTTAGAATTTTATGGTTTTATTTCAGAGAGTGATGGAATTTTGTATTAATATCTTAGTTTTAGCTCAACGGAAACGGATACAGTTCTGGACTAACGATATACAAGTGGAATACAAGGCTTCAGCACTGATTTACTATGGCACTAAGGTCTGGGCATCTCCTTTAAAACGGTTAAATACGACCCTACTTGAGAATACGTTGTGAGAATGTTTTCTGAATGTTTCATATGTTACTTCCACAATCAAAGTTGTTGACGAAATGAAGTGGTTTAATTCAATGGTTCAATTCAGTACCAAACAAAGTGGTTCAATTCAATTCAATGGTTCAATTAAACTCAATTTAATACAATACGAAAAGGCTGGTTCAACAGAATACTAAATTATAACAATACAATACGAAAATATGACTCAATTTTAACAATTACAAATGGAACTGACAAATATTTATAAACTTAAAAATCAAATCGTACGCTTTTGCTTCAATTTAATTCAAATTAAATTTATCTCCTCCTCAGACGAAGGGGCGGCCCATTGGAGTGATCTTCTGTTAAAGATTCGATCCATCGAACTCCCTTTCAGCTGAAGGTCTGGTCCTCTGGACTACGCCTCAGCGGAAGGTCTGGTCCCGTGGATCATCCTTCAGCCGAAGGTCCAGCCGATTGGACTGCTCTTCAGCCGTAGGTACTAGTTCATGGACTGCTCCTCAACTGGGAAAATTTTTCATCTAATACTCAAAATCGTTTAACTTAAAATTATAAATTTATTCTGTTAACTTAAAATAGACAGAACATTCATTTGACACAAAAAGAAGTTTGATGAAACAATATATGCAACCTTGACGTTATCACTATTTTCAATCGTCGTCTTGTGATAACATAAAATTGCTTAAATCGCGGGTGGCTTGTCTGACTTGTTCTGGATATTGTTTGGCATTTGAATTTTGGGCGATTAAAATTTTTGAATTTTGGGCGATGAAAATAACGTTTTAGCATTACAAAAACCACCCACCAAAACCAGTAAATACAGGACGAATCGCCTGGAAACTGCCGAGTTTTAGAATTTTATGGTTTTTATTTCAGAGAATGATTGAATTTTGTATTAATATCTTAGTTTTAGCTCAACGGAAACGGATACAGTTCTGGACTAACGATATACAATTGGAATACAAGGCTTCAGCACTGATTTACTATGGCACTAAGGTCTGGGCATCTCCTTTAAAACGGTTAAATACGACCCTACTTGAGAATACGTTGTGAGAATGTTTTCTGAATGTTTCATATGTTACTTCCACAATCAAAGTTGTTGACGAAATGAAGTGGTTTAATTCAATGGTTCAATTCAGTACCAAACAAAGTGGTTCAATTCAATTCAATGGTTCAATTAAACTCAATTTAATACAATACGAAAAGGCTGGTTCAACAGAATACTAAATTATAACAATACAATACGAAAATATGACTCAATTTTAACAATTACAAATGGAACTGACAAATATTTATAAACTTAAAAATCAAATCGTACGCTTTTGCTTCAATTTAATTCAAATTAAATTTATCTCCTCCTCAGACGAAGGGGCGGCCCATTGGAGTGATCTTCTGTTAAAGGTTTGATCCATCGAACTCCCTTTCAGCTGAAGGTCTGGTCCTCTGGACTACGCCTCAGCGGAAGGTCTGGTCCCGTGGATCATCCTTCAGCCGAAGGTCCAGCCGATTGGACTGCTCTTCAGCCGTAGGTACTAGTTCATGGACTGCTCCTCAACTGGGAAAATTTTTCATCTAATACTCAAAATCGTTTAACTTAAAATTATAAATTTATTCCGTTAACTTAAAATAGACAGAACATTCATTTGACACAAAAAGAAGTTTGAAGAAACAATATATGCAACCTTCACGTTATCACTATTTTCAATCGTCGTCTTGTGATGACATAAAATTGCTTAAATCGCGGGTGGCTTGTCTGGCTTGTTCTGGATATTGCTGGGCATTTGAATTTTGGGCGATGAAAATTTTTGAATTTTGGGCGATGAAAATAACGTTTTAGCATTACAAAAACCACCCACCAAAACCAGTAAATACAGGACGAATCGCCTGGAAACTGCCGAGTTTTAGAATTTTATGGTTTTTATTTCAGAGAGTGATTGAATTTTGTATTAATATCTTAGTTTTAGCTCAACGGAAACGGATACAGTTCTGGACTAACGATATACAATTGGAATACAAGGCTTCAGCACTGATTTACTATGGCACTAAGGTCTGGGCATCTCCTTTAAAACGGTTAAAAACAACCCTACTTGAGCATGGGTTGTGAGAATGTTTTCTGAATGTTTCATATGTTACTTCCACAATCAAAGTTGTTGACGAAATGAAGTGGTTTAATTCAATGGTTCAATTCAGTACCAAATGAAGTGGTTCAATTCAATTCAATGGTTCAATTAAATTCAGTGTAATACAATACGAAAAAGCTGGTTCAACAGAATACTAAATTATAACAATACAATACGAAAAATGACTCAATTATAACAATTACAAATGGAACTGACAAATATTTATAAACTTAAAAATCAAATCGTACGCTTTTGCTTCAATTTAATTCAAATTAAATTTATCTCCTCCTCAGACGAAGGGGCGGCCCATTGGAGTGATCTTCTGTTAAAGGTTTGATCCATCGAACTCCCTTTCAGCTGAAGGTCTGGTCCTCTGGACTACGCCTGGTCTGAAGGTCTGGTCCCGTGGATCATCCTTCAGCCGAAGGTCCAGCCGACTGGACTGCTCTTCAGCCGTAGGTACTAGTTCATGGACTGCTCCTCAACCGTAGGTAGTTAAAAAAAGACTGCTGCTCAGCCGTAGGTAGTTAAAAACGGACAGCTCCTCAGCCGTAGGTATTTAAAAACGGACTGAAATTCGGATAAGCAGTCTGTAAAGTTCGGCTGAGCAGAATTTGCTCAGACTGTGAAAATGATCTGCTCAAATTAAATTCATAGTTGATTTTTTTTATCTGTATTTTTTTACTATGATCAGCGTAAAAAATGACATGAACACTACTACAGACTAATCAAACTCAGACAAAACAGTCCCATACAACCTTTAGAGCAAGCATTCTGATTGTATATATACTTAATTGATAGTAATTCATGATCTATCATTTACTAACACCGAGCACACATTTCAAATTTAACAAATTGGTTACTCATTTTGTATTGTTTTCATTGAAATATGTCTGAAACAATTTTACTATTTGATACTTTTTGTCTTTGAATTTTTTGTCTGTTCACATAAAACTTGAAATTAAGTGAAATCTACTCTCAAAATACAAATGAATGAGAGCTAAAAAATTGAGAAAGAATGTTCTAAGCAACTTGTTGCGATGTCTGGAATTGATTTTACACTTTTGTGTTGTAAAGCTTCAATTAAATTAAGATATTATCAATAGATCTCAACTCCTCCAATTGAAAAGGCAATCAATTGAAGAGAAGATTCAAATGACCAAAAACCTGCCCTTTACCCCAGCTTCTCAGCAGCTTCAGTGAATTGTACATTTGGAGAATAGAAGGGGGGCCTTAAATAGTACTGCTCAGCGACTTAATGCCCTCCGTGCTTTACGTGTTTATCCCGTTTTTGAGGACAAAAAGGATTGAACAAAAGTCGCATTAAAAAGACCACAGGACTAATATAGTGGCTACAAACTTTGTTTGAGAAGAAACCAAGAGAACCCCAATAAAAAGCTGTGATCGAAATCGCTATGCAGTTATTATGAAACGCCTATCGTAAAAAGAACTCCTCTCGAACGACAGATAGCTGGCTTTGTTTTTGCACGAAGGGGGTAGAGCGGTATTACCCTAGGATGGTAACAGTTTATTTACAGTCTTTTCGGTCGACAAAAAATGAGACCACTCAAGAGAACGGAAGAACAAGAAAGCATTCAAGCAAAACTTATCCATAAAAAGACACATACTTACAAAAAATGCTTCCAACTTCAAGAGCATTTAAAAAGAGTAACTCATCTGCGCCAAGTGAATTGCCTATATCACTGCGATGGTCACTATTGGCCCTCCATCCGTATCGCTTTTGATGACTGTTTTTGAAAAGTCTAAGCGTTCAGCCAGAAGAAGGGGAAAATTTGCACAAAAAAGGCTCAACAGTTGTTAAAAGAACGCAAATAATTGCATCAAATTTTGTTTAGGAGCAAATAACAAGAATTGGGCAATGATATAACCGAAAAATTTTCCACGAATACGAATCTTTTTCAGATGACAGCAAAAAATAACAAAGAATCCAATTTTCTGCTCTGCTAATATTAAGAAATGGGACAAGGTTGTGGTTGCAAGAAACTGCAAATCGAAAAGTCCAATATGCCGACTAGAGCAATCTCAAATAGTTCAGAAATAGGTTTAGGTGTAATAAAAATGAAGAGATAAATCAAACATAATTCGAGTAGATGTTACAGGAAAATCAAAATCACTTCAACATAGGGGAATGTTAAACAGAATACGCTAAATTGTATACAAATTACTGTTAGAAATGTTCGTTGATACCAAAACCGACAGTTCAAGCTGACATTCTATAACCAAATTGAGCGAGCCAATAGTTGGCCATGCAGCTCAGCCTGGTAACTTTTTGGTAACAGAGCTAAAAGTCTAGTATTCCATGTTTCACTGTCGAGTTTTCGGTGGCATCCAATGAGCAGTAAGCTAAATGTTAAAATTTTATATTGCCATATTGAAACATTTCTGCAAACGTTGTAAGCAATTGGAAAGCTAGACTACAGGAATTCCTCATATCTCGCAACATTCTCGAACTCCCATCAAACATTATGAGTTTGGCAGTTCGCCTGCTTGCCCGAAGCATATCACAATGGCTCGCAGCTTATTTGTTCAGTCCGTTTATGAGAGAACAAAATATAGTGCTGAGAACTCACTGAGTGTTTTGTTCGAATTTCCACTGTTGGTTTTTGAGAGTATCTGATGAAAACTGATTGAATTGTCCTAATCTATCCGTCGTTTTGATCAGCCGAGCGGAGATGAACTCTTGACTCCTGTAACACAGCAGCTCGACAAATCTTCAAACAAACGTTCCACAATACAAACATAGCCGACAAATTGCCCGAATATAGCCGCCATTGACCCCATTGACTGATGTTGGTATTGAACCAGAAGGGAACAAAAAGGGAAAAATTGACGAAAATCTATTTTTAAATTGTTTTCCAAGCATAAAAAACTCATTTGATCAGCAGTTTCATTAGATTTGATAAATATTCTGGACAACAAACGTAATAATAATAGCAGTTAGACTAAACTCTAATGAACTTTGATATCAAAATGCACTTGGTTTTAAACATTAAATCTTAACGCCCGGTCTTAATTGATTTATCCTGTTTCTTCGCCTCTTTAGCCTGCAACCTAATCAAGTAAATCCACTATCTGAGTTTTAAAATCTATTAAGTTGAAATAGCGAGTGAGATAATTCAGAAATTAAAAGCGAAAGTGAAGACTTATGTAAAACGAATTAAGAAACATGGCAGAACCAGTCCTGGACTACAATTCAAAGAACTGAAGCAACTGAAAATAACGTTATCAGCCACCTTTAAAGAACAGCCACCGATAACAAACAAATCAAATATCAAAACGTCCAGGAAAAAAAACAAAGACAATTGATAAAACAAATTTATTTCATTACGAAGTTTTATTCTCAACAAGGTCAACTTTAAAAGAAATTTACATAATGAGAAATTGGACAGCAAACTACAACTTTATAGAAAACAACTGCAGACACAGTACAAGGCGGCTCGTTAATGTGCGTTCGCACATGATGTTCCGACCCGAGCTCATCTACATTTTTGACTAAAATGTCAACCAAATCAAGAGATAACAAAAATAGATGTTTGAGTTTAAAACAATCGTTACACATTCTATCTACTAATTGAATTACTAATGCCATGCTTCATTACAGCACCAACGTGACCTGACATTGAAGAGACTAGAAAAAAATAGCACCAACAAAATTTTGGCGGCAAAAAATGAATATCTAAATTTAAAAGCACCTGGTAACAACGTCAAAATGCAGTCAGATAAAACCTTAACTACACAAGTTTACCTTTTACTAACTATACAGCAGATGAAAAGTTTTCTTAACGAGACTAGGTAACAAGCCGACAAAAAGAACGAACAGTGAGGCGAAACTTAAATATTAATCAACATTTTTTGCACCAAGAAAATTCAAAAATCTTAAAAAACATTGGTTTTTAATAAAAAAATCCTTGATAAATTACTAAAAAGTCATTACAAAACCAAAAGCACCCGTCTGTGGTCAGACTATGCCATAGAAACAAACTAAAGAGAAACTCAAAAAATTACAAACGATTTGCGAAAACACAAACCTTTGCTACCATTAAAATCAATACCTATCATCTGAATATGTATTTTTAATTCAGTTGTTATTTCTGCTATTTCAGTTGAAGGATTTATACTGAAAGATTAAATAAGTTTACTTGGGCCACATTTAAAAACCATTGGGATCTGTTATTACGCGATTGTTCTGAAGGAAGAGAAAAAGAAACGCAAAAAATGGCCATTCAATAAACGTTCAGAAAAACGAAACAACAGTGGCACATAATATCAATATATATATGTTATTTCTTGAAATACACGAAATTCGATGGGACATCTGATTGATGAATAGAAGTTAAATTTGACGAAAGGAACCTATTCGCTATATACTGAATGTTTCGAGCAACATCATTCATTCAGTCCTCAATTACAAGCCTATGAGATCTGTGAGCAATTTACGGCTACCTAAAGAACAAAAACAGCGAATTCAGGAAAAAAAATTGAGCGACAAAAGGGTCGAAGGCATTAAAAAAATGAACTTTTCACTAAACACTCTTCAATTTTAAATTAATTTTTCAGGAGCAATGGGAAAACCTTTTTTATCAATATAATTTCAAAAAATCAACAAATATAAACAAATACATTAGACGCACGAAAATTGCGGGAAAACACGTATTATCAACGCCATTAAATTCATTAGCCTTCAACGGAAGCCAGTATATACAATAAATGATGCCTCGAGGGGACAATAAGTTTTTTTGCCAATCGTATTTCATCAATAAGACCTTACAACAAGTTAATGACTATGAAAACAACAACAGAGAGAGGCAAAAACCACAAATTCAGTAGAAAAGTGCCTGAAGAAAATGTCGAAGCAACTCAAATCATTAGCTCTTCCCTGAAAACTTTATTTATGATCCGTTGAACTTCTTCCCTAAACCAATAGGGACTCTCAGCAGTAAGATGATGTGATAAGATTTCAAAAGGATCGAAAAACAAAATAAAGTACCCAAAAAAAATATGAATTCTCGTGGCATTGATGTTTTAAAACTAATAGGTAGAAGATAAAATCGCTAACCAGATTAATTTTGGCTATAGTAGAACGGAAATGGATTCTGTTAGAACCAACAATGACCAAGAGTATTCACGAAAAAAAATTAGGAATGGTTGAATTTCAAAAAAGTTTCGAAAAATTATTTTTAAACCCTTAACAGCCAGTAAACTCAATCTTTCATCGGAGCTCAATGACGATGCTCAGATATAACCCATAGGGAGGAAAATGATGTCTGTCATGCATAGATAGTTAAAAAGACATCACAATAAGTCTTATGACAGAAAACAATAACAAAAACAGCAAAAACTAAAATTCAGTAGAAAAATGCGAGAAGAAAGTGTCGAAGACAATTAAACCATTAGCTATTCTCTGAAAACTTTCTCTGTGATCCACTGAACGTCCTCTCTAAGCCAATTGGATTACAATAATCTTTGGATAATGTGATAAAGAGTTCAAAAGTGACCAATAATTCAAAAAATCCAAAAAAAAAATTTAAAAAAATTGAAATCTTTGTCATTGAAGTCATATAACCAATAGCTAGAAGATAAAACAGCTAAACAGAATATTTTTAGTCGCAGTAAAAAGCAAGTGGGTCCAGTCAATACTGAAACTCACTAACAGTTCAAGAAAAATTTAGGAATTGTTATTGTTCAAATAAAATTTTCGAAAAATGATTTTTATTTTAACAGACATTAAATTCAATAGCTTTCAACGGAAGTCAATAAAAACGCTCAAAGATGCCCCGGTGGCAGTAAATTTATGTTTGTCATGCATAGGTATTCATTATGAGATCACAGTAAGTATAATGACTATTAAAACAACAAAAAAAAAACAGGAGAAAACCAAAAAATCAGTAGAAAAGTGCAAGAAGAACGTGTCGAAGCCATTTAAACCATAAATTTTTGTTTAAAATTTTTATTGGCCATCCACAGAACATCGTTTTTAAGCTAATGGGAACTGTCAATATTTGGATAATGTGATAAGATTTCAAAAGTAACCAATAATACGTAAAAATCCAAAAAAAATTTTAAAAAATTGAAATTTTTTGTCATTGAAGTCATATAACCAATAGATAGAAGATAAAACCGCTAACCAGTTTAATTTTGGTTGCAGTAGGAAGGAAGAGGGTGCTCTCACCCCTGGACTGACTTACAATTCACTATAATAAGATTATGATTCTTTAATATTCAAAAAAAAATTCGAAAAATTATTTTTTAAGTCTTAACAGCCATTAGCCGCCCCCTCAATGAAATAGACATGTTCACTTAATGCTCATTATGGAACATATTGCACTGTTAGTCAATGAATCCCTACCACAGGACTCCAAAAAAAAATAGTAAAACTTCAAAAAGAAATTCAAAATTTCATTCAAAATTACGAAAACTCAGAATCGAAGCCAAAAAAAAACATGAGCAATTCCTTGAAAACGACGTTTTTTGTTCATTGCGCTTCATTCGACTATAAAGGAGTTTTGTCATTAATAGAACGTCGATATAAAATGTGACTTGTCTCTAGGTGACTTAAAAAAGCAAAAAAGAGAAAAGTTTTATTAAAAAAAGGGCTCTCAATTAGAGTTCGATTTTTTTTTGATAGTGAACTTCCCTATGAGACCAGAACTAGTCTTTCTATCGCCTTGCATTCAACTTTTACGAACTCAAAATTTATTCTTTTTATAGAAATTTGAATTAATGTTTTCGTAAAAAAGATCTTAGTTTGAAGAAAATTGTACTAAAAGTGAACAATCATGCTAAAGATCCCATTGTTCACACAAAACTTCAATCCTCGATAACTCCTCGAAAAAAACGAAATTCAAAAAAATCTTTTTACTTTTGAATTCTACGCTGGACCAGCTTTTTAATGATACCACTCACATTTCTCTACGACGAATATATCGATCGGCCAAAATTCACTGAACAAAAAAAAAAACCCATTTGAGTATATAGTTCCTTCCCCCACAAGTGGGGTCGGAACAATAAGGAAAACACAGACAATAGGAAAACAAAAAGAATTTTACGAAGGTCATTGAAGTCAGTCAACAAAATAAAACGATTAACCACGCGCACATAAAGCTTGCAATCTTCAACATTTATTGCACCATCTATCAATAGAAAGCATATATAATTCTTAATGAAGACAATCAATTGGGGTACCATGATGCAAATGAAGGCAACAATCAAAAGTTCAAAAACTGTCGATACCAAATGCTGTCAAAGCCAATTGAATTGTAAGAATTGATCTTAAATCATTCAGACGACCCAATAATACTTAATTGGAGTGCAAATAAGACCTATGATTAATGAGAGTAACCGGCAAGACAATACAAAACAATTAAAACAACAATCATTACAAAAATTTTTTGAACGAAAGCCGTGTCCGTAGTCGTGAAAACTGTCAGATATGAAAGAAAACTATTTAAAAAGATTCAATATCGATTTGAGAGCATAGAGATCTGCCAATATTTAAACTAAGCGGCATAACAAAAACAACTACAAGAACTCGCTAAATAAAAAAATAAGATCTTTTGACAGATCAACAAAAAACTACAAAGAGGGGGCGAAATCTAAAAAAAACTGTTTTTGAAAGTAAGTGGCGTCAAAGTAGTGAAAAATCTAAGATATGAATAAAAACTTTTAAAATAATTTATATGGGGCACATAATAGAGCCACTTAGAGCTGTCAAAATAAAGATAATTGACAACACAAAAGATGGAAAAATCCAAAAAAAGATTTTCGAACAGTTTCGGTCGTTAAAACCATTAAAATAAACTCAAATCAGTAAATTAAATTAACGCCATTGAGACCAACTATTGATGAGACTTAATAACAAAATAAAAACATTTGTCTGTTGCGGAATTTAAAACGACTGCAACTACGCAATGGTAAACACCCGTATTGTCAATATGACGCACAAAAATTGCTTTTAAAAATCAAGAATGTATTTAAACACTATTTTATCAGTTCGCTTTCAAGTGCACTTTGAAAAATGCCCGTTGAACTGATCTTAAAAAAGAGACAGAGCACCAATAGAATTCAAACTTTAAATTGTAAAAAAACATGGTAAGACCTGAAAAACAAGCCAAAGAACGAATAAAACGAATATCTAAACATCAATCACGTCATAGTTAATAAAATTTATAACGATACATTCAGGAAAACGATCAAAAAAGAGAAAAATTGTGTGAAAGAATAACTTTGAATTCTCCTTTTTTTAAGTAAGCCATTAGTGTCAAAGTCTTTTAAGCCGATAAGAAATTCCGGATCTTTACGCACCCCCTGTTTCCGAGCACGTGTCATATGCACCCATTAACTTGGAGGGGTGGCAAACGTAAAAGATCACAAAATCTGACTTAGTTTTCACAATACGCTCCCTTTAACAAACTTTACACAACACGCGTACACAAAATTTGAAGAAAACCGAAGTAGTTGGGGATGAAAAATGAATTTAACTCGGGGCTTAGAAATAGTGCCAGAGTCATTAAATTACGCACCAATACAAAAAAAACCATAGCCACGTCAAACTATCTGCCGTCAGAAAGCACATTGCAAATGAGACTTCTAATTAATAAAACTACCCGAAAAGACAAAAGGAATTTAAAGTCATTAAAACTGTTTGTTCTGAACTGAAACCACTTCAATTATGTCAATCAATTAAGTTTAATCATAAAGAATCAAAAACAACTGTCTCACAAAAACAGATTTAATCAAGGAATTAATTTGAAATGAAAAAAGCGCGTCAGACGAATAAACAAAAACATAGCAGGACAAGTCCTAATCTACAATTCAAACTAGTTTCATTGACTAAACAAAAAACTAAACAAGAATGGACTATGGATGGATTGGAACACCATTTTGAAAAAAAATCCGAAGAACAGTAAAAAAAAGTGAAATTGCCGTATGTAAACAAAAAAACACAAGCGAGACAGTAAATTTTTGTTCACACACGGTATTCTCACTCGGCTTTAAAACTCTAGCGAAAAAATTTGTGCGACAAATTCGCTCGCTTTTTCTATCCACTTCCTGTTTCGGCCTGCCCAAAATCATCACTTCAATTTGACAACAAATATCATGAAAAAGTGTGACAATATCTTATCAAAAGACAGCTCCCCAAAAGAAATCGAATTCTTTTAATTGCAAAAACATAGCTCGAAGATTTTTCCGACTCGGAGAGCTGTCTCTGCCAATAAACTGTCACGTCGATAAAGTAGTACCCACCTATAGGCATTTTAAAAGATATTTGAAGAATATTCACGAAAGAAGCACTTTAAAACAATTCACGAAAGAAGCACTTTAAAACCAACTAGAAAAATAAAAAAAAGTTTTAATAGTACACGGGCAAAAAAAGCCAAGGATGAGTTTCTTTAGGCAACAAAGAGCATAGAAATGCTTGCAAAACAAAAGGCAAGTCATAATAAGCTAAGAAACTTGTCTAAGATTCTAGAAAAAACCCGACGAACTGCAAGAAAATTTAAAAATATTTCTCGTTTTTGTCATACTTCAACAAAAAAAGTTTTACACCAACAAAACTGTAATCACTTGGTATCTAAACACTCCTTAAATAATAGACTTCTTTTCAAATCCAACTTAAAGCAGTAACACAAACTAATAGGCGAAAAATCGCTAAAATTTGCCAATCAGGAGTAGCTTCGAAATGGACCTCCACCGAGGAAACCTTCCGCAAGGAAGCTCAGATCACTAAATAGTTTACAGAGAGGGCCGTATAGGAATAGTGAATTATTGAACCTCAACCAAAAACTATTAACAAAAAACTGTTTGAAAAAGCCGAATGTGGACAAATCGCTCCCCCAGAGAATTTTTCCACACTTGTTTCTCACATTCCCGAAAACAGTGGTATGAACAAAAACCACTGTTTTACCTCCACTCTTCAATTTTTCTCAGCAACCAAATAACTCCTACGCGTTTCATTTCCTTTTTCAAAACTCACCTCAATAAAATTCATTAAAAACACCAGGAGTCGTAAAAAAACCAGAAACACCGCAATCTAGCTATGCTCAGTTACGCAGCTATAAAAAGACACGGACATACATCCACGAAGACATCACAAAAGTGGTGACCTCAATACTTTTAAAATAACTACAATGCTTTCCTTTTGAGTCCCTCCATGTCGTCCTGATTGACAAGTGCAGAAACTTTAGCAGCCACACTCGTGTCTCCCAACTGGTCCATTCCCATCATAGAGGCCGAAAGAGACGCCGAAAGAGTCGTTGCCCCACTAGCCTCCAAACCCCCACCAACTCCCGCATACAGAGCAGAACTGCTTTCTCTATCTTACCGGTGCTTGTAATTCACTCCCTTTTTCTTAGAAGATCACGACAGTGTTACGGCAACTGAGCGCAATTATAATCAGTTATGTATATAGTACAATACTATGCCTATATTTAAAAAAAATGCTTCAGACAAACATTGTCAACATCACCAAACCAGATATCTGATTATTTCTTTCAAATCCTTGAGTGATTTACACTATTGTGGGGAATCAGAGCATTACATAAATCTACTCAGGAGTTTATTTGAAGGCGAGAGAAAACAGTTAGCCAGCCTCTTCTGTATCGTCTACATGATGTCCACTACGACTGATCTCTGGAAAACTATTCATTGGCCTCATTTCAACATCTGAATTAAAAATCAAACCTCAGGGATCCAGCTGGTTTACACAAAAACTACGATTGATCTCTCGCATAGTCAACTAGGAGGTTTATTTCAAAGCTGTCACAGAAGTCCTCCTTCTATACCTTGAACTTTTTCAACAGTTTTCAACAGTTAAAAATATTTTATCCAAAACACTATATTCACATATAAACTCTATATTCTAAATAGCACTGCTTCATCATAGGGGGCTCCTAAACTACTGGCTTGAATCTGAGATGCCTTCAGAGAGTTTCAAAGTCTCGTGTTTCTTTACTTACTTATATACTGTTACATTTGCCAGATTTCCATCCATTTCAGCAGAACAGAAAAATCAGAATGTATAAATTTAGTCATTTTTAAGCTGATAAAAACCTGCAACACACTTTCGTACAGAGCCCGTTCACGTTAGATGACGTTGAATAATCTTTCATTAAAAGGACACAAAATGTGCGCTTTGCAATGTTATACAAGCAAAATCGTTGCACTAGTGTCATTAGATCAGAATAGTAATATCCGATTTTTTTCATTTCAACTGACTTCTCTCAAAAAGATTTTATGGCACAGCAAAAATAGAAAATCCCCTTAAAATTTCTGAAACTAAACCCGTTTAATGATTACAAACACAGTCCCTCGTTCTCTTAAGTAAATGACAACAATTAGCCAATAACTAAAACCTCAAGTCTTTTTAAACAAACAACCATTTTTCAAAAATTGTGAAAAACTTTTGACAAAAAACTACTGTTTAGCTTTTCTGACTACCTGAAATTTTTACAAAGAAAATTTGATAACAAAAGAATATGAGTTTTCACAGACACGTAGTTTTTAAATTTATGCCCTTGCAAATTCAAAGAATCGGCCATATTAATGCAGCATGCAAATCCATGAAACCTTTAAACACTCATCTGGTTTTCAAAATTGACAAAAAGATAATTGATTTGCGGCACAATAAAACAAAAAAAAATGCCTACAGCAAGAATTTCAAAATTATTGCATGGAATACGAGAAAAATACTAACGACTAAAATAGGATGAATTGCAACGACTTATGGGCGATCAATTTTGTTACAACCTGAGTAAACTGCTTCCGATAATGATGGGGAGGTGGTATACGCGAGGCACCAGTAGGTTCTTTATTTTTCAAATGTTTATAGTGCTAACAGAGGTCATTAGTAACAATTTGGTAAAGCGAACAGTGAAGGAGAGTAAATCGGCGCGCTCTTCATTTAACTAATAGTAGTGAAATGCCACCACATGGGTTCCACTGCTTAAGGTTTTGAATAAGAGATCAAATTAGATAAGGCTGAAATCAAAACTTCAAGAGTGTAAAAATTCACTCGAAAAGTTGAAACAACACGCTCAAGCAAAAACTGCATAAAGACGCAGCGACTACAACAATTGCTTCAAACTTGTTGGAGAGCAAGTAAAAGAATTTCAGCGAAGTAAAAATGAAATCAATGCAATGATTGTTTTCTTTAAAATGTCAATAATTAATTGTTTTTTTTTCTCAAAAAAGACTCTGGATTAATTAGTTTTCTTCATCATTCAAAAAACTTTCGGCGCACGGATCTAAAAGCATTTTTACTTTATTGCAAAATAACGGTCTATGGGACCATTTAACTTTCAATGCAATTAAATCCCAAAGAAACCTCGCCGGCTTAAGGAGGAGGAATTGTTATCAACAGACAGCAAATATCTGTTGACAAGCTTATTAATAACAATGGCCTCTAGTCGTAGCTAACAAATTAAATCAAAAACTATTAAACGCAAACCGTATTCTATCTTTAAAAATCAGATGGCGCTTTAAAATTGGGAAACTGTTACGATTAATATGCGTGTAGCCAATTTATTGCTGCAAACGGTGTCTGAGAGCAATAAAAAACTAACGAAAATGGAACTTTTGATATCACACTGAGATAGATGAAAATTTTCAAAAGCTAGATACAGATCAGACCATTTTTAAAACCTAGATGCATATATAGCAATGAATTTTCAAAACCTCGATGCAGATATAGCAATGAATAAAACAATATATTGAATAACGTTAAAAAGTTACATTTTAGTACTCAGGTTAGGTTCTACATATCATTTTTCTGTTTCATTACCTTTTTATCTGCTTTCATAATTTTCCCTCACGCTTTTTAACTTCCAGTCAATTTTTACTTGTCATTAGAATCATCGGTAATAGTCAATTTTGCTTGGTTATATTAGCTTCAATAGGGTTCAGCTTTTCAATAGATTTCTTTTTTATCGTTTGTCACTGGTTGATTTTTGCACCCATTACTTAAAGTGTTATTGAGTACAATTTTTCGTTTTCTTTTGAAGCTCAAATGACAGGTGTTTGAAGAAGTACAATTCATAATTATAAGGTTCCAGAACGACTCAGGAATCTTAACCAGTTCATATGGCACTGGTGACTATCGGAAGAGGATAGCAAGGCCTGCTTTAGCCTCGAAGTTCTGGAGACTTAAGACAATCGGTTTTGGGTTGCTAATGGGACGCAGAAAAGCTGAAGGACATAAGGACGCATGTGAACAAATTTGCTAAGAAATTTTTACGTCGTTTGAATTTATTTTTAAGCCCTAATGAGATGCTTATCCCTTCACGCGTATTAAAATATTAAGTATAATAGTTTTAGCCAATTCAGTACAAATAGCAAATAGTTGAGTTTATCATTGCCAGGAATAAGTCATGCGTTTGCTTCTCTTTTACAAAGGACTCTCTAAATGAAAGAGGAGACTCGGTAATGCTCATCCACATTTGGCATAAATGTCAACCAAATGAGGAACAGATAGAAAACCCCCAACAATTCAAATATTTTTCAAAAAAATGTGTAACAAAAAGATCGCCTCAAACTCAAATATCTCAGTGGAGTAAAAATACCGCATTAGATTGATGAGATCAGCCATTATTAAGAAAGCAAGTCAAGACGAACAATAAAATCAAACACCAATAACAACAAACATTAATGATATTAAAAACTTTGTTCACTTAAAAAAAAACTTATTAACAATGTCAACAAAGCGTAAGATAAAACTTAGAATAAACAAAATAACTTTTACTTCAATAGAAACGATACGAGACCACTCCAGAATAAGTCTCGGTAATAATTATACAAAAATAAAACAAAACGAACAGCAAAGTAAAAAAAATCGCTTTAAAAAATATATAAATTTCAAAGAAATGAAAAGCATTAGATAGCAATTGAAAACATCCATCATATTTGTAAACACATACTTCTCTATACGAGCGCACTAGGAGCTCCCGTTATTCAATTTATTATGCGGTTGCAAAAAGAACAACAACTAGAGACAAATAAAAATTCAATTAAAACTTGAGACAAAACGCTGTCGAAGCCGTAAAGCCAAATTTGGCCCTTCAAAATATACTCAGTTGAGCCTTCCTCGAACGCAAAAATAAGGTATGCGGCCTGTCATTAATGAGTAATAGGCCTGTCATAAATAGGTAAAAATTAGAAAAAAAAATCAAGTGGTACTTTTGCGACTTTGAAGACATTTATTTTCAAAGTCATGAAAGTCATCAGCTACAAAATGAAATAATTAAATACGTTTGTTTATTCGTCCAAAGGAAGCGCTTGAGACCTGTAGTTATTTAGAATATGTCTTACGTTTACATAAAGAACGTCAAATATAAATAAAAATCAAAAATTAGTTTACCTTTTTGCGAAAAGCCCGTGTCGAAGCCAGTAAATTCATTACGAATTCTTTAAAAACATTAGATGTTGTACACTTGCACCTTCCCTCGACAACAGAGATGTCATATTTTTCCTGAAATTAACGAGTCTAGGTAGCTCTAGGTAAGAAAACCAAAAATTTAGTATGGGAACTGTCAAAAATTTGGTAATGTGACAAAATGAGAAAAAACGGTGAAAAAAAGCGCCAATGACTAAAAATCAGAATCAAAAAATTTTGTGAAATCTAGTAGTATCAAAGACAGAAAACCCTAACTTAAAGCGTAAAACCACAACAAAATTTAATTTGAATTCGGTAGAAAGAAGAGGAAGAAGAAGAAGCATTCTTTTTTTTCTGACATTAAGCTACAAATAGACCAAATTGAGAGAAAAACAGTAGCAACGTTCAATGACCCATTGTGTTTTTTAAAAAATCAAACACTTTTAAAAGTCAAAACGTGCACAATCTTTCGAGTGAAGAAGCTATACAAAAAACTTTCGAACTGGTAAGGAAGCCATTTAGACCTATCAACAGTGAGCTTTGATTTGAAACGTTCTGTTCTTTAATTAACAAAAAAAGATCAAAATTTTTTAAAGACCAACTGAATACAACTGATTGTTTCAAGTGTCATAGATCTAGATAATTTGTTAGTTAAAAGACCAAAAATAGATGCTGCGTTTTTGAAAATCAGAGTGCAGTTAGCAAAAAACGGCAAAAATTTAATTCTAGACTACTCTCAATGGAAGTAGAAGCAAGACTAGCTCCCTTTGTAGTTTACAAAGATTGTGTTTGTTGTTTGTTTTTGGGTGTGCACTACGGGCAAATTTTATCAAAGGGATCTAAAGTAGCTTATTTCGGGCAATTTTTGATGAAAAATGCTGAATTTTGAAATACGTAGCCAAAATTTTAGCCAAAAAATTATATCAAAATAGTCATCAATACTATTTTGTCTTTAAAAATAAAGCCAGCAGTACTATTGTTAACAATTTTTACATTTTTTTTTACAATTTTTACATAAAAATGACGCAAATCGGTCTAATATTCACAAAAATTCAAACCCCGATAACTCGCTCTCTAAAACAAATTCAAAAAAATCTTTTTTTCGTTCAATATTCTACGCTGGACGGGCTTTTTAATGACGCCACTTACAACTCTCTACGATCAAAATATCGATCGACCAAAATTGTCTGAACAAAAAAACTCATTTGAGTATATAGTTCCGTGTTTAATTTTATCAACTTAAGAATGAAGATCTAGTCTGACTTATTGGCACGCACAATTAAAATTTGCCACAGGCCTCTCTGAGAATGTTACAAAAAAGTTGAAAATCAAATATCTAAATTAAAATTCTGTTCCCTACAAAAATATCATATCAACAGCCACATGATAAACATTATAATTTATTGTTATTTACAAGTAAGCCAGCCACCAATGAACATTCAAGACAGGTTAGTGAATAGATATATTATAACTCAAACATAAAATAAACTTATCAGGTTATGCTTTCAATGCTAAAACTAAGCAGTTTTTGACGGCAATTATAAACTTTTGCACCCTTTGACAGAAATCAGCAAAACAGCGTCAAATCAAGCTTCCAAATCGCTATCGTCATCACCTTCGTTTTGTAACAAAACAAAAGCGTTTTTTCCACTTTGTTTCAGCCCGTTGATTGTTCTACTGTTTGAAGCAGATTTGTCACTTGGAAGGTCTTTAGGCAACGCAGACGATGAGGAAGAACTGGAACTCTGGCTATTCTGTCGACAGCGAACCAGAGAGAACACGATGAGAAGTGCCACGATTAAGAGAAGGAAGTAACTAGTGTGCACCAAATGCATGTTGATCAGACTCTGGTCACCCTGAAAAAAAAACAAGTCTAAATAATTTCAACTGTCCAATTTAATCGATGAGATCTCAGAAACAGTTGCTCTATATTTAAATTTTAACCTCATCGTTACGAATTTAATTTTGCATGATTGTGACATTTAAGGTTCTTCGGTTATCAAGATCTACGCCCTTCATAGAAGAACGCAATTCTGATCAATCATAAATTGCTCTCCTAATGGGGGGGGGGGGTTGTCGCACACTTTTACACACATTTGGTTTCTGCCAAAATATTTTCCCCCATTTGGTTATGCCATGCAACCAAAGTGGTTACGCCTTCGAACCAGAAAATTGAAATTTCTGACGCGTAGGTTCGAATCGAGTTGGGGGAAATATTTTGGCACAAATGTGTCAAAAAGTGGGCCACAGACCCCGCATTTCTTCCTACTGATATCACAGCCCCTACGTGTAAAAGTCAATAGATCAGAATTGAGCAAAAACAATGGAATTCGAATACATTTTTCTGAAATATGCTTTTCAAATTAGTCGTGCTCAAGATCTAATGTTCATTCTCAATTAAACACTCTGAGTCAGTCACACTTACCATTGACAAGAATGCCGTCAGATCGATATCAAACTTGTGATAGATGTCAACTACATAGAACTCAAGGCCCATTCCTCCTCCACTCGAAGGATCAGAATCCACAGTCACTGGTCTCTTTGTGGTAGTCCACAGCGAGTGAGGTGACTTGCCGCAAGTTGAGTTACTTCGTCTCTTCGGTACGAAGAGCATATTCGTTTTACCATTCGTGGATTCTTCTTTTACGTTCAAAATTTGATCCAAAGCTTCGCTAATCAACTTGCTAGTCTTTTTCTGGCCATTTTTGTCGTCTTGAAAACAGAGTTCGGGCCTAAAGAATACGTGACAGCAATTAGTACAGCTCTTTTCATAAAACGTTATTAATCAAAACAATTTCAAGACATTAAATTACTCCTTAACATCCCTTTAGCAAGCATAGCCTGCCGATTGTCAAAATAGCAGCAAAATACTTGCTTGTCTGCAGCACAGAGATAAGGACAGATACAGTACTGAATCGTTGAAGTTGTATATCAAAAGATAAACCATCTCAAAGAAGTCTTTTTAAAAAGAAAATCCAATTTCTAGACTCATTCAAATGAAATCAATCATTTCTTTTCTCAGTCAATATCGACTGATCGATATATTCAAATCGATATCAGAACATCAGATCAATGAAAGCGAGCTAGAATGCCGTCGCATGCTTAGCTTGAGTAATTTATTTACGCTAACTTAGGTTAAACTTTCAGTGCGTGACACATTCTTCGCGATAAATAGTTGTCATCAACGTTAACCTTAACTCTTTAATCACAGAATTTGAAAATAGAAAGATTATCTTTAATCACATATTACGATGGCAAGAGATGCTCATTATGGATGACGTAATTCATTTTGGTGGCACTGGAGTCAACCTTGAAGGACATCATAGCTGCAGTTGAAGCCGACAAAAAGAAAGGCAGTAAGATTTCAAAAGCAAATTAAAGACGCTGAAAGGTTTGAACGATTTTTAAATTTATATAACGGCAGAAACAATCGCCTGCGTGAGTTGAAACAATAGAGCAGCAAGGATTCCATCGTTCTCACCTTCCGATTGAAGGAATTCAGAATCTTTCTCTAAACATTAAAAAAAACCGACAACTCGAAACTTGATATGAAGGATGAAATTCTCAAAGTTTTCCCTGTTATTCCGACAAAGCTACTGAAACCGGATCCATAAAAATTTTTTATCCCAAATATCCGATGCAACAAACAAATGAAAAATTGTGCAAAAGAAAAATTGTAACTTTCCAGAACAAAGGCCTCGTTTCAGCGTAGTGCTATCTATCATCTTGATGAACCCGCACAATAGTGTAAACAAGATTATGGTTCCGGAGAAAGTGCAGAAGAGGTAAATGGCTCAAAAATCCTGTTCTAAAAAACAAACCAGAAAACCCTCGTAAATTTATTGCAAATTCGTTGAAACGCAACTCACAACACTTTCTCAGAGTGACGAACAGCTGCAATCAGCTGAGTGACGAAATGCAGCAAAAACAGCTGAAACCAATGGTAACAAATGTTGTTCTTGAAATGAAATGACTTATTGGTGAAATAAGTCAAAATCCCAAGAGTTTTATGAACAAATTATTGAAGGAGATAAATCCCAATCAGT
The DNA here is from genome assembly GCF_964194025.1 of Convolutriloba macropyga. Lineage (NCBI taxonomy): Eukaryota > Metazoa > Xenacoelomorpha > Acoela > Convolutidae > Convolutriloba > Convolutriloba macropyga. The sequence continues at coordinate 69,717,222 of NC_134470.1, forward strand.
GAGTGAATACCTAGCTGAGAATAATGATTATGCTGCACACCGATTTAATTTTAAAACCGCCAAGTAGTTTCAATTTTAGTAATGCAAACATGCTCACCAATTATAGACCCAATTCTTAAGTTCATCTCATTGGCAAAATTTTCGAGAAAAGCCTTAAAACTAGAGTAATGTCTTTATTTTCAAAAAAACGAACTGTCTAAGAACCAATTTGATGATCAATTTTTCTATGATCACGAGTAGATGTTATCATCTAGAAGTTAGAACGTCTGCAGTTTAATCTGGTAATATTGTCTCACTGTATGTTTCTAGGCCTATCAAAACCCGTTGAGTTCCTTGATGTCCAATCTGCTCTTCTGCTCTTTCTCATTTATATGAACAACCTTGTAATAGTAGCAAAAGAAAAAAGGACAGATCTTTGATGACGAAACAAATATGGTTTGCACGTACAAAAAAATACATAGCTGAACGGCAGATCGACGTGGCTGGAAACTGACAAGTTAAGGCCGGGCATTCAAAAACCGCAATTCATTGTATTTGGTTCCAAGAGTCCCGTGAAAAACAAAAAAACTTAGAATGAGCAAATAAGCAAATAATGAAAAAGCAAAAGTCTGTGCAATACTCGGGGTAACAAAGTCGATATCAACTTTACATTTCATCATCGCACCTTGCAATTGGCAAAAATGTAATCATTATATTTTTTAATCAAAATTATTTCAGTAGAAAATTGCGACAAAATATTTTCAATCGGCATGAGGTCGTATTTAAGTTCCCAAAACAGAAAGTAAGATTCTGTAGATTGCAAAACAAAAATGCAAAATGCTCGCATAATGAATGGCATACATCAGAGCGTTTGAAGCTACTTTCAAAAGTTACCAGCAAAGAAAACGCCAGCAAAACGACTAGTGCTTCCTTAATCGTTAGAGAAATAGCGAGATCACTTGATGAAGAAACGAATAACAACAATACCCTTTAAAGAAGTTAACAAAAGTTAAAGAAGTAGAAAACTAGTACAAAACGCATAACCAATCAAAATGATAATTTCCAACGCTCTGTGCAAAATTTGATAATAATACAAATAAAATTTCAAAGATTGCACGAACATTAAGCTAAACGAAATACAGCTTTCATTTCTAGCTTCTAAATAACTTAATTTTTCATTGCTAGTGTACTATCTAACCTGGTTTCTTAGATTTTGGTTTTTCTAGATAAACAATGCCTGGCTTTTTGTTGGAATTAATTTGGCTACCAGTCTTTATGTCAGAATTTCCATCGAAATATTATTTTAAACACAATCAGATATGAAGGATGATTTGAACAGGTATAAAGGATGCTCAAACAGTCAAAATGCCTCCTAGCATTCGTTCGGTAAGGCGCTAATCGAATACTAAATTTAAACAAGGAGGCGTTCGCAACTAAATTTAATCAGTAATGTGCGTTCGCACATAAGGTTCCGAACCCGCATATCCACAAGTTTGACTTGATTGTCGAACAAATGAGGAAGAGATAGAAAACTTTCAAAAATTCGCATAGATTGATCAACAATAATTGGTGTATGAATCAAAAAATTGCCTCCAACAAAAATCACTTCTTAAAGTAATAAATGCCGCGTTAGTCGGCCAATGAGAATTGTCATTAATAAGACTATGAGACAAGACACACAAAAACTCAAATAACAACAAGCATTTACATCCAAAACAATTCCTTTTTGAAAAACTAAATAAAAACAAAATCAAAAAAATTAAAAAACAAAGTTTCAAAAAATCTATATTAAACAAAGTAGCTTGGTTTTTCCTAGGAAAAATATGGGGGGGACCAGTCTTTGATGACAATCGGTAAAAAGCAGACAAAAAAGAACAAAAAGGACGAAGTTACAAAAAAAGCATTTGTCTTCTCGAAAACAAATAGTTTAATAAAATCCATTGGATACCAATTCAAAACTTTAAATAGATTTATTTTCGTTCTTACTAACAATTAAAGACATTGAGACCTGTCCGTTTCCAGAATATGTCGCACGTCTACAAATATAAACGAAAAGGTCAGACGAAAAACAAAATTTCTGCTAAATCTTGTAATAAAACGGCGTGTAAGCCGTTAAAACCACAATACAATCAGCATACAAAAAAGTCAATTGCGTCTTCTTTAGAAACCAATGGTGAGATATATGACCGCTGATTAATGAGACCGGGTAAGAAGTTATGAAAAAATGAACAGGGAGAAGTTTAAAAGTACATTTATCTCAATAACTGCTCGAAAACTGTTAAGGCATCAAAGAATTGGATAGCAACGAAATAACTGAAGAGGGTTGTTTATTTCTTTAAAAAAAGCATTAGAAATTGCAAATAATCTGAATATGTAATACATCTACAAAAAGAACGAGAACAGACAAAAATCAAAAACTAAATATTTTGCAAAAAAAACTGGTATTGAAGGCGTACAACAATAAGCACTGCACTATAAATCTCAGATTTGCTCAACTGTGCTTTTTTAACACCAATATTTTGATATGCAATTTGTAGTTAAGGAGAATATATAACATGTAGTTAAAGAAAGCCAATTTCATATTTAAAAAATACATCTTTTCTATCTTCTCAAACATTTGATTCCAAATTATTGATAAACTTTAGCAATCTTACTGTTTAATGGATCATTAAACAGTTCTTCCAGAGCAATCCGCTAAGACCTACAATTATGCAGTGTTTCTCATTCGACTACAAAAAGAACTACAAACAAACGAAACTCAAAAAACAACTTATTCTTTTGCAAAAAACCGATATCGAGGCCGTTAAAATAATAAGCGATGCACCAAAAAAGTCACAGGTTGCATTGTGCTTTTCCTCATCATCAATAATTTTTATTAGCAGCCTGTATTTATTGAGAGTCGGTAACAAGTTGGCAAAACAGCAAAATGTGAATTTAAAAAAACATCTGTATACTTTATTTAAAAATTTGATTTGAAAGTCATGAAAAACTTTACCAATTAACTATAATCAGCAAACAGGCTCTTTTGTGCATCCATAGAAAGAGGCTAACATCTGCAATTATCTGGAATTTGTCAAAGGACTACAAAAAAGATTGACAAATACCGACCGAAAACCAAAAAAAATATGTTAACCTCTTCTAGAAGAGAGTCGGAGCGCTTAAAACAATAATCTGTTCGTGTAAAAACCAATAAGTTCAGAAATCTCTTCCTTTAACATGCCCCGAATGTGATACCTGAACTGTCAATAATGTGATAAGAGCGTAAAAAGAACCCGAATGATGAGAAAACGTCCCAAGAACTGTAAATTTTTACGAAAACATGTAGTATCAAAGCAGAAAAACGATTACTTATAACATTCAATCGCAGTAAGCAATAAATTTTTAATCAAATAAGAAACTGTGTGACCTTTGTTAACTGACCTTAAGCTACACGTTGACCAAAAAAGTCGCAAAGCTCAATACATCATTGTTCATTTCATTGTAATAAATCAAGTCAAAACGACAATAAGCTTTCGACTAAAAAGCGAAATAGGTTTCCTTGAAACACCCTACGGAGGATATCAGTTGAATCTGTCATTAGTTCAATTTGGTATTAATTATTTTCCGTATTTAACGGAAAAAATGGGGAAATGCGAATCTTTAAAAAAACACCGACTGATTACAATCATTTCTTTTGGAATTAAGGAAACAACGATCAGACCAAAACTAGCTTGGCTACTGCCGTTCGTCTGTTGGAAACACTTTATTGTTCCGAACATTATGGATATGGTTTATTCGACAAAAAAAGTCAATATCAAACATAAATGATGCATTTTGCTTAATTAAAGAGTTAAATTAGCGAACAGCCGTTAAACGTTTAATTCAAGTACAGTCTCAAATGATCCACAATTAAAACAAACTAGCCTGTGTCTGAGTCGCCATAAACTGTATCAGCATTTTTTAGGTGTATTAATGCTGTAAATTTAATTAAATTCGACTACAAAAGCCTGTTACCAGCCATTTTTGGTCGGAAAAAGACTGAAATTTGACAACATTTAGCACAATTTTTACCAACAAATTGAAACAAACGGTTGAAAAAAGCCCATTTCTTAGGAGTAAAACAAACAACACTATACTTACAAATTTTCACAAATTTTTTAAGCAAAATGACAAAAAAAAATTGCATAAAAATACGGAAAATGTGAAAAGAAACAACAAAAATCAGTCAAACGTTCACAAAACTTTAAACCTCAATAACAGTGTGGTAAAAACCAAATTCAGGAAACTTTTTAATTCTATTTTCACTGAATTTAGTGACCTGGTTTATAACAATTTCGACAAATTTTAGCAAAATTGACGAAATTAGTGAAAATGTGAACAAAACAACCGATTTCGGTCAACTATTCTCAAAATTTTAAACCATTGTAACTCTCTTTAAAAAACGAAAATCAAAAAAACTTTTCAATTCCACACTTTACGCTGGACAGGTTTTCTAATGATACCACTCACAACCCTCTACGATGAATATATCGATCGGTGAAAGTTATCTGAAAAAAAACAGTTTGAGTATATAGTTCCTCTCCCACCAAAGTGGGCCGCAACAATTATTTGTTAGTGCAAACGTTCTGAAAACGTTACTACATATTAGGACCCTTCGTCATAGATATCCTATACATCAAAATTCCGTAAAAGTAACCTATTGGCCTTAACAATATTTCCAGACATTTGAGGCACTTGTGATAAAAATATATTAGGCAACTCAAAAAAAGACTTCAAAATCAACCCGAGGTCTAAAAGTAACCAACTATTATAGATACTCTCAGTTGATTGGCGAGCGGCTGGATTTGTCAGAAGATAACAGCTGTAAGAGAACATAAAGGCTTTAAGAGATGGCTTTGTCAGAAGAAAGGCTTTAAGAGAACCTAACGCTCTCCGGGCGTTTGCTATCCCGTTTTGGAGGAAAAGTAAATTGGTCCGAAGAACACAAATACTGGAAGAAAAGTTGATAGTAAGAAAGATTGCATTAAAAAGACAAGTAGCGCTAATATATTTGAAACAAACTTTGTTTGAGAGCAATTAATGAACGTGCACATGAGTCACCTAAATGAAAGTGAGACCACAAAACGAAACATAACCGACTAACGTCGGGCGAATTGCTCTCAAACGACCGCGGTTGGCTTCGTCAGTAGCTAGGCACGGTTTAGTGAGGCTAGCTTTAGCTTAATTGAAGGGGCGTGAGTGAGCGCAGCGGGGAGGGGGATGCATCGGGGCTGATGAGGTGGTCAGAGTGGGGGGAGTCAATTTCTTTAAGAACCGGCCTTAGCACCATAAGTATAAGTCTCCAAAACAGATTCTGTGAATCGCATGCTTGAAGACTAGTGAGCTGAAAGACTCTAATAGCACTTAATGCCCGCTGGGCGCTACCTTTTCTATCCCGTTTTTGAGGACGAAAAATCAAATGCGTCAGACGAAAAATTGGTCAGGCGAAAAATCGTCTCACAAACGACCGACAGGACTAATATAATTGCTAAACTTCGTTTAAGAGCAATTAAAAACAAACCAGAAGAATTCGGGAAACAATCCGACGGGTAGTCTTCGGCAAAAACTATTCTCAATCGCCAGCAAATTACCTAAAAAAAGGGGCTTTAAAAATCAAAACAACACTTGTAAGACAAAACAGTGCTTGAGAACAAAACTTATAAACCCAGAATTCGATTGTGTTTTATTTAACGTTCAATAAAAAAAATGCTAATCAAAGCACTCTTTACCTTCTGCAATGACGTGATCACATTAACCATTCAAGAACCGGATTCTAAAAACATAATCCGCCATAATCGACTAATTGCTCTATAATCCGCCAGACTAATTGCTCTAAAAGGCGATGCGGGGCCGAGGGAGAAAAGCAGAGTGCAAACCCTAAATATTTAAAATTGCCCACGTTCACTTTCATGAAAAATGAACCTAAGTTGAGCCTGCTAAGACTCCAAGAGGGCTAAACATTCCCCATTGGCGCCGGGCTTTTCCCCAGCTAATCCTATTTCTCAATACCAAACACAAACCAATTAACAATGGAAAATTTGCCCTAAAACGACCGGCGGGGCGATTTATTTCAAGAGGGCGCTGTAGCCTAAATGAATTTCTACAGGTGCAAAAAATTTCGATTGGGGAGGGTTTCAAATCAGCGAAGTCTACGCTTTACGCTGAAACATTTATAACTCTGCTACCAGGTCCATGTAATTTCCTATCTTACAATCGCTTTTCTGTTAGCGAAAGACTTAATTTCTGAATAGCCATTAAGATCAGGCAAAATTACGCAGTCAAGCGTGACAAAGTCACTAAGGAAGTGAAATAGAAAGGTTAAGCAAAAAACTTTGCGCAAAAAACACACATTTACAGTAATTGCTTGCAAACTTCGTTCGAGGACAATTGAAAATAAAATCAAAACGCCAAAATAACATTCCAACACAACAACAATGATTGCTTCAACCTCCCTTCAAGAACAATTAAAAAGAAGTGATCACAATCAAGCTGCCTGTAATTTAGCTAAATTTGTTGAATCGATCCAGATAGTCTTGATAATTGGTGGAAGATATAGGTGCCAGAATTCGAGTTCTCGTAGAATATTATTTTACAAGCCAATAAATCTTTTAAAACAAGCAAACATAGCTGGCAGATTGCCAGAAAATAGCCGCAATAGAGTCGTAGATCGGCGGTCCAAAAAAAAGACAGACCGAAAAAATTCGTCTTTTCATTGAAGGCTGATCTGTTATATTTTGATTAAAAATCTGTATAAGTTATTGCTGCCTCTATTAGCTGCTCCCAAATAAACTTTATTTAGAAAGACACACACCTATTTGACCTTATCTCTTCGAATTAAAGTAAATAAAAGTCAATTTCAAAGCGAAGAAGTCATTTTTGAGAGTGAGGTAAGAGTCAAGTGTGACCAAAAAATTAATCACGCGCATGAACAAAAAACTCGCTCCACTAAGAGCGAAAAATGACGTCACACATGTAATTCAGTTAAAATTGCATGAACGAATGAACAAAAAGTGGCTGTGACGTCATATGGTCGTAACAAAAACAACGACGACGAAATAAAAAAAAACCAAGAGAAGGCCAATAATAGCCCCAGCTATCGCTGTGCATCTATTAAAAAAACATAACCGACTAACGTCGGAAAAATTGCTTTCGAATAAGTTTGGCGGGCCGTAAGTTTTTCTGTATGGGCGCAAAACTTCAGTCGAAGGTAGCGATTGAACCCTGACATCCGGAGTCCGATTCCTTCACCTCGACAGCGGCATTAACCACTCGACTATCAGGGCCTTGTCATCGTATCTCTAACAATCGGATTTGTTTGAACAACAAACCTTACTTCAGAGTGAGAGCAATTGAAATCTCTCATAAATCAGGAAGAACTGCGTGAAAAAGCCGCTTGAAAAAGTCAAAGATTATTCTAACAGAAAAGCGGAAAAACGTCAAGCGAAAAATCTGCATCAAAAGACACACATGTTTACAATAATAGCTTCTCATTTGAAAGCAATTAACAATTGGGTACAAGCAAAATGTGTTAGCTTATAACATTGATCACTAAATAAGAGCGAACAGCAAAAGACGTAAATCAAACATTGTATTCCCTTTTTAGAACAAAAACTACTATTAATCGAAGAGCGCAATAAGCATTGAGAGGGCAAGACGAGTAAAGAAGAGTAGGCTGACGGAAAGTTCAAAAAAATACGAATCAATGACATGTTGATTGGATTTGGTAGTAAGTGGATGCATACAGTAAACTTTACAGCGAAGTTAAGTAATGGGCTACAATGATAAGTTTTTCCAGCTTCCATTTCTGTATTCGAGCTTGAATGCGATTATTTTACAAATTTTTAATGATCAGCTGCTTCTTAAACAATAATTAGGTACTAAAGATTAAGCGCCAAGAAATAAAGATTTCCGACGAACGTTACGAAAACATGGAAAATCGGTAACACAAAATCGGGTAACAATATGTCGCTCATAAAAAATGGTGATGAGGGAGATTATAATTACACTCCCCTTGGACACCGTATACAAACACATTGGCGGATCCAGTAGACTTCAAATACAGGAAAATCGTTTATTATAGATCAATTAAATTCCAAAAAAGTGATCAATGTTGGTTATCTTTGTCGCAATAAAGATAACCATCTTGTTAAATAACAGCCGCCAGTCAGCTCCAGTAATAAGTCATGAAATAGTAGCTTTAACATACGATTCGAGTTTCGAGAAAATCGAGAAAATAGACAGCAACCTTACTAGTGCATCGCGATTCGGTCCAGCTGTTTCATTAAACAATGCGGGCATTTTATATTAGTGAAAATTAGAATTCAGGCAATTAAAAAATCGGTCAACAGGATGGATTTCACTTTCAAAATTGCGTCACAGCAATACTAATTCTAAGTGTCACTTGGACGCACCTTTGTTTGTAGCGTGGTAAGATGTCAGTTTCGTTCGTCATCAAGACTAGACGTGTGTGTCCCGAAGCAGAGAACTGACTACCACCCGACGTTGAACATTGCTCACTCGAATTTTGCAGCGAGGTAGATGAGTTAACAACAATGCACTCTCGTTTAGAGAACTCTGGAAGCTCTAGATAGCCGAATACTGGAGATCTACTCAGTTCTCCTAAAACACACCATTGCAGTGACCAAAAGAAAGGAATGATAACATAACAGGAGCAAAGGACACAACTTGAATCGACAGCAACAAAGCTGTACAATCAATGCATTAAATTGTTCTCAAGAACATAACTTAATCAGAAAAGCAAATTCTGGACCAAGAAGACAGTAATTTACTGTTCATCTAAATTACTGTTCTGCCTTTGTTTTGTGTCAATCAACTCTCGTTGCGATAACAGTTGCATGACTTACTGGTGAAATTACAGGTTAACGCCCAAATAATACTACAAAATCTGCTTCGTCATTAGACTGCGATAAAAGTCAAGTGTTAGAGCGTTACTATATAAACAGTGGCGATGAAAGAGTGTGACAAACTCGTAGTCTAATCACGGCAACATTGTGATAAATTTATGCTAAATTAACTAGAGTTGATTAAAAACATTAACACACGGTTCCTTCTCGAAGTTATCGAACAACTCGGCTTTGCCTCAGAGTTTGATAACTTCTCCATAGTGATAACAACCTTTTGGAGATATTCATAAGCATATCACTAGGAGGCTTAACTTAGATCTACCTTGGATTCCGAAGCTATTTGCAGCAAGTTTGAACAACACGTGGTGCACTCCTCGAAGCAGAGTAGTGTCCTGGTCCACAGCTTTAGATGGCCTCACATTCGTATCAACCTTCAGACACACACTCTTGCTCAAGTAACTCTGTCTAATTGAGGCCAACAAATCTTCGTCCCCTTCGCCAGTTGTGATTCCGGTTGTGGTAACAGAAATATTCTTCATTACGTCACTTGATTTCATGACACTGTTGGTGTCCACGCAGAACTCGATGTTGTCAAAGTTGGTTAGAAATGAATTCCAATCCTGAAAAGATGACCAGCTATGTTTGAAGTCTAAAGAACACCTTTTCTTCCGAACGCACTTAATGGGAGGAGGAATTAAATGCTCATCTGGCTCTTTTTGTTCAGTCAATTTCGGCCAAACGATATTTGACATGAAAGTAATCATTAAAAAGCTCGTCAAGCGTACAAAATTTTAATTGGGGGGGGGGGTCGATTTTCGTCTTTCTCAAGTTATCGCGATTTTAAATTTTGTGAACATTCGGCTGATTTCCACATTTTTGTTCACTTTTGGATTAATTGAATCAACAGCTTTTGTCAGCTTTTGTTGAACGTGTCACTACGATATCGACTTTAATTTTGTCACTTTTAGAGGCTGCCTAACGGTTATTGCAACTATTGCAGTTTAGAGTTTTCAAAGCATTTGGCTGATTTCCACTGATTTTGCAGACTTTTTCCGAATATTTCTTAAAATTCAAATCAAATGTCAATTCCTGGCGCCAAATGGCGATATAGTTATCAATGATGTAACATATTATTAATGAAGTGTGTTTTATTTGAAAAACTTCAGTTTCAAAGCAGTGACAACAGTTTCAAAACATCGACGTTTTCGATCAAAACCCATTAAAAAAATAAAATTAATCTTAAAAAACACAGCCAGAAGAATTCCGGAAACAACTCGAAGATGTCTCCAACAAAAAGCAGCCTGTCAAATAACTAGTTTCGGATGGCAGTGAGCATCGGAAAAACGATAACACAAACTCAATTGAAATAAAAGAAAAATTATTCAAATTTTATTACTAAGTTATTTTAAAAAATACGAAAATTCAATGACGTTTTCAAATTGTACAAGCACCAATACAATAGGAAAACAATATTTCAAGCAATTGAGGCATCTCAATGGCTAACACAAGCCAAAATAAGCACAAAAACATCTCTGATTTTGAAATAAAGCGAAGAACTAAAAAATTATAAATTTAAACATTTTTTTGCAATTTGTAGTCAAAATTCAAAGAAAAAATTGATTGGTACAAAAAACCTGTATTTAATTTGTGATAAAAATTGACTACGAGCATTAAACTTAACTGCAGCAACAATTAAAAGCAATTAAAAACAATAGCGAAAAACTCTTTTTAATTACCGAAAATCTTCGAAACGATAGCAAAACAACCTGAAAAAAAAAACAATTTTAGTCTAATATAACCTTTCTAGACATAGAAATTCCAAAAAAAAAACAGTTTGAAAAAACCAATCGTGAACAAAGATTTGCTCGCTTAGCAAAAATTTTGTCATACCTGCATTTCTCGCTCTGTTACAAAAGAACAACTCTTTTCTCCGCTCTTCGAATTTGATCACTGTAACAACTTTTTCAAACTTCATTCACTTGCTGCAGTTTTCTTGCTCTCTCACATATCAAAAAAACCATAAAGCCTATTTGAGACTTAAAAATGACAGCGCCCCAATACAATTCAAATTCTTTGAATTGTAAAAAAGGAGAGCTCCTAAATAATAGCCGCTGAGAGGCTGACAGCGGCCATTAAAAAGCATAAAAGTGTGCTTTAGTTTATCTGGAAGTTTTCCTTTTCGAATGTTTTTGCATAATAGTTAGTTGAATTAAAACTACGATTGGTCTATGCCCTCAAATAAAACACAGGCCACTATCGAAAAATTTGCTAAAGCTGTCTAAGCCGAACATTTGGAGACATAAGACGTTAAGCTGTTTTTTGGTTTGATCGTTTTGTTCGTACCTGCCGTTGCGTTTAGTGTTCTGAAATCTCGGAAAACTATTGGCTATTTTCCCAGAGTTTCACTAAAGGAAGACATGCGCATTTTAGTTCCACATTTTAGCTACAATTTTCCTTCATTATAATTTGAAGATTAAATTTGGCTACAAGAAAAAAATTAACTAAAATTAGTTACTCATCTTGCATAGAAGTTTTTCTACAACTTTTTAATGAGTCATCACGTTTTACGATTTCAATTGAAATTTCACTCTGTCTCAAAGTTGAGGAAAATTGGGAATAAGAGGAGTTGGCACATTATTTGCGTCCGCACATTACCGCGCCTCCTTGATTTGTTGAAAATTGGGCTATCACCAAATTCAGGAAGATTGAAAATTATCAGCGGCACTTCGATTACACCAGGGAGGCCTTTTGACTTCTAACTAAGCAAACATACAAGCGCTGTTCACTACTTGATTTGATTTTGATTTTGACCTCATCGCAACATCTCAATAAAAAAATGCGCGTTATCATAGCTTTTCAATAGACCTCATATTTTAAAGGAGGGAGTGAGTAGATGTAGTCATCAGAGCCAATCCCGACTAATCAATCAAAACGCGCCACAATTCGTTCAAATCATACCTATTTGGACAGGGGGATATTCAGAGCTCCATAGTTATTTAGGGAACGCACCTGTATGTTTGGATCTGCTAATGTGTGTGATGTTATGTAGAAGGCATAGGCTATTAGTCCAGTTGCACACAAGACAAGAGTGAAGAGAAAAGTGGCCATTGGCGGGTTAACCCTTCTCGCAATGCTTCCCATTATTCCACAGACCATCTTGAATTCCAGGTGCTTTACCGCTCGTTAAATTGGTTATCCTTGGTTACAGTCAGGTACCGTTAGCCGAAAATAATATCCCGATTTTGCGTCTGGTCGATGCGCGTCTTGGACGCCTTTACAGAGAAAACGGAATAACTTTTCAGCTGTAAACCGAGACTGCAAGATAATCTGAAAATACCTCTAATGATAGTTGGTTACTTCTCAAAGCGGTATCATCATCATTTATGAATAATTAAGTTTAGTCACGACAAAGCTTATTCGAGAGGTTAGCTCACTCAATAGATGTCTTTTTAAGTACAGGAGATAACAGAACCTCGCAGTTCAACATGAATCAGAAATAGACTTGCGTATAAAATTTGGGTGTCTTGGATCATAAATTTATAAAAAGATACTATCAAAATTGAAGAAGATATAATATATGTAAAAGTAAAATGTACATCATCAATTAAATACTTCCATATGAACACATTTATCATTCACAGCTAAGTCACACTCCTAACAAAAACTATACCGGACACCACCTACAACCAACGACCACAGAGGATGATTCCCTTTCCTTCCGTGAGAACCACCTGTTATGCATACTCAGTGAAATGAAACATGATACATCTTGCAAGAGACGTATTGCAAGATGTATCTGCAAGTGACAACAATTGTTGTCTTGCAGGTGACAACAATTGGGACGCCTTAATAAGATCTTGTTAAGCTAAACTTTCATTGTGAATCTTTATAAGATTATGTAAGGTGGCTAAGACGTTGCATAACTTTTATCCATGGAAGAAAAAGGAAACAGTTTAAGGAGTAATTACAGTTTGGTTTGTGATATCACTACGACACTGGACACATGGTGCCAAACATGATACATAAGTTCACAATGTTCTAACATCACCAAGAGTAACTGTTTAGTTCATCACAGTACAAGCTGTACAATAGCGCAAGGTTATTTGGCAAGGACATGATTTGGGCCTCTCTCTAATTTCAACTGAGGGGTAGGAAACATCAGGAAATTCGCAATTTCATTATACACTTCATCAAAAATGAGGAGCAATAATCAGTAAAATCTTTTCATTTTCTTCTCTTCTCTGTCTTTGTAGAAGAGGTAGGCAACTGCGATCAGGAACACGGCACCAATGATAACAACGACTGAGATCAGGAACGTCTTGAGAGGCGATCGGAAAGTATTTGAGAGCATTGATGATTTACCATCGACGTGTTTTCTGGGAGCGTCGAACTTCTGAGCTCTTGGTATGGCTCTCAACATTGCCATGTCAGGTTTGAACTGCCCAACTTCATATGGAATACTGAAAACCTGTAAAAACGCACTTTACTTTAACATGGCAATGATTGGATGAATCAAAGCTTCAATCTCACTGGTTGAAAAATGTTTGATGCCCTCTGTCGTAACTTTATAACTATTGAGCCACAGCTCATATAATCAATACGATATCGGTCAGCCGCCAATTAAGCATGGTTGAATTGGAAAACCCCAGCTTGTGTTTTCTCTTCAATACGCTGAAACCCGCATGTCTGTCAAGAAAAAATTATAGCAAATTATAATTGACATTTGAGGCAGGCATCCTGTTTAGAGGAAACATTACATACTTTGAAAGCGTGGATATCATGGTTGTCTGAGAGATCCCCAGTGACAGCAGACAATCCAAAGTAGTAATTAAGAGGCAGAATGACCCCATCAGACTCAAAACAAAGCTTCCAATCCTCGTCACCCGTTTGTACAGCACCCACCTCCATCAGAGTATGAACTGTTATTTTGTCTTTAAAGTAACGCACTTTAACAGCTGCTTCACCTTCTAAACACGAAACTAAATAAGACATCTGAGAAAGAATAATTTCCCAGCCTACACGGAAGAGAACCAACCATTTGTGAGAGTGGCCTGACTACAGATACTCTAACTGGTACGATAACAAAACAATTGGTACGATAGATTTAAAAGCTGTAAAGCTGTTCTATCAACTATGTTCCAACCATGATTGACTTGAACATAAATAGGCAGCACTTCACATGTGCTTTTAGCTTTTTTTTTGCCCGCGCGATGTCTATTACTGATGTTTGTATAATTTGAGCATGGCAAGCGAACTTATTATTTAATAGATTTATAAATAATGAATAACCTGTGTTTCTAAATGACATGTGGCAACCATCCAACTGTGTATGTGTGCCATCACTGTCATGGTCATACAATAATGACCCATTGCTAACCATGGCTGATACAAAAGGATGTGCATGATTGTGATCTCCCTGGTGATTGGAGTATGTGTCAAAGAACATGCCGAGACCTTTGAAACCGTTTTTGGACCCAAACACAGGACCATATGTAAGTCTCTCTTGAGTGTACCATAGAGCAAAGCCATCTCCGTATAACGTCTTTCCTTTCCCATGCACTCTGAATGCAACCACCACTTCCCAGTAAGGCTGTCTCATTACGGACTAAAACATTACCTAACATAACCATGTAAATATTGATACCTTTCCATAGAACATCATTTATTAATGCTCTGAGTTCCACATTGAAATCAATAATCTTCCTTATAAAGATAAAAAATGATAAAATTTTCATCATTTCCTACTTTTTTCTAGTTTATTATTCACATTTTCATCAGCAATAATTGAAAGAAAGCCAACTTAACTTCTATAACATAGCCCGCAGATTGTCGGAATAGCTGCGAAAGAATACATTTGCGTGCCGTATATTAGGGATAGAAAAAGATATAAATTGAATAAAAAAGTTGTCGACGCAGCTCAAAAAGCTGTGTAAAAACATTAAGCAATAATTTAATAGAGTTTGTTAACATATCTGCCAGATTGGCAGAAAATAGCCGCAATAGATTCGTAGATCGGCAGTCTAAAAAAACAGTAAAAAAGACAGACCAAAAAAACGTCTTTTCATTGATCAAAAATCTGTATAAGTTATTGCTGCCTCTATTAGCTGATCTCAAATAACCTTCATTTAGAGTGACACACACCCATTTGACCTTATATTTTTGAATTAAAGTAAATAAAAGTCAATTTCAAACTGAGGAAGTCATTTTTGAGAGTGAGGTAAGTCAAGTGTGACCAAAAATTTAATCACACGCATGAACAAAAAAACTCGCTCCACTAAGAGCGAAAGACAAAGTCACACATTCAATTCAGTTGAAATTGCATGAACGAATGAACAAAAAGTGGCTGTGACGTTATATGGTCGTAACAAAACTCATGACGACGAAATAAAAAACATAGCCGGAAGAATTCCGGAAGCGACTCGAAGCGTCAGAACTTCACTAACAAAACCGTAATTGCAACGGAAGCCACTGCCTTTTGTATTAAACCATTAACTCACTGCCTCCCCAGGTCTGCTCTAAAAATTGGTGAAACTTAAACCACTGCCAACAAGAGACACAAAATGCAGCAAAATTTTATATTATTGAAAACGTTTGGTAACGTTAAAAAATCCAAAATAATTAAGGTGGTCAAAAACCTGACAGTCTGAAAAAGCTGACAAGGTTATCAATAGCCCTCAAATTATTCATGATTCTAATCGAAAAAGATCGCGAAAGCAAACGGCAGATAATAATCTTAGTAATTAAGTTAAATCTTTTCAAAAAAGAAAGCTCAAATTTAAGAAACAGAAAACACCTATAATACACTTCTAATCACTGCGATTAAGACAAACAACAACACACACACACACACACACCTGTTCCTTCTTGTACATAAGCCAGAAAACATGATTTCATACTAAATCAAAAATAAAATTGATCATAGAAAAGACATAAGCAGCAGAATATTCAAAGGCAAAAAATCGTTTTAACTAAAACCAAGGCCGGAAGAAAGCTATAGTAATTAGCCATAAGTGGAAATTTTGGAAAAAGCTTGCTATCAAACTCTCAATACTGCCTTATGTTGAATGAAATCAATTGCAAACATAAGAAATGACGAAAATCTAAGAAAAAGCTGAAATCAATCATTTTTTACAACTGAAAAAATCAATATACAGAAAATAAATGTAGGTGCCAGGACAAATCTAGAATGATACTAACTAGAATGTAAACATGGGCACAATATAAGGAACACCGTAACAAAAAGACAATCTTGATTTTTGAAAGTTGAAAATCAATTTAAAAATTCAAGAAAAACGAATACATTTCATTGTTCAGCATTCAAGACATAGAAAAGATAACTATTCATCCGATACACAGATCTATCCTCCTGAAGAGAACCAAAAAATAGGAAAAAGCAGAATTCATAAATACGAAACATGGAAACATTTTGCAAAAAAATGGTCAAACAACATTTAAGTTAAGACTGCATTTATGAAAAAATTTTAACTGTTTTTTCAAAACTTAACGCCAAAAATGAGTGAAATTTTATTGAAACGAAATTAAAGTCCCTCATGTTGCACAGAAAATCTATTTCTAGCAATTACAAACAAAATACAAACGAAAAACTGACGAAAATCGGGAAAAAAACTACCAAAATCGGATTAGCATAGGTACAATTTTATAAAACAAAATTACATCGAGGTAGAAAGAGGCGTTGAGTATAGGGATTATCAAAAAGAAGTTGGCATATTACAGTTAATATGCCAACTTCTTTTTGATAATCCCTATACTCAATTTGCGATAAAAAGACGGTTAAAAGATCAAAAATGAAGAAATTAAAAAGCCAAAAATTAACTAAAAAATCAAGAATTATGTGCCTATTTTCCACTTGAAAAGCACTTTCAGGCTCTGCAAAACACTGTGGTATCAATTTCCGCGGTTAACATTTCAATGTAGTATCAGATAAAATTTATTTCTACAAGAAACCAAATTAAAAGCAAAAAAATTGGGCCACTTAGACGAAAAAACGGCTAAAAACGGTCATCTATATGTGCAATTCAGTCAAAAACTACTTTTCAAAGTCAAAAAGTCATTCACTAAACGCAGCGCATGATCAAAAAACTTCTCTCGCTTAGCGAAAATCTGTTCACCAAGACAGCTTTTAGGTCTAAATCTGTTCACTTTTAGGTCAAAATTCCGCGTGAACAAATCTACTTCCTGTAAAAAAAAACCGAGAGATAACCAATACTCCTCTTCGAGTCGTAAAAAAACCAAGAGAATGCCAATAATAGCCCCAGCTATCGCTGTGCGGCTATAAAAAATAATTCTGCAGGTAACTTTTTCTTAGGAACCGTTATTACACATGCGTTCCTTTGACCTTAAAGTCACATATGCTCAAAATCTAATTCTCAAACAAGCTTGAAACGTTCGCTAAAGAGAGCGAGAAATGACGTCACGCGCGCAACTGTCGTTAGTGAGAAGAAGTCATAAAGAAGATTTGACTTTTTCAGCTTTGCTGTTTTTACAAATGTAAAACGAAAAAGAGCGTCAGACGAAGAGAAAAAGAAAATAGACAAAATGACCGACCTTTTTTCTGTTTTTTTTCAGTGTCAAAAATTGTTCTAAATTCGCCAACAGTTTCAGTTGGATTCTAAGACTATACTTAAATCATCTTCTAGACTGAAAGCTAATAAGCCTAATACCAATGTCAGCTAGCAAACACTCCAAGGATTTTTGATATCCTAATTCTTTATGCCTTTATGACAGGCTTTATTGGTTTATCCCCCTTCTTTTGATTTTGGTTTTTTGCCATTCACCGTATTCGCTCCATTGCGTAATTTAATGCGTAAAAGAAATTAAAATTCATTCAGATGAAGCAGTGAATGAAGTAAGTTAGAAGCCAAACGTGAAAATCGTGACTTATGTAAAACGAAAAACGTGATAAAAGGAAAGCGAATTAAAAAACATACCCTGAAGAATTCCGAAAAAACTCGAAGAGTAGTCTTCGTGAATGAACACCCTTTTAAATTAACTGGTTCTTACAAATAACAAAAAAAAATCAGTGAAAAAATGAAGATAGCCCATAAACCCAGCTGAACTAAAAATTTACATGACTCCTACATATAAAACAAGCCGAACTATTTGTACGTAATAGAAAACATCAAAGTTGGGCTCCCAAATTAGAGCAAAAAATATAACGCCGCAAAACCACTCGTTTTTTCGCTCGACTTCTTGTTTCGGCGTGACCGAAATTACTACTCTAATTTGACTTCAAAAACTATGTAAATGAGTTAACAGATCTCAAAAACATAGCCAGAAGAATTCCGGAAACGACTCGAAAAGTCGTCTGCGTGAAAGAATTGCCTTTTAAATCAACTCGTTCCTACTACCATGAAACTAAAAACAAAAAAAATCAGTCAAAAAGTGAAGATAGCCCTGAACTAAAAACATTACATAACTCCTACGAAAACATCAAAGTATGCGAGCAGCAATGATCAAGCCAAGTTGGGCTCCCAAAACTTTATTTTGACCAAAAATTTGAATACTGCAAGAAATGTCCAAAAATTGTTTAAAAAATTTATCAATTTCCATAAGTTCTCTCAAAAGAAACACTATTTTACAATATAAAAACACTAATCAATTGGTAACTAAATACACTCTGTCGCTTTAACAAAAAATTAGTTGTCGCTTTAAATCACAATGAACGCGATAAAACTAAACTGACCAAAAAAACAATCAAATCGAAATTAATCACGAAAAAGACTAAAGAGGCAGAAAAAAACTCAAACGCAAAAAATTCGCATGTTACCAAAACCAAACCCTAAGAATGTTCACAAAACACATAATTGTTCAAAATTGGTATTAGTGAAGCTAGCAAAAACTCAATGCCATATTTTGAATAAAATCAGTAAGACAAAAATTATTAGTTCAGAACGACATTTTTCAATTTATTAAAGGCATGTGAATGCAACTATACGTCTTAGGTGAGTGTTTGAAAGAAACATGCTAGATTGCGGAGAAAACATACATTGTAAAGAAGATAAAAAAACTAATTCGCGATTTCTCAAAAATCAAAAAAAAGTTTAAATAATGTTATATAAAAATGTAAAAATGTTTAAAAAAATGTTTAAAATATGGTATAAATTTTCACTGAATTTTAAAGAGTTATCGCCAAAAACAATGCAATTAGCAACAAAATGAAACAAAAAACACAGGGTGCACCAAAAGATATTTTATGGTAAATGAATTCAAAGTACAAACAAAAAACCAAGAAATTTGACAAAAATCGCCAAAATCGGATTAGTATGTGTACAATTTTATAAAAACGAAAACACCTCAGAAAAAGTTAGTTCACAAGGCAATTTTACTAACTTTCACTATTCGGTCAAAACACCGCTTGAAAAAATAGTACTTCCGGTAAAAGACCTTAAGAAAACCAATACTCCATTTCGAGTCGTAAAAGAGCGCCTAAATAATAGCCGTTACGAGGCTGACGGCGGCTATTTAAAAAAAACCAAGAGCACCAGAATATAGCTCCGCTCAGCTTAGTTTCGCAGCTATAAAAAGATCAATTTAATTTGAAGCTACGTAATTGAGAACCTTTTAAGGGGCTTCTGTTTCCATCAAAATATCTACGAATACAACTGCTCAAGGGTGCTGTACATTATTAAATCAGCACCCATTTAGGACAATAAACTGGTAATTTTATTAGAACAAATTAGAAAGATTACAAGCAAACGACTGACCCGTTTGTCAATTAACCACATCAGAATGAAGCCTTTAAAAAGTCATTAAATTTCCACTGTAGCCTAGGAGATGTTTCAATCAATCCCTTATTAACTCAATGTATCGATCAGCAGTAATCTAAGTAACCACCGAGTCTTTCGAGAGATGCTTTACCTTAGACCATATGGATCCCTGTTGACTCTTCTGATCAGGCGTCAATCTGATGTATCTGTCTGTTATCATCGCAGACCCTGAGATGTCCCACGCATACTCCTGCTGGAAAGGTTTGGTCAAGCTTAGGTTGTCTTCGTAGTACTTCTTCGGCTGCTCATTTTCTTCACTTGTTGGGTTTGTAGAACCTTGAGTTGGGTTATAACATAGGGGAATGATGAGAATAAGCAGTTGTGTCAACATACTTGCGGGTGTAGTTAGATTCCAATCGTTTACCATCATTTCTAATTCTGAAAAAAATATTTGTCACGTTAATATGTAAAATAAACTCTTTACGGAACAAAACGATCAACGATGCATCGAGAGTTTTCTATATACCAGAAATTTTTCTTGAATTTTTGAGTTTAGACACAACGCTTTAACAGGAGGGAAAATGTTCATAGCAGTGTTGTATTTTAATAAAATTGCGCCATAATCATACCCGAAAAGGTTTCAAGAATACTCAACTGAAAACATAGCAGCACAAGTCATGAACTACAAACTAAAAATTGAATGAATTTAAGTGCCTGACTGTCGGCTTTATTACAAAAAAAATCTCAGAGTCAAAATAGAATATGTCACTACATAAGTTAAAAAAATCCAAGAGAAAACCGTTTTTAGAGAACTACTGAGTAAATTCATATCAACCACTAATTACAGTTTTAATCGGTCACAATTAGCGTTATTTGGAAAGCATACACCACCTGTGAAGAAAACGACTGAGGTACAAAGCAACAAAATGATATTGAAACAAGGCGGCTCGTTAATGTGCGTTCGCACATGATGTTCCGACCCGAGCTCATCTACATTTTTGACTTAATTGTCAACCAAATGAAGAGATAACAAAAATAGATGTTTCAATTAAAAAAAAATGCTACATTTTAAGTTAATTAAACACACTAAATTCTGCCTCGATGAAATAGCAATCATAGGCTTCATTCATGTGACATCAATAACTCATCACAATAAGTCGTATGGCAAAGAAAAATACATCAAAACCACGAAATTTTTGAGAAAACCCATAGTATCAAAGTCAAAAAATTCTACAGCTTTCAACGGAAGGCATTTAATACGCAAAATTATGCCTAGATGATGTGACGACTAGAATGTTTGTCATTCAAAATTTATCAATAAGACATTACAACAAGTCATTGACTATGAAAACAACAACAAAAACAGGCAAAATCCAAAAGTGCGGTAGAAAATTGAGAAGAAAGTGTCGAAGCTATTTAAACCATAAGCTTTTGTTCTCTGAAAACTTTTTCAACGATCCATTGAACGTCTTCACTAAGCCAATGGGAGCTATCAATATTAGGATAATGTAATACGATTTCAAAAGGAACCAAAATTACAAAAAAAATCCAAAAATTATAAAAATTATGGAAACTCGTGCACCGAAGTAAAAAAAACCAATAGTTAGAAGACAAAACCGCTAACTAGATAAATTGTTGCTGATGTAGAAAAAAAGCGGTTCTGCCATTACCGAGACTGACTTACAATCCACGAAAATAAGCTTAAGACTGATTTATGTTCAAAAAAAATAAAAAAAATATTTTTAAAGCCTTAACAGCCATTAAACTCAAAAGCTTCCATAGGAATTCAATGAACGCGCTCAGCTATGCCACGATGTGAACACAAGGTTGTTTATGATGCCTAGTTAATCAAAGAGACATCACAATATGTCTTATGACTATGAAAAAAAACAACAAATACAGGTAAAAACCAAAATTTCTTTAGAAAAATGGAAGAAGAAAATTTTGAAGCCATTTAAACCATATTTCCAGAAAGTTTTATCTATGATCCTTTGGACGTCTTCACTAAAGGAAGATGTAGCCATCAATATTAGGATGACGTGATAAGATTTCAAAATGAACCAATAAAACGAAATATCCAAAAAATATTTTAAAAAATTTGAAATCTTGTGGCATTGAAGAGGTATAACCAATAGTTATTTGATAAAGCCGCCAATGAGATTAACTTATGTTGCAGTGTTATGAAGGAGTTCAATCCTTTTTTTACTGAGACGAACTTACAGTTCGCAAAAATAAGTTTATGATTTACTAATTTTAAAAAACTTTCGAAAATTTATTTTCAAAGTCTTAACAGCCATTAGCTGTCCACTCACAGCACTAGATAGGTTCACCTAATGCTCATTAGCAAATCTATTGCACCTTTAGTCAACACGTTTATGCCATAGGATTATAAAACTTTAGTAAAACCTCAAAAAATAAATCAAAATTCCATTTGAAATTACGAAATTTAAGATACGAGTCCAAAAAAAAACATGAGCGATCTCTTCGAAACAAATTTTGTGTTCATTGGGCTTCATTTGCTCGTAAAAGAGGTTTGTCATTAACGGAACTTCGATATTAAAAGTGTCTAGTAGTCTCTAGGTGACTTGAAAAAACAAAAAAATTGCAAAATTTTCTTAAAAAAAGAGCTCCCAAACCTAATTCGATTTTTTTAATATATATTAAACTTCCTTCTAAGACTAGAACTAGTCTTTATTATCTCCTTTCGTATATTAAAAACCTAAAATTGATTTACTTTTTGGCGTGAAATCTAGTTTTGAATTAAATTTTTCGTAGAAAAAACGTTAATTCGAACGAAAATTACGGTAAAAGTGAACAAAAGTGAACCAAATATCCAGTATTTACATGAAACTTTAAACCTCGATAACTCCTCGAAAAAAACAAAATTCAAAAAAAATCTTTTTAATTTCGAATTCTACGCTGGACGAGCTTTTTAATGATACCACGCACATTTCTCTACGATGAATATATCGGTCGGCCAAAATTCACGGAACAAAAAAAACCCATTTGAGTATATAGTTCCTCCCCCCCCCCCACAAGTGGGGTCGGAACAACAAGCCAACAGAATGTCAAGATAGCTGCAAAATAGATGTGCGAAACGTAAAATGTAGAGAAAGAAATACAGAAATGCGTTGATCAAGTCACCGATGTGATGTGAAAAACATGTTCGGAACATTACAACTTCATCAAATGAAATGACCCGAGAAAGCAATAGCTCGGATTAAACTTCAGCCGCGATGCCTTATTACTAACAGTCTTCATTGTATAGGAGTCCTCTATTGACCTCAAAAACGTTTAGAGTAAACTTAAGTCAATATTATTAACATGGTAAATATTATCATTTAGAGAGTGAGGTAAGTACTTTATTAATTTGATAAACTCAGCGTTCAAAAATACAAAGACAATGTGTGAAAACAAATAATGTCGAAGTCATTTGAAACTTCAGATAAAGGACACATGAATTTTCACAATCAAACGGTAGAAAATGCAGGCAAAAACAATTGATTACTTCCAACATTTTTCCCATAAAGCTGCAAGAAAACAGTTGCTAAAGCTTCGTAGAGCAGCAGTTTAAAAAAGAACGATAAAAACAGGCCGAATATTTTTTAAAATTATTTTCGTTATGTCAGACTTTTTTTCACTTAAAACTGTTAAAAAATGAGTTGTTGCTATTATTTGCCTTCAAATAATCTTCAATTAGAGTGATATATAGTACCTAGACCTTGCATCCTTTAATTGAAGTAAGAGAGGGTCATTTC
The DNA here is from genome assembly GCF_964194025.1 of Convolutriloba macropyga. NCBI lineage: Eukaryota > Metazoa > Xenacoelomorpha > Acoela > Convolutidae > Convolutriloba > Convolutriloba macropyga. Next base: position 69,740,568 of record NC_134470.1, read on the forward strand.
GAACCCGAGGAGAGTCATTTATGAGAGTGAAGTACGTGTGAACCAAAAAATAAATCACGAGTACGAACAAAAAATTGGCTTCAATAAGTGTGAAAAATGACGACACACGCAGCTCAGTCAAAATTGCATTGAAAAGCAACAAAAAATAGATCTGAAGTAAGCATGGCATTTCGTTGTACCAAAACCACTTGACAACGAAATTTTAAACAGAACGGTAATAATAGCTCTGATCAGCTAACGCTAATGCAGCTATTTAAAAACATGCCAGGCAGATTGCCGGAAAATAGCCGCCGTTGATTCCCATAACTCTATTGGGATTGAAAGAAAAGAAAATATCAACAAAAATTGATTTTTGTATATAAAAATTTTCAAGTGCGATTTAATTTGATGTGATTTCGTAATTGAACATACTCCTGTCTCTCAGTGAGAGGCTACACGGTCTAGTACCGGTACCAATAAGCATTAGAGATAGTAACTAAAACTTATGAGAACAAAGTTCAAGTACCGGGCATCTAAAAATGGGTTTTATGGGTTTATCCCGTTTCTATTTCTGACTTTGATTTTTTTATACTGACTCTCTTCATTTTGAATTGCTTTGCTGAGCAGCTGCTGTTTAAAAGGACTTTGAGCAGAATGACATAAGAGTGAAACTAGCCTAGAGAAGTCAAAAACATTTCACGCAAAATGTCGAAAAAGCGGCAAAATGGGTAAAGCGAAAAAAAAGTTCGATAAAGTAAAAAAAAGGAGCGCGATAATAGTCGGCTGAGAAGATGAGGGCGGCTATTAAAAATAAATGCCATTAAAATCTTCAGCTGCGTAATCAGGCTTGTAAGCAAACTAGACTATGAATTAACACTGAATCAATTTTGTACGCCATAATGGGTTACGGGTAGAATGAAAACCTTAACTAACTTTAAATAAAACGGAAATGTCCGAAAAAAACAAAACATAACCGACAAAACGCCGGAAGAATTGCTCTCGAATGACTAGTGGGAGCTCTAATCAATTGCAGTCTGCTTCCGTCGGGGGGAGGAGCCTAAATGGGACTAAGAAGTTCAATAGTGGGCTTCAAATAACCACATTAGAGGTTAACATATACCACTATTAAGATTTAAAGTGAAAAATGGCACCAGTTTCGGCGCACTTTTCATTTGACTTTTAGTATTAAATTGCCGCCAATTGAGTTCAGCAGCTTGAAATTGTGATTGAGAATTTAAGATCACACGAAACGCAAAAAGTCAAGGGCGTTAAAAGTCACTCGAAAAGTCAAACCGATCAAGCGAAAATTTTGCATAAAAAAGACACACACGTTTACAATAATTGCTTCTTTTGCGAGAGCAATTAAAAAGCAACGACTTTATTTTTTATAACTCAGAAAAGATATACATTTAACTCTCCGGAATTAACTGTCTTATAGCGGAACACCGTAGATTGTGACCAAAACTTTCCAAAATTGGCTTGACCTTTCGGTGAAGCGTAGACTTAACAGCCAGTAACTGTCTTCGGGAAATAAAAGTTTTTCTTGCTCCTCTAGACGTCAAAAAGTCAAACCAATTAGACAAAGAAACGATCAAATCACCAAATTCCGATAAAAACACCAAAAGGACAAATAATTGGTACAAAGAGATTAAATAAGAAAATCAGATCTCTGTGGTATGGAAGGACAGTTCAGATAAGAAAAGATTAAATTAATTGCTTTAATCGAGACTTCTAATAGTTGTTTTGCAAAACAGATTGCCAATATCCTTCAACCGCCTCTAGTAGCCACAGAAGTGATAAAACTAGGGAACCGGAGGCTGCTGATATTTCCGAAATTAACGCATCATCGATCATTTCTCTCTATCAAAACTAATATCTTGAACATTTTCTTTGGTAGAATCGATAAAATCAATAAACACGTTAATCAAAGTCACAAGTAAAGAGAAAAGTTACTAAATCTATAATAAAATATAAAATTAACAGTAAAATGCATCTCTTGACTTCTCAAAAATATAGGGCACTATTAAATACGACAAAATTAGAGCCATTTTATCTTAATAATCAAACTAACAAAATACCAGATCAATCAGTGAGTCATATGCAATAGGAAACAAACCATTTCTGTTCGATGGACACTTTAACCAGTTAAGCTTTGATTTTTACAAAACTGAACAGAATCAACAAACCTTTGAGATTTAAGAATCCAAAGCTGATGAGGAAAAACCGCAAGTCCAATTGAGTCCTTAATTGCAGCTATAGCACAAAATAAAGCCTTGTTAATAAATTACAGTTAAGTCGAAACAGAACTGCTTTTTCCTTCACCGTTTTTATCACTTCACCCCAAAAATTATCCAGTTGATTAGATTACAATTTTCAAGCGCTGTAACAATTCTCGAAAATCTTTTTGAACCGCTGTGGTGGGGGGGGGGGGGGTGCAGTTCTGTCGAATCGACATGGCAAGTTCTCAGCTCAAAGACTAGCAACAACTACCACTTAATACTAAGTTGGCTACCTTCCTATTCTCTGAGGCTGTGAAAATCTAAGGCATTTATGTGAAATGTGTATGTACTCCCTAATAAATGGCAAGTGTGGCTGCAGACGTCTGTCACTCATTTGGAGTCCAAGTAAGCATGGACTCATAGAAGCTGATGACAAGTTGTGGACACCTGATGTTGGCCTCTTTAGCCAGGACTATGTCTGCTTCATCGCGACCCTGTGTAAAAACAAAACACTCGTTCACACAAGCAGGCCAGGGTAAAATATTTTAAAATTTTTTACATGAAACCTAAAATATAAATTACAAGGGCCTCTTTAAAAGTTATTGCTGGCGAAAAAAAAAGTGGAAACAAGTTTTAAAAAATTCCTAAATTTTTCCTCGTGAAGTTGTACTCAATCATCGCTGCCCATTGCTACAATGTAAATTTGCAAAACGCATAGCTTCCCCATTTCCATCCTGAAAATGAACTGTGCGAGACCCAACCAGCTCTTCTCACTTTTGAAGAAAGAGTTATTGATAGCATACCTTCCATTTTATGAGGAATTTGAGAGAGCCACCTGCATCACTAGCACCCTGAATACACTCCGGCTCCAGACCACGAGCAAATCCATAATTGGGAGGCACCACAAATGGGTCTTTCTCCTTCTCTTTACTCTTTCCGCTGCCAACTTTCTTCTGAAACATGCCCCTATCAAACATTAAGTAAGCAGATTATAGGAGCTAGTAAATCAATTGCAACTAGAAAATCCTAAATCCTTTATTCATCCAATCTATCAGTATGGCATACTGGTGTACAGTACTGCTGATAAAAAAGTAATGGAAAAAATTGAAAATCAACAGAAACTGTTGATCCGAATTATTTTTACGAAAGGAAAGTTCGAATCGAAACTCACATTGCGTTCAAAATACAAAATACCACCACTAGAGAAGGAACTTCATGTCTACGAGCTTTTGAAGCTTCTTGCAACTGTTTTAGGACAAACACATGCCCATCCAGATGTAAATAGCTACATAAGGCCCAAAGAAATTCACACACTTTCGGAACCGAAGAAAAGAAACAAACTTTTGAAAACTGAAATAAGACTTAGCAAACAAAATAAAAAGCCCATTAAAGTTCGCGTCAGGATCCTCTGCAATATTTTAGTGAAGTATGACATAAGTGTATTAAAAATATTCTACTACTTGACAAAAACAATTAGACTCTTATTTGCATAGTATTAGAGATGTCTACATATTTGAGAATACACAATTACTTGCTATCTTTTGGTAACAGAAATGCTCTCAAAATATATCAAGACGCCTGAGACTGAGAACGGACAGTAATTGTCTAATGGTGCTCTTGCAAACTGATAATAACTTACTGATTGAATGTTTATTCTGTCATTTGGTACCAGTTTGAGAACGAATTTATTAATATTATAAAACGTATTCCGTGAAAATTGGATTCAATTCGACAAAGCATACAGTGAGCCGAGATTGAATAGCAAACTCATGATTTTGAATAAGAACGTGCAAGTTTTAAAATGTCAGATCTCTGCGGTGCCAGATTCTAGAATGGCAGATTTTCCTACATACACTGCCAAATTTTGATACTGTCGGCATTTTAAACCAAGTGACTGTTTCAAATAAGGTTAAGTGACCCTGCAATGACTATCTCAATTACTTCAGAGTAGAGTCACTTCTAAACATCAAAAACCACATCCACAAATAAGCTTTAATTGCAATACAGCAACAATAATCTTAACATAGTCGGCAGATTAAGCAATGGTTACGTGACTCTGCTTGAAGTTACTGAAAACTTCTGGCGTTTATCGAGAAACGCGAAGCGGTTCGAGATATTAAATCAGACTTTCGAAGTGTTGTCTGCAGAGTCACGCAACCATTTTGCAACAAGCACTGTACAAGTTCAGTCGGAAGCTTTGCGGAAGTGACTTTAACCGATTAAGCGATCAAAATAGGAAATTTGTTCCAATTGATCAAAAGGAGAATCACTTTTGCAGACAAATGGCAATTTTTTCCAAAGCACTTTAGGAATAAAACATTTTCTCAATTTCGTTGTTCTTTGATTTTCTGTTTTATATAAAAAGAGCCAATTGTATAGTCCCTGAAAATGAATGACTGATGACGATTCCAATCCTGCTAAAAAACATGTGACAAGATTTGATGGTTGGAGAATCTGTGGAAACGGTGGAATCAAGTAAAAAGGGAAGACTCAGAATTTTTTGAAACATCTATGGATATGATTTTCGCGAGGAGTCTTGACTTAGCCACCCAATACCCTTGTCAATTCATACAAGGGATTTTTTCGTTTCTCCATCCCCCAGTAATTTTTGTCCGCTTCTTCAAGCCCCCCCCCCTACTCCCCACCCATCAGTTCTTTCATTCCCCTATAACAAAATCATGTTGGGGAAAGAATTATTTGCACTAACAAGCAGTGGCAAAAAACGGGGAAAAAAACCCTTTCAAGATATTCGAACAGTTAAAGGGGAAGAAAATCACCCAAGCACTCTCAACAACATTGCAAAGATGATTCAAATTTATATCAAAGAACGTGTCGATAACACAATTAATCGTTTTCGAAAATCTCCTGACAAAAATTGAAAAAGTTATCAAAAGTGGCCACCGTATTGCTCCAAGACAAGCAGAAATTATAACTGAACAAATGGAACAAGAAATATAGGGAAAAAATATTCTTGGATGGAATGAACCAAAAACACTATTAAGAACAGTTTATTTCTGAGTTGGTAAGCACTTTGCTCTAAGAAGTAGTCCAGAACACCATGATTTACGCGACGGAAAAGGAAGTCAAATAAAAATTGTTGGTATGGGACAAGAGAAAAAAAGTAATATACCAGGAAGATTTATCAAAAAAAAATAATGAGGGACTAAAACATGCTAACTACAAAGCGAAAACAGGAACAACTTACTCAACTGGTGGATCACACTGTCCTGTTGAAATTATTGAAAACTTCTCTAAAATATTCCCCCCGAAAGCCAAACCGTTTTATTGTAGACCACGAGAACGAAAGCGAAAAAAACTGGTTCCGGAACCAAGCAATTGGTGTAAACACTCGGGTTTTAATCATTCCAAATATTGCCAAAGAAGCAGGTTGGGACTCTGCAACAAACAAAGTCAAAACAAATAGAACGCCAGCGCAAATACTTCCGGTAAAAAAAAACCTGTGGAAAACCAATACTCTTTTAGTCGTTAAAACTACAATTGCATTGCTAGCGCGACACGATACGGTCAGCTATCACTTTAAGCTACCCATTTAGCTAACCTTTGAACTTTCAGTGACATCCCCGGAAGGTTTAACATTTGCTGAAGCTGATTGATCACTAGCATTGGGATCTTTAGTTTTAGACGCCAACTCTTTCTCAAAAGCGGCTAACAACTCAGGACAGTCGAGGTTCTCAGCTGGTTCCCAAGTATTGCTTGCATGTGGCCAGTTCTTCCACTTCAAAAGGTATTTGACTTTTCCTTTCTTGTTGATCTTTTTGTCAACGACCGCTTCCACGACGTACTGCTCTTCCACCTCACCGTCTTCATTTGTCTTTCGCTCGCGCTCTAAATTCTCTTTGTTGTCATTAGGACCAGGGCTTGATTTCCACTGCTTCTTCGGATCTACTCTTGAGGATCGCTTAGAATCTGGCGCATCGTTGGCTCTGCGATCTGTAGCATGCCGACGACCAACAGTTATTGGCATTGCGTTATCTGAAGTAACACGACAGTGAAGGTCGACTCTCTTTATTAAACATATTTTAATTTTAAAAGCAAAATGATGAGATATTTTTAAGAAAACATTTTTATCAGGCAATTACATTGCGACAGCTGCAAAGTTGAAAAATTCAATCAAAACAGATCTCCCGTTTTAAATAGTAAAGATGAACATGAACTAAGATGACATGTAATCTATATACAAAGATCACACATTTTAATCCAGTCCCATTTTTCCTTAAATAAATACTTAAGAACCAGCAAAATAACGTCAATGGTAAATTAATAAAAACCGTCCTAACGCGAAAAACATAACAGGACAAGTCCTAAACTTCAGCGTTTAAACTGACCAAACATGACTTTGGAATGAGTAGTAAAGGACTTTGAAAATTGCTGTAAAATATCCGAGTTTCAAACTGTTCTTTTGAAAGCCGGATTTTGATCGACATATTACCTTAAGAGGCGTTTTGCATTCATTTACAGGTTTTTTCGCATCAATAAGAAGATATTCCACCATCACTTCGCTGAGCAATCCATCCGTCGGAGTCAACCTTTGTTGGATTAGAATTCTTCATCTGGTGAGACCAATCCAATATTTGGCAACCTACCAATTATTTCTTTTTAGGTTACAACTTTTTTTCATTATTTTTCCGAATGAGTCACAAGCTTATTGAAATCAAAACCCTGCGTATCCAAGGACAACATGGAAGCAGTTGCCCCAGCAAAACGGAACAAAGACAAACGCATTCCGGAAATTTCAAAAATCTATTTTTAATATATATTTCAGACATAGCAATTATTCAGCGTAAAAGTGGAGACATTGAAACAAAACCTGGCCCATTTCAAAGAGAGGTTGAACAATAAACCAGTACTCCAAAGACAGGTACTCCATCTCAAATTATTATTTCAGCACTGATACTCTAATCCTGGTTGGCGATTACAACATAGATTACTTTAAAGATACTAGGAAACAGTACCTAAAACCTTTGCAGAAATATACTGTAAAATTTGAAAAGTAAAGCAACATGGAAAATGGAGGACAAGTTTTTTTATTCGATCACTGCTTGAGTTCTAAAAATTACGTTTTCTAAACAGACGGATCTGAGTCAATAATCAAAAATGATCATGTCACTATATTATATCAACAATCCTTGAAAGTAAAATGTAAATAGCAAAAGCCAGTATTTATTACGAGATACAAGAAACTATTAGATCTAAGATTAACCGTGAAACCGATCAGAAATAAAAAAAAACATTTGGAGCAAATGAAATCTTTCTAGGATGTAATGAAACTTTCAAACATGTATTGAATCATCACGCTTCTTTAAAAAAAAAGAAAGCAAAAACAAGAGAATGGTTGTTATCGAAAGAACTGCATAATTTGATCAAGGAAAAACATCACGTGTTTATTGAAGGAAAAAACCATAAATAACAGATCTTTAAGAGTTACAAAGTACTGAGAAACCTTGTTGACAGAAAATTACGTAAGGCATCTTAACGATTATAAAAAATTAGGCAGTTTTTATGAGAACCTAAGAACTTCAAAAGACTAAGTTTATCAAAAACAAAATTAAATCAAATAAGCAAACAAACTAATTGCAAACCTGAAAAAGGACAAATTGATATCAGATGAAACAAGTTTGCTAACCGTTGAAAATGCTTTGCCCTTGGATCCTTTAGGGGCAAAGAAATTGCCCCTAAGATCCCAACATTTATTATTAAGGAATCTGAATTCAATGTCAGGAGTTAGAAAAAAAAACTTCAAAAAGATAAAAAAAAAACGAAAACGAAGTGGACAAAGATATATACCTCCTTGGGCATTAAAATATGATGAAATGTCCATTGGAGCCAATTTGCTATTAACAAGTGCATAACCAAAATCACATTCCCTAAAAGCGACAGACTTAATCGTAAAAATTATGAGCCAATTCTGTTTCTCCATTCGCAAAAGTATTATCCTGAAAAAGCTTATCCTGAAACATGACAGAGCACTAAGATTGGCAAGAAGTTTTTAAATAAACCCCATTACGTTGAAAAGAAACAAACCATTTTTTTTGGATTGGGCAAAAGTTTTTACCTCAACATGTAGATAAGGCAGGATCTTCAACAAGTTCGTTTACAAGTAACAGGAAACAGTGTGTAAAACAGAACAGTTGAATCAGACTGGACGATGATAAATTATTGTGTTCCACAAGGTACTGTACTAGAACCACTAGTTTTCATACTTTGTAACTGATTTCTGGGTAGCAAAAGGTAAGGATTCTACTGTTTAACAATTCGCAGACGATACAGCAATTCTATGTTATGAAAAAATTAAAAACCTAAATTAAGGGCTAAAATATTAAAATATTAATGGAAGCTGAACAATATAAGAAAGAAAAAGTAATGGAAAAATAGAACTTATGGTTTTCAAATTTAAAAAGTTACCAACAGTCAATTGCGTTCCATTCAAAAGTCATTCACTGAAAGCAAGAGGTGAATGAGAGTATATAGGTGTTATTCTTGATATAAAATTGACAAACCAATAACAGCTTTATAAATTTATCAGCAAAATGGCATTAGCCATCACATCATTTTATTTGCTGAACAATATAAGAAAGAAAAAGTAATGGAAAAATAGAACTAACGGTTTTCAAATTTAAAAAGTTACCAACAGTCAATTGCGTTCCATTCAAAAGTCATTCACTGAAAGCAAGAGATGAATGAGAGTATATAGGTGTTATTCTTGATATAAAATTGACAAAACAATAACAGCTTTATAAAGTTATCAGCAAAATGGCATTAGCCATCACATCAATTTATTTGCCTTCAAAGGCTAGATTTAATCGTTTCAGATCTCTTGCTTTGTCGTGTTTAGAATTTAGAATTGAGTTTTCAAAGTTAGAAATCTTAATTAACAAAATAAACCAAAAATAGATGGTGCATAAAGTTTCGGATTCACATATGACACTGCTCATAATCTACTTCTTGGACAGAAGTCTCATCACATGACTATGTAGCATAATCTTCATAAAATAGATTTCTCGATAATCTCGAACAAACAAACAGACAAACACACATGACAACCAAAAGTTCCAAACAACCGTAAACATTGAACTTAATGTAAAGAAGAGTACATAAGACTTTTGCCCCACAACAAAATGTAAATCAAAATGGAGTCACAAATCAATAACAAATTTTGTTCGCAAATGATATAAATTTCGTAGAGGAAAAATCAAACAAATTAAGAAAAAGCTGTATGAAACAGATGCAAAAAAAGATAAATGAATGAGTTCATTTGCAATGAGAAATGAATGAGTTCCGGACACGATTGCAGGCTTTAAAAGTTTGTTTTGAAATATTTCACGAAAACAGGAAACTGAACCTTAGTTTTTCATTAGTTTTTCAGAGGAAAGATGTGTTTTGAATTGCAATATTACAACATGCAACTTTAACCTCGTGGTTAATCTAGTTAATATTTTTAAGAATTAAGATTGAAGAAACCCAAAAAACAGCAGCAAACAAACATACGGAAGTCAAAAGGCGTTCAGCGAAAAAACTTTTTGAATTTTTTAAAATTAGGGAAACAATTTGAAGCCTGAAACGACTCGAGTTACGTAGCTGGCTACATAAACTAAACATAACCGACTAAACGTCGGAAGAATTACTCTCGAACGACTAGTGGGAGATCTAATCAATTGCAGCTTGCTTCAGTCGGGTGGGGGGGGAGGGCTAAATGCGACTAAGAAGGTCAATAGTGGGCTTCAAATAACCACATTAGAGGTTAACATGTACCACTATACAGAATTAAAGTGAAAAATGGCACCAGTTTCGGCGCACTTTTCATTTGACTTTTAGTATTAAATTGCCGCCAATTGAGTTCAGCAGCTTGAAATTGTGATTGAGAATTTAAGATCACACGAAACGCAAAAAGTCAAGGGCGTAAAAGTCACTCGAAAATTCAAAACCGTCAAACAAAAATTTTGCCGAATTTCTTAAACAGAGTGAAAGAGGCAAAATTTGTTCAAATATAGTCTAAAACAGATTTGAACTTTATCATGGAATACAATCTCTCTCAATGATATTCAAAACCTCAACTCAGTGACAAAAATATTTCTAATTTCATTTTTAGATTCTACTATTGGTTAACTTTATTACCAAAAATTCACATCTGAGGTTTTCAGATTTTATCCAACAAACTACATTAAGGCCGCTGGGGAATGTGAACTTGCAGAAAATGTTCCAACCCCAGTGATGGATATTTTTCACTTAATTGACCTTTTAAAGATCAAATTAGAAAAAATATCGTAAAATTACAAGCTGTTCGTAAGGAATTGGTGTACCAGTAAAAAATAGTTATGAGTCAAACTACCAAATGAAATAAATATTGCCGCATTACTTGGCCGACAAGATCTATCATTAAAGAGACAAGTCAAGACAATTTAAAACAACAACAACAAACATTAAACATAGCTGGCAGATTACTAGGAAAAAGCCGCGAAATGAAATAAATATTGCCGCATTACGTGGCCGACGAGATCTACCATTAAAGAGACAAGTCAAGACAATTTAAAACAACAACGAACATTAAACATAGTAGTCAGATTGCTAGGAAATAGCCGCGAAAACAGCAGTCTCAGAAAGATTTAAAAAAAGACAAAAAATTCTTCTTTTCATTAAAGGCTGTGATGTTATTTTGATTAAAAATCTGTCTAACTTAACTGCTGCTTCTATTAGCCGCTCTTAAATAACCTTCAATTAGGGTGAAAAACGCTTAATTGAATTATCTCTGAATTAAGGGAAAGAAAAGTCGATTTGTGAGTAAGGAGGTCATTTTTGAGAGTGAGGAAAGTCACGGGTGACAAAAAACTTTTTCACGCCAATGAACAAACAACTCGCTCCAATAAGAGTGAAAAATGACGTCACACACAATTCAGTTGAAATTGCATAAACGAATGAATAAAAAGCAGATTTGAAGTGGTGATTATGACGTCATATGGTCGTAACAAAAATCTTGACGAAATCAAAACCAAAAGTAGGGCATTAACAGCCTCCGCTATCGCTGTGCGGCTATTAATTACAGCTAAGACAGGGTATATAATTATTAAAACATGGTAACAAAAATAAAACATCAGGAAAAAACAGGTAAATAAAATAACTTGTATTTCACTAAAAAGCAGACCTGAACTGTCCTCAATGCTATTAGGTAACAAATCGCCAAAAGAACAAAAGGCGACATAGATAAAAATGCACTAAACGTTTGTAACCAAAGGAAACCAGCGGCAAAAAACAAAAGAAATCATCAACAATTTATGAAAGACAGAGTTGAATACAATGAAATTGAAGCCTGTATTGAACAGGAAAGATTATAAAAATTCAATTCGGCCTAATTTGAGCATCAATGGTGCCTCTTTTGAAAGAGACTATGTGAAAAGACAACAAAAACCCCTTATAAGCTACAAAAATTTTGACCAGTAATTAAAACTATGCAAACAATTTTATGAAGACATAATTTCAAAAAAAAAATCTATCAGTTAAGACATCAAACCAATAGAATAAAGTTTAATTCAGAAGAAAGTGGAGTTTACCTGTTATTAACAGGACTAAATTACAATTTGACAAAAAAAGAAAAGCAGCGGAGTTCAAAACATGATATTTTAGAAAAAAATTTAAAGCCGTTAAAACTATTAGTTTTCAACTAAAGCATGATATGGGTTCAATTATATCTTGATATGGGTTCACTTATATTCCCAAACAAAGCAACTCAGACCTCTCGTTATTCAGAATATGGACGACTAAAAAACGACAATAGTCAAAAACAAAAATCTCAATTAAAATTTGTTAAAAACAGGGGCACGGTCATTAAAACTAAAAGCAATTAAATGAACACATTACAAAAGCTCAATAGTTTAACATAATAACGATAGGCGCCTTCTCATGACAACACCATCAACTCTCTGCGATGAACATATCAAGGGTCAAAACTGCCGGAACAGAAACCAAATTAGGATATAGTTACTCCCTCCGCTAAGATGGAGTCCGAATAATATTTGAAACCCCCGATACGCTAATCTATTTTTTTAACTCGAACTGGTAGGGGAATATAAACAATCTAGCGACAGGGAACAAAATAATGGCACACATTATTCAAAAAACATACCTAGCAATAGTTGCGGGAAAATATCCGCCATTAATTCCGATAACCAGGATTGCGATTGAAAGAACAGAAAAACTGCAAAAAATTGCTATACAGAAATTATCTTTATGGTGCGATCTACTTTCAATGGATTTTGTAGTTAGACATACTCGTGATTCTAAAAAAGGTATAGTGGTTAGTATCAATCAAATACCGGGCATCTAAAACTGACCTCTAAGGGTTTATCCCATTTCTATTTTTGATTTCCTTTTTCCAAGTGACTCAGTTCAGTTTAGACTGCTGAGCCACTGCTGTTTAAGATCGTTTTGAGCATTTTGAACGAAGAATGAAATATGCAAAAATGGGGTCCATATAAACCTTCAAGTCCGCAGTTTTGGTGAACTGAACAGTAGTGACTGGTAAATCTCTAGCAAAAAAATGCGACTAAATGCCTTCGAAATTAGCAAAATTTTCCCAATCCCATTTCTTTTGGAAAGTCAAATATGTGCGACGAAAAAAAGACTCAAGCGCAAAACGCATCAAAAATACCAACTGAAGCGCAAAATTGCTGCAAGTCTGTTTGAGAGCAATTGATCATTGTCAACAGTAAAATAAAGGCACAAATGAGGTTTTTAGTTAACAGGAGTGATATACTGAAATAAATTGGAACCTTGTTTTGGGCTGTGGCAACCACTGGGACTAACAGAGGGTTTGCGGAAGCAAAGGAACACCGCAGGGCTTTTTAGAAACCTACTAACGAGCTTAACCTGAAACCTGTCCTTTAATGTTTTGGATTAGAATGCTATCAGCACTCTGTCGCAACAGAAACAACCACAATAACATTTGCTTATCCGCTGCTTTGTAGATCGTCGAATTTGAGTCATATTCTAACGATCCATAACACAATCGACTAACGCAGGGCGAATTGCTGTCAAACGATCGGCGAGCGGTCGGCTTCGTCAGTAGCTAGACACGGTTTAGTGAGGCTAGCTTTAGCTTAATTTGAAGGGCGTTAAACGAGGGTAATTGATGATGACATCACGCCACATAACAGCAGCTGAAGTGTGGTTTCAACAAAAGAGTTAAGGAAAGAGAGAGAGTGTGTGCGCAAGATAAAACGTGAAAGAGAAAGCGAAGGTGAAAGAAAACCCAACCAAGAGACGGGGAGAGAGCTAGGAAAATATTCCATGATCAGATTCGACTCTGCAACTTCTAGTTTTCTAGCATTGTTAGTAAGCAGTGAAAATGTTCAAAACGATTTTTTTTGTCTCTGGAGTTCTGTCAAATAACCCATCAGCAAGACTTAAAAGGCTTTGTTAGCCAATAATGATCGTAAAACTCAAAGGGAAAAAATTCAGAAAATTGAAAAACAATTACAAACTTTAAAATCTTGGTAAAATTTGTAATATTAATATCTCCAGAACCATCTCAATGTCTCAAGAGACTATCCAGTTTCCAGTTTTGAAGCCCTTAATAGTTTCCCTAGCTTATAAAGATCCATAAAGTTGGAACATGACAAATTTTCAAAAATTTGAAAAAAATTTTAAATTTTATCAAAAAATTGCGAAGTCGAGAATCTCAATCACTCTAGAAACTAAGCAGCAGCTTACTATAAAGCCTCACAGGAGGTACCTGGGCCCCTGGTGCCAAAAAAAATGAAATCACTCCAAAAAATTGCAAGTTCTATAAAAAAAATTGCTAAAATTTGTGATATCAAAAAAATTTGATTATTCCAGGGTCAATACTAATTCGATAACTTATTATCAAACCCTTAAGGAGGTTTTCTGACCCCTGGGGATGAAAAAACCTGGATAATGAAAATAAATGTCAAAAAACCGAAGAAAATTGCAAGTTTTTTCGAAAAATTGCTAAAATTTGTGATACTAAGAAATATTCCATGGAAAAAAATTTGGGTATTTTTGTTTGGATTACATTAGAAAAATATTCCATGGAAAAATAATTTGGGTGGTTCAGAAAACTGGGTGTTTTTGTTTGGATTAGCAAAACATACTGCTATAAAAAAAGTCAAAAAAAGTACTTGTCTTGCAAAAATGACTCCTAAAAATGACCTTTTAACCCTGAACTATGGCCTTCCTAGTAGCTTCATCCCACTAAGCACTTGAAGGACTACTAAATGCAGCTAAGGGCCCCTAATGAAACTTAATGCCCGCTGGGTGCTACCTGTTTATCCCGTTTTAAGGACGAAAAGTCAAATGGGTCAGACAAAAAACCGTTCAATTGAAAAAATCGCATAAAAATATACCCGGCAGATTGCCGGAAATTGCTCTCCTTGATTCCCATAACCAAGACTGGGATTGAAGGAATTGATTTTTGTACACAAACATTTTTAAAGTGCAAACTATTTTGATGTCATTTTGGAGCTTAACATACTCCTGTTTCGTAGCGAGACAACACAGGGCTAGTATAAATACCAATAGGCATCAGAGATGATAACTAAGAACAAATTTCGAGCAACGGGCATCTAAAATTGGGCTTTATTGGTTTATTCCGTTTCTATTTCTGATTTGGTTTTTTTGATACTGACTCTTGTCTATTTTGAATTGCTTTGCTGAGCAACTGCTGTCTAAGAACTATTTTAGCAGAATAAGAGAAGAGTGAAACTAGCCTATAGAAGTCAAAAAGATTTCACGCAAAATGTTGAACAAGCTGAGAACTAAGGTAAAGCGAAAAAATTTTATTCGACAAAGTTAAAAATTAGGAGCGCTATAATAGCCGGCTGAGAAGCTGAGGCGGCTATTAAAAAGATCATCAGGACTAATATAATTGCTACAAACTTCGCTGGAGAGCAATTAACTACAAACTTCATTTGAGAGCAATTAATCACTTGAACGGCCCCCAACTAGCCTGGGCGCTTCGAAAGAAGAGGTAAAATATGACATTTAAGATTCAGAAAACAATCACGAGGTCGTCACGAGATTCCTCAAAACTGCATGTTGTAGAAAAAGCTTATTATTATTTCAAACAAACATTGCATTGTACAACTTGTAAATAAAACTTAAAGAAGTTAAGTTTTTGCTCAATAGCACAGGATAAATGAATAGCTCAAAGCTTCAGGTTTTTTCTGGTGCGAGGATTAAAATTTCATTTCTCAACACTAATATCAACTCTGTTCACTTTGATATAGCCTCGAATCTATTCAGGAATCTAGCAATCAATCTAAGACTGTCTTCATCATCGATACCGGCCAGAATGATGATCTCGATGTTGCGGCCTCGACGATCCTCCACCTGAGGGTCGGTAACCCCCACTATTTGAAGGTCTTCCCCCGCTTCTTCCATAAAATGGCGGAGATTGTCCCTTTCGACTTCTGTATCCCGAACCTGCTCCGGTTGGATAACGTTGACTTCCACCTGGAGGAGAGGCATAATCTCTTCTGGGAGGTTTACCATGGTAATCACCGCCATATCCACCACCTCGTTTCGCAGGACTCGGGCTTCCACTTGAGGAGCTTCCACGTCTTTTGCGATGGTGTTCGGGAGACATTTGCTCAGGTACGATTCCAGTAGGATTTTGTAACTTTTCCGCCGCGCGCTTCCGGTCTCGCGCAACCATCTCGTCTTCTGTAGTGAGAGGAAGCCAATAGATACACGGATCTGCTTTTGTCTTGCGGAAGAGGTCATCCAACAATTTGACTGGCGCTGCTTTCTCTTTTTGTTCTCGTTCCTTGCGAAGACGTTCCTCTTCCTCTGAAAAATGAGAATTGCGCACTTCAGTCAATCAAAATGACAATAGGACTTAATTCCTCGTTCTTAAATCATGCAAAATCATCAGCCTCTTATTAGGGACCTTTACTGCACAAATGAGTTCCTTTAACCTTAAACAAATTCAAACTAAACAAGTTTTAAAGTGCAAAAGTAATTTTATTGAAAGAGGTAAGTCACGTATGATCAAAATCTAATCACGCAAATAACCTAAAAACTTTTGCTAAAGCGAGTAAGAAATGACGTCAAGCGCGCAAATGCCGTTAGTGAGAGGAAGAAGTCATTCAGAAAATTTGACTTTTTCAGCTTTGCTGTGTGAACAAATGTAAAACGAAAAAAGAGCGTCAGACGACGAAACAAAACACATAGCAGGACAAGTCCTGAAATACAATCCAAGGAATTGAATGAAAAACAGGCCTACTGTACCTGACCAGCAGATCAATGGAACAATCCCAGCCAAAAAGACGAAATCTCGAAAGTTGAGAAACTAAAAGAATCCAACTAAACAAAATGAACAATTGTTCCTAAAACTCTTGAAGCTTTTAACCTGAAGACCATTTATGACACAAAGCAATATAGTCACTAACACACGCAAAAGACTTGAAAGAGCTTAATTTGACACTAAACGTAGATATTTGAAGATATTTTTCGAAAATGTGTCTGGAAAAAGTGTTCAAATTCATTTTTTCTCTGTGGAGTTCTGTCTTGTAAGTCATCAGCAACATTTACAAAGTTTCGTTGGCCAATAAAGACAGTTAAACTCAAAAAATGACAAAAAACAAATCAAAAAAATAGAAAACAATCAAAGAAATTCAAATTGCAAGCTTTATTTAAAACATTTTTTATATTTGCAATCTAAGAAAACAGAAATCTATTTTGTTGCAACTAGAAAATCTGCAATAACATACTAGCAAACTCAATAGCAGCAAACCCCTGGCCACTGAGGAAAAAGACTAAAGTTTCAGGAAGTCAAAGAAAAAATTACAATTTGAAAATCGCTAAAATTTGTAATATTAAAATCTTGAAACACATTCCCCATTACCACTAGAAACTATGCAGTAACCAATTATCAAAACCTAAAAGAAATGTTTTGGCTGTTCAGGTTAGAGAAACCTAAAAATTGACAACAATTTTCAATAATTTGAAAAAATTAGCTTATGCAATCGCCAATAAAAACTTTGCAGTAAACTATTAACAAATCTTAGACGAGATTTCTTGCCCCCTGGAGCTGGAAAACTTGAATAATGACAATTAATGTCAGAAAATTGGAAAAAACTGCAAGTTTTATCAAAAAAATTGGTAAAACTCGTGACGTTGAAAACCATTCCATTACCACTAGAAACTATAAAATAACCTATTATTGTGACCCCAAGAGCTGAAACAACAAAAATATTCAAAAAACTTGAAAACTTTTTAAAATTAGAATAAATTACAGTGTTTATGTTTGGCGTACCAATACATATGGCTCTTAAAATGGCCATAAAAGTAATTACTTCTTGCAAAAGACCTTTAACAACTTATACAAACCTCAATTTCAGACTGGTCCAACAAAAAATCCGAAAAAAGAAAAAAATGCAACATTTTGGGCTCAAAAACTTCTGAAACTGACCTGTTAAACTTGAATTACGGCCTTCCCAGTAGCTTCACCACTCTCAGTATTTGAAGAACTACTAAACGCGGCTAAGGGCCTCTAATGAAACTTGATGCCCGCTGAGCTTTACCTGTTCATCCCGTTTTGAAAGCTCAAAGTCATGAAAAAAGGTGTGAAAACATCTTACAAAAATAAAAAAAAGACAGAACACCAACACAATCCAATTCTTGGATTGTAAAAAAACCAAGAGCACCGCAATATAGCTTCGCTCAGCTTAAAGCTTCGCAGCTATAATTAAACAATTGTTTTTGCTAACGAAATTATTGCTCAAACAAATATTTGTACCTGCTGAAATCGAATTTCAAAACCTTTGCCTATTTATTTTAACGAAAGTATACCCGAACGAGATAAAATGCTGGCCATCAAAAATTAGAGCAATTAATAATTTTTCTGATTTCATCAATGTTAAGAGCCTATGAAAAGCTACATAGCCTACTTCATAAGGTTTGCTTACCTTTCCGTTTTTGCTCCATTCGATCCTGGTATCTATCGCGCATTTCCTGCTCACGCCTCGCGCTTGATTTCCCAATATCATCTCTCGCATCTGGCCTCCTGCTCTTCTCTTGGGGATGACCACCGCGAGAGGGCGAGTGCTGGTCCACTTTCGCCATCTTATTGCCAATGGGGTAGTCACTGAAGGATTCATGAGAGTCCGAGCGACTTCTGCGCTTCCATTCCTTGGTACGCCTTGATCGACTTTCCAGTCCGGCTGCAGTTCGGATTATATTCGGAGATTTTCGTCCACCAGGTCCACTTTTATCGCCACTGCTCCGTCCTTAAACAATTTCGGATACTTAATATCACGATCTTTGGCAATTTCCGAGAGCCACTACGCAGCTGATTTGGCACCCTTTTTTAAGGTGTTTGTATAACCGAAACCAGCTTTCAAACCAACGACGGAAACGCCGATTTGGAGGTACTTTATACTATACTAATTCAGTATTTTTTTTGTAAAAACTGATGTCAATGTCATAAGAGCCGGGCCTAAAAATATATTTTTCATCTTAAGGTGCTATGGGAACTTCGCAATTATAAAACTGTCCCCTAAACATTTGTTTGCAAAAAAAAGATCACCTAAGTGTTCAACCCGCCCGTTCCATCCAAATCGCTCTCCGCTGTCACTTCTGCGCTTCGTGATTTTCTTAAGGATTCCTCTGACGTCATCTAACTGGATCTGACTGACAAACTCCAATTTGAGTGTCTTCGGATTAGTAGAGGGCCACTTGCAGCCAAAGAGAGCCTCACGACACTGCTTCGCACTGTCTTCTTGCTTGAACTGAAGCACATCGGTTTCCATATAACTCAACTTGGTTTTAATTGAACTTTAAATTGCTTAAATTTCACAAATTGCTTGTTTGCATTACAGTTCAAAGCATCCAATGCCATCTTTCCACTTTAAAAAATCAAGCCTTGAGCTTCCTCATTTGAAGATTACAACTGATATACTTAATACATGGCAATAGCCAATGAAACTGAACATCCAAGTTGTAAAAAAATATTAAAACTATTTCAATAGGCTTCAGAGAGACGTACTTTGACATAGCACTGTGACTTAATATCATCAATCCAAAATTCTTCTTGAACCATCTCTCCAAAATTGGCCAACATCGCCTTCAGTGTCACTTCCGTAAACGGTCTGGTCAGCCGCATTACATGCACAATAGTTGAGACGGGGTTTCGAGCTGGCGGTACTTCCTGTTCCGGCTCTCGTTTTGGAAGCGGTCCCAATGTTATGGCCGGTTGGCTTTTAGCTTTCTCCACTTCTTCATTCACATCAGCAGAAGCAGAAGTATCAGGAGTGGCAGTGACCTCTTCTGCAGATTTGCCTTTGACTTTGACTGTCTTCAGTCCTTGAGAAGAGTCCACATCAGAAAAAGATACTGAAACAGCGATCAAACTACTCAAAAAATTCTGAGAAATGAATGACCTTATCAAATGTCCTCTCAAATTTAAATACCGACAAACTTCACAGATTGAACAAACCGAAAGCTATTAAAAATATCTCTGAATTTTATAGAACATAGAAAAATTGGAAAGCAACGCAGTCTGAACTTCGCAACACTCCCAAAACAGCAGCTGTAGTGTAATTCAGTAAATAACTCTAATTCACTCACTCTGAGCATGCTTAGCTTTGTGCTCGCCTTCCTCCAAATCCTCCTCCTTGGATTCCTTCCCTTTAACGCCTGAATGGCTGCTTTTCTCACCATCACTTCTCTCCTTATCTTTGCCAAGTCCTTTCTTCGGAGTTGGTGACGGTGGAGATGCACCTTCTTCTGTGTTCTGTGTTGTTTCATCACTCATGTCAACAGCAAGATCCTTGTCATCCTTGACTGTTGATTCCGAAGTTCTTGGTTTAGAAAGACTGCGTTCAGCTGAATCATGCCGATGACCAGAGGAACGGCTCTTTGATTTCTAAAGAGAAAACAAACTTTTATAACAACCGTCGATTCAGCAGTAGTTTTGAAATAATGGATAGATACACTGTATGAAAAACGGAATAGCATTTATAGGTTCAAAAAACGCACAGCATAGAATCTTGTATAAACATCTTTCTGCCTGCAAAGTTTTGTTTAAATATAGCACACCATTTATTTGCATAACAGGTCTCAAAAGGCTCAGATTATTTATTAAGCCCAGCAGTTTATTAAGCTCGCAAAATTAAATAGGAAACTGTTTTCTCCGCCAATTGATCACTAGTCACCTAACAATTATCAGAATTGAAGCGATATAACTATTACAACCTTGCTTTTTCTGTTTTCTCTCTCATCGTCTCCTTTCTTTTCGCTAGAACCACTCTTGCTGGAAACAATATTCTGAAACACAGAGATCGATTAATCGCACATATTAAAAAAGTCCATTCATAGTTTACATTTTGGAAGCCTTTACTCAATTGAACCAAAATTTTTTCTTACGTTAAGGACATCAGTTGAAATGACTATGTTGGAGGCATTTTGTGACGGGTCATTGGATGTCGCACTTGCACCTGATAACGTCCCTCCGCCAGAACTACTGCCAGTTGCCCACTTTCTCTTTTTGTCCTTGCTACCACTGCTCTTTTTCTCAATTTCCTCTTTCCCAGCTGAAAGCAACAGAAATGTGATTAAACTTCTCTCAAATACCTAAGCGTCTTTCAACATTCATTGTCGAATATACTGTTGTTCAAGGAACCTCTGAAAATAAAACCATTTAGACCACCTACGTACAACGTTTCCAATACTCTAACAAAAACGTACATACATTTAATCGTTCTCTAATGACTTTGATGTTCTCTACGAGGAGTACTCTAAGAGAAAAAGAGAACATATTTTCACATCAAACTTACCTTTTTATGTGAAAGCCTCCTAAGGTTACATTACTTAGTGGACTTTGTAATGTCGTTGACTATGTGGACCTTAACATTTTGTGCGAGCGATGCTGTCCACCTGGGGTGTTTAATTTAACTTTCTGCAATTTGCTTTCAAATTCTTTGGCCCCGGAAAATCAGTGGGAAAGTAGATCTATACATCTTTTCAAGAGCTACAATTAGTTCAGTAAGCAGGTTCCAGTGAATAATCAAAGAAATAGGCCACTAATAAGATCGAAAGTTTTAGAAAAGAAAACAATTTTGGGCATTTTCATTCAAAAGCCAATTGAGTTCAACTCCAATTGACTTCAACCTTTTGAAAAGAAAATTAAATCACGCAAAACTCTTAAGTGAACAAATAAAAGGCAATTAAAAAGCCAAAAACGATGTTCAGATTTTGGATAAGAAAGACGCACAACTACAAAAATTGCTCGAAGCATCGGAAGCAATTAAATAAGACAGCTGCGATTACCTAAATAATCATTATTATTCTGTCTTAAAATTATCTGTTAAAATGTTAAACTGTAGTACAAACGTTAATAACAAAAGTTGCATTCAACGAAAAACCGATAAAAATAAAAGCTAAACATCATGTAAGAAACTCAAAACCAACAGAAAAACAACACTGAAAATATTTTTGTAGAAAGTCAATACGACACCAAAATCAGAAGTAATTTCCCGGCTATTATTAAGCTATAACCTATCCAGCAAATATTCAGCAAAAAGGTCGCAGCTGACCTTAATTGGCATGCAATTAGGACAAAAACGATTTAAAAATTGTTCACTAATTTGTGCGTCAAAGCACAAAAAAGCATAAATTTATTACTTTTCAGCAGTTTCAATAAACCGTATGCTTAGAAACTAGAAAAGCTCGTATAAAAGTGCACAGCGACGTGATGAGCTCGGCCTTTCCCACTTTATCCTGTTTCTGAGATCCCAACGTGATATCGATCGGAAAAAAGAGTTCAAGCTGAAAGGGCTTTAAACGGTGCACTTTTCATTTGACTTTTTTTATTAAATTGCCGCCAATTGAGTTCAACTGCTTGAAATTGTGATTGAGAGAGAATTTTAGATCACGCGAAACGCAAAAAGACAAGGGAGTCAAAGTCACTCGAAAAGCCAAAACTGTTCAACGAAATTTTTGCGTAAAGACACACACGTTTACAATAAATGCTATGAACTTCGTTCAAGAGCAATTAATCAGCCACAACAATTTTGAAAACCAACCAAAAGTTGCACTAGTCTGAATCGACACCATTTCACGTGCTGAAGAATCTTTTCGAAAAACCTCTCAAGATTCGCAAACTCAAAACAGACCAGACCGACTAACGACGGATGAATTTCTCTCAAACAACAGACGAGGGCAGTTAAGTTAGAGGGGTGTAGCTTAGAAATGTCTCAGGGGTGCAAAAAAGCAATCCCACAAGTGACCAAAACCGGCACCTCCCAGTTGGCAGCCTGACATCTTAACCACTTAGCTACAATGCTTCTAATTTCTTTAGCTCACAATCGCTCTTACCAACGAGGGAAACTTAGATCAGTCAAAAATTAAAAACTAATGTATCAAAAAGTCACTCCAGAAGTCAACAAATGTTCTAGAAAAAAAAGCGCAAAAACGGTCAAGCAAAAATTTTGCATTAAAAAGACGCGTTTACAACAATTGCTTCAAACTTCGTTCGAGAACAACTAACAATATTCACTAAATGAAAACAAGAGTGGAATCTTAACTGCGAACAACTGCCCATAAGACAGCAGAAAGTACCCAACAATACCCAATGTCTGTTTGAGGGCTTGAAATGAAAGTTTCCCTAGAGACTATTTCGAACTTTGCAAAAAAGAAAAAAGAAAAGAAAAAGAAGAATAGATAAGGAGCGGCGGGGGGGGGGGGGGGGGGGAGGGAGGGGGGAGCTTAGAAAATCGAACAGTATTAAAATGTCTACAGAGCACCTATTATTGAAATGCAACAATGCTCACCCTCTGGTGCCTCGTGGCGCTTTCGTATCTTGACTGGTTTTGACGTTGATCGCTGAAACAAATTACACAGTTAAATTCCTCATTGACATTTTTCACTGGGTAAGCTTCAATGAATTTTTCACCAGTAAATTTGCGTACTTATCGCTCTGAGCACATGTAAACTAAATTGAAATTAGACTGAACTGATAAACTGTATAAAGGACCGGTACAAAGTTTTATGCACTCACTGATTGCTGTAGTTTACTTGAGGGGTGCCCTCAAATTAAAGCCAGCATCAAAACTCATGACCTGCTCCTGGCTGGTTCAAGCCAAAAGGTAAGCTCAAAAATGGAGAACGAGAAACTATTAAGATGTAACGATTATGAACCAATGTGGAACGGAGTAATTGATATTTTCACAATGTTTTCTGAATTGGTAAGTTTGCTCTAAAAACAGTTCGTCGCAGAGAGTTGTTCGTTCTCTGTTAGGATGGAGCTGGCATATCGTAGCGACCAGCTTCCAGGGGTTGCTTTGTGGCAATGGCGTTCCACAGAGAGCAGTTTGGGTAACTCAACTTAACTGCTTTTGGCCCTCTTTAAGCGGAGAGCTCGCAACCCTGACAATTGTGGGTAAAGCTTGCGCCAGTAACAAAACCCAGTAAAAGCAAATGCTATCGACTAAACTTCCACATCCAGTTGACCTGTGCTACCATCAGATATCACTACTTTCACCACTGCTTCACACAATCTTCGAAAAAAATATTCATACATCCCAGAAACGACTACACGGACGGCGTTACCAATCCCAAAATGTTCTTGACAGATGCAAAATTGACAGCGGGCTGACTTGGTTTGGGCACGCCAATTGGATTGGGCTCGACAGATTGAACTCGACCGCCTCAGTTATGCCCGAAACTCTTGACAATCGATGGTTAATTAATCGATGACAAGCATAGGCTTAGTTTTCATCGGCTTGTCACTTATTTCCTAACTCCTACGTTGACAGTTCCACATGCATGACTACTGTAAAATTGCCGGGGTCATGGGCTCTTGTAAGAAGGCTACTATAGTTGACTCCGGTGTCCTTCTTAGAATTGCAGTCCTTAAGGCTTGGAATCACTCACTTGACGTTCAAACACGCGAGTTTTTCACAGATCTTTGCATATCGAACCGATGGCTGTCAATACTTCCAGCGTGACTCGGATCCAATAAACTTCTACCAATTGATGCAGCTGTTCGGACGACAATGTCCATCTTCGCCTCATTAGGCCAATATAAAATCGACAGCAGACTACCATCACTACGTTTTCCGTCATCCAAGAGGCGTTTTTTTGTCAGGTGTGGTTCCCCACAGACAGACTACTGGACAAGACACAAGATTACAGGTTGAAACTGGATGATATTCGCTCGGCTTCCGTGTCTCTTTGACGTATTTATTGATTGAGCCATTTTTTCCAAAGGCGCAAATCAGAAGTGTGCTTGATGTCTTTGATGACATAAGTTTTCACATCTTTTAATCAGGTCCACCACTAGGTGCATGCTTATACCGTGAAGTCTTTCTAGTGTACCCACTCTTGCTTCAAAACTGACAGGCCTCCGAGCAACGTTGTATTGAGGATCACAAGCTGTTCCTATTACAGTGCATGAACATTAAAATAGATGCCTGCTCATTAATAAAAGCTTCAAGGATAATCAAGATCAGCTCATTTCTCTCACACTCCGCCCCTAATAAAGATCATATCTCGTCTTTTTCGGAGGTTCCATTAAAATATGTTGGACATTTTTTATCTTGCGGAATCCCAATCTTACTGTATCTTATTATGGGGATTGTATCTTACAATTATTGTACCTTAATAGGGGTTGTGTATCTTATATTTTGTTGTAGATGCATGACCTAAATTCTATAATTGCAAGAATTAAAGAAGTACTCACGACAGGATTGACAATTTTAATATCAAAAGATGGTCGATCACCCTGGGCCGGAACAACCACCGTCTTCTGAACGGTTCCTTCCACTTGACGAGAGGTGTCCTCCTTCTCTTGTGGCTGCGACGGAGTCGACTGAGCATCCAGTTTCTCACTCTGTTCTCTATCACTATCTTTGCTTCCACTCTTTTCACGTTTTCTCTTACATTCCCGCTCCCTCTCCAGCGATTCATTATCTATATCATTGTTATCATCGTCGTCAATTTCACCGTCATCTCGAGACCGATCTTTATCGCTTGTAACAGCAGATCGTGGAGTAATTACTTCGCCATCTGCAACAAAGAGTGATGTGAGAATAATTTCATTACTAACGGACAATTATCTACAGATTTCTGATTACAGCATAGCTGGCAGCTTTCCAGAAAATAGCTGCGGTAAGTTCATAGACCTGTGATCCCAAAAAGTAGACGAAAATGAGACCGCTTTAAGAATTAGAGATAAAACTGTCTTTGATTGATAAAGATGTATGTACTGCAAAACCGCCCCGAAAAACCTTCAATTAGAGTGCGATGTCCCTATTTGACTTCATATAATAGGCAAAATCATTTTGAGAATGACCAAAAAAATTTCCATTCACATGAACAACACTAACTGCAAAGACTGAAAACTGACGTCGAGCACAAAAATCAATTTAAAGACTGCATGATTGAATGAGCAAAACCTGATTTGATGCAAGCGTGACGTCATATAGTTTAAACAAAAATCTTGATGACGAAATAAAGAAACCAAGAGAAGGCCAATAATAGCTCCACTCAGATATGGCTATTGCAGCTAATAAAACATGACCTGAAAATTGGTTGAATCATGGAAACAGTGTGACGTCTTAACTTGATTTTAAAAAAGATTTCAAACATACCCGGCAGATTGCCGGAAAATAGCCGCCGTTGATTCCAATAAGCATGATTGGGATTGAACGAATAGAATATATTGAAAAAAAAAGAAGATTTTTGTACAAAAATATTTCTTAAGTCCGATTTATTTTGATGGCATTTCGTAGTTGAACATACTTCTGTTTCTTAGAGAGAGGCTACAGGGGCTACTATCAACACCAATAAGCATTAGAGGTGGTAACTAAGACTTATAGGAACGACGTTCAAATAGCGGGCATCTAAAATTGAGCTTTATGGGTTTATCCCGTTTCTATTTCTGACTTCAATTTTTTATACCGACTCTGTTCATTTTGAATTGCTTTGCTTAGCAACTGATGTTCAAATTCACTTTTAGCAGAATGAGAGAAGAGAGAAACTAGCCTAGAGAAGTCAAAAAGATTTCACGCAAAATGTCGAAAAAGCGGCAAAATGGTAAAGCGAAAAAAAGTTTGACGGAGTAAAAAAACATAGCAGGACAAGTCCTGACGTACAATTCAAAAAATTTTCATTGACTAAACAGAAAAACTAGACCTAGAATGGACTATGAGTGCAATAAGAAAACCGTTTTTAAAAAATCAGATCAAAAAACAAGAAAAAGAACAAAAAAAACAATGTCAAAATGCCGCATGCGAACAAAAAAAAACCACTAGCGAGAAATGAAAATTTAATTCAAACAAAAAACTAGGCCTAGAATGAGCTGTGAATGGATTGAAAAAACGATTTAGAAAAAAATCCGATCCAAAAAATTAAAAAAACAGTAAAAATCAGAGTTAAATTGCCGCATGTGAACAAAAAACCACTACCGCGAAACCGAATTTTTGTTCAAACACCATTTTCGCACTCTACTTTAAAATTGGAGCGAAAAAACTTCACGCCGCAAAACAACTCGCTTTTTCGCTCCATTTCCTGTTTCGGCGTGACCAAAATCACTACTCCAATTTGACTTCAAAAATCATGAAAATGTGTGAACAGATCTTAAAAAAAAAAGACAGCGCCCCAATACAATTCAAATTCTTTGAATTGTAAAAAAAATACGAGCGCAATAATAGCCGGCTGAGAAGATGAGGGCGGCTATTAATCAATGCACAGTGGTTTAAACAAATTCTAACAAGGATATTTCTCTCCCTGTACTCATCCGGTGCCACAAACCACCTGGACTGCCTGTAATTGTCTTACAAACTTATGGAAAGCATGAGCAGACCGTAAAAACAACCAAACTCCAGAATCGACCCACAGTAAACGTGATCAAGAAGCATAAGCACTGAAAATCCTCAAGATCATGACAAGAATCAAAAATAATTTCCACTTGCACTGCACAAAGCAAAGCCAAACGCAAAAAATGCAATTATTAGTGTCTCATAGAATACTATCTGACTTGTTCGTTCTAAAATCTTTTTTTTATATGATGGCGCTCCAAAAGTCACTGCTATCAGTAGAGCATTAAATTCTTCTATGTCACAGTAAGAGCCAACCAAGTAACTCAAAAACATAAAAGTAGAATTGCAATCATGTTACTGACTAACGTCGGGCGAATTGCTCTCAAACAACCAGTAATCTGGCTTCGGTAGTAGCCAGGTGGGGGTTTAGGGATGCCAGCATTAAGGGGTGAGTTATGTGGTGTCAAGCACTGTGGAGTAGGTTTGAGATGTCTGGACAAGAGGGAGTCCAAGTAGCCAGGTGGAGGAGGGCGCACGGGGGAGTGCCTGAGGGGGCTCAAAATTTTTAGATCACGAACCACAATTCTTACCATGAAACTTTTTCTTCAAAACAGTTTCAATGAATCACATACTTAGACTAGTAAAGCGTAAGGGCCTACGAGAGCTGCTCAGTCACTTATTATCAGCCCCTCCAGTATGTGATAAACTTGTTTATCTTTTTTGAGGACACAAATTTATAAAGGGTCCGACAAAAAAAAGCGATCAAACGAAAAAAATGGCGTTTAAAAAGATCAAATGACGTATGTAGTTGCTACATCTTCGAGAGCAAATAAACAAAACCGACTAAACTCAGGCGAACTGGTGTCGAGCGGTTGGCTTTTTAATCAGCTGGCTGGGCTTAAGGAGGATAGCTTTTGCTTTACTGAGGAGCATGGAATGATGGAAGTGGGGTAGACAAGGGGCATGTGGGAGACGCGGTGCTGGGTGTAGCGTGCGGTATTACCGCGCAATGACGTGTAGGAGGATCAAGTGGTGTTACGGAGAAACCAAGAAACGCAATTAACACCACGAAGTTGTTTCCTTAAGTTTCGCTGAATCGCATGCTCGGACATTAATAAGGCTCTTAGAGAACTGCTTAGCGACTTGATGCCCTGTTCATCCCGTTTGTGAGGACATAAAGTCGAAACATCCGAGAGCATTTGAGAGCAATTAAGAAAGTGTCCGTTTTATGCAAAAAAAAACATCACACCCTTATCAAATAAATTATCCAAGAGATAACGGAAAACCGAAACAGCAAAAGAACTCAAAAAATGGGTCAAAAACCTATAAAAACGACCGAAGTAGTTTAATTACATAGAAACTAAAAAGGTATACAGTTCAAATAAGTCGATAAATGAAAACATGGAACATCAGCCGCAACTGAAGCACTAAAACCATTCCACCTTCTCTTAGCTCGAATTTAGTTCAACAGAAATCAAAGTTTTGACAGGTGCAACATTGACCCTTCTATTTTGTGAACAATCAAGTCTCTGGACTGTAAAAAAAAACTCTCAGATAGACCTATAATAGCTAGCATATTGACTGTTGAGAAATGATCATTATTATTAGTAGCATAGAGTGAGGCATCAATTAAAAATTCAATAGTTTGAGTACCAATCATTCACAATACAAAAGTTTTCTTTTGCTTTCTACAATTAAGCTCATCATGTACAAGCTCCAATTGAACACGCGGGAATACCAAACGCTCAAAGCAATTTTAAAGCAGGAATTCGATGGCGGTATAATCTGTATACATACGGGCATCTAGTAAATTTATTAATACGAAACACAAAGGAGCGATGGTGCAAGGGAACCCAGTCGAAAAATTTGAAAATTAGTGTTTTAGTACAAGTTAGTCACAGGAAAAAAATTCAATTTCTTCAAGTAAGCTCATCGGGTACAAGCTCCAATTTAAAGTGAAGTCTGTTCCACTCATCAGGAATTGCATGACAAAATGATCTCTATCCAAAAGCACTTTAACAGCAGGAATTGGGAGGTTGTATGCATACTGGCATCTCGTAACTCGATCATTATCTTGTAACTCTATCATTACGAAACACGAAGGAGCTATGTTGCTAGGGAACCCAGTGGGGATTAAAATTTATATAAAAACATTATCAGAGGCAAAAGGTGCGATACAAAAATGAGTTTCTGATTTTGAACTCTATCCTTGATTTCCAGTCATCTCTACGCCTTTCAAGCAACATAGTTCGTAGTGTTCGTAGAGTTAATAAAAGTTTGCAGAGGCATTCTAATGAGTGAATTTACTCATCTCTGCTAATAACATTCCATCACTAGGAACACCTATGAAAACATGAAAAATGTAGTACAAATAATCTCACGCGAATAAAAAAGCTTCTGAGTGTAGAGGTCAAGTCAGAAAAAAATCCCTGGGCTTGGAACGGACGACAAATATCTCAAGAACTGCAAAACACATCGAATAAAGAATTGACTGGAACTCCAGCCCATTACCTAATAACTTGAAAAAAATTTTATTACAATATACTAAGTAGTTTCAATCAAAACAGGAAAAAATTGAGCAGAGCATAGCAGAACCTGAAACAATTTTCTTCAAAATTCTTTACAAGATGCGAGTCCAAAACAAATCTACTGAACAGACCATGTGAAATAGTTTTTTTCATCAATGAAAGACTTCCATATGTTAAACAAAACAAAAGACACGCAGAAGACAAGAACTGGATATTCGAAACATTTTTTTTTTAATTTTTTTAAATTAAAATTATTTAAAAGTTGGAACTGCAGAGGTCTTGCTTTACCATCTCAGTTAAAACAGAGACTACTCAAAAGAAACAAGAAACGACAATCAAATCGCAGAAAGGCAAAAGAAAACCAAAAACATAAAGCAATTGTTTCACTTATTTCAATAAAGACTCCTAACATTCAATGCCTGCTCAAAAAACTGCACCCATGGGGTAGTTCTAAAGAAGCAATTCAACGAAAACTTAATCTGAAAAGCACAAAAATCCGAAATAGTAGAAAATTTACGAAGTATGTGAAAATTGACTCATTTTAACCAATTTTATTTAAAAGAAACACGAAGACTAACACAAAATAGATTGCCAGATAATAGCCGTGAGGGAGATTTATGAGATACATAATTGAAAATCGATTGCAAACTCTTAATTTCAAACTTTGTCTTTCAATTAAAACATTTATAAAAATTTATTTCGGGGTTGCCTCTATCCAATTTTGGTCACAGGATAAAAATTATTGATTTAGATTTAGTAACTCCTCATAGAAACCATGATAGTCTTTTATAGTTTTCGCAGCCATTGATATCAACAATCCTACCTTCAGCAGTTGGAGTTTCAGGAGCAGTGCTCTGAACATTCTCCTCGGCTGGATGTTCGATGTTGACAGTCAGTTCATCCGAATTTCCAGTATCGTCGAGAAAAATTTCATCTTCAGCATCAACGTCAAGATCTAACATCGGCATTTCGGGCTCCTCTGGTGCTTCATCAACTCCCGCTGCCTGTGCATTTTGTTCTCTATCCATGAAATTTTCCTGGGGTACCTCCGTTGTTCTTGCGGGAAGGTCATCTGAAATCGGCTCAGCTGTTAATTCGGCATCATTAGATGGTGAAATAGTGACAGGGTCATTTCCTAGAACAACTGCGCTATCCATTGTAAAATCTGACTCTCCGGAAACTCCATTTTCGATGGAAGTGAAATCATCGGCCTCCTCCGATCGCCCATCCTTTTTTGCCTCTTCAGATTCCTTCAACATTAAAAGATTAAATATGCAACTAAGATCTATTTCACTACAAATAAATGTGTTCAGGAAGTTAATTACACACCGTTGCTTCGTTGATTCGAACAATGAGTTCTTTTTTGGTGCCGGTTTTTGAAAGGCCCAGCTTTGAGCATACGTCTCTCAACTCCGCAACCTTGAGCAGAGATAAGTCTTCAGGAACAACATCCATTCTGAAGAGTAAATTTCTATACAAACAAAGACGCATATATCGACTTTTTACTGTCCATCCTGGTACATTCAATCCAAAAAGATGTTTGAAAAACAATAATTTCGGCTGCAATAAACGTAAATTCACAATTTGAGGGGTCTTCTCCTAAACAGTTCCATGTCTCTGAAGGACTTCCATCCTCTGCGTTCGATTTCTGCTATTATGAACGTGAATTCACGCAATTTGGGAAGTATTCTATTACATTCCTAAGGAGTTCCATCCTCTGCATTCAAGGCTCAAGGACGCTTACGCGGCACGAAATTGTTGATGCATCAATGGGAGCTGTGGTTGAGGAAGGGAGGCTGTTAGTTTGACTCATCTACTTTCGCCATTAGTTGTTTGTTTTCTAATGCCGTCTCCCTTGTTATACTTTTTCTCAGCTCATGTTTGTATACATTATCATTTTGTTGTTGTTGTTGTTGGGGATTTTCTTTACAGAAAGGAATTCTCCCGATCAAAAAAGTTATAGAAAATTAGTCCATGTCTCTCTGCACAGGACCAGCCGATATTCAACCAATGTTGGTGAGGGGCATTTCTTAATTTATGTAAAAGAAACCAATTTGTCAAATTAAAATTACTTCCGATATTTAGAACAAACGTTTTCGAACTTTATGTTCATCTTCAGGTTAAAACTGTTTCACAAATTGTTAAAGGATAAAATGAATGTATTTACATTTGTCTGAGACCACAATTAAAACAATTCTGGAAAATATTCTAAAAAATTCAATCAAAAATTTTTTCCTATATACAATATTAAGCCTATTTACAACTCATAATTACATCTGTTATCAATTTCTGAAAAAACATTCCTATTCCGAATTTTTCAATTTTGACCATGTTTTTGCATTTTTAGGGGTGTTGGGAATTTGCCCTAAACCTAAGTATCCTCTTGTGGAGGTTTTACAAACTTCCTTTTGTCAAGCACAAATGTTTTTTGCCCTATGTATCCTTATCTAGTCAAAATTAAGATTTAATCTAATATTTTAGCGTGAGTTCCCGCCCCCTTTATTCATCACGTGTGTTTAGTGCCGGCTTGCTGATGTATGTACCTTCGATAGTCATTAGCTTTTCTAATATCCGACAGGCGTCCAGAATTTTCCATTCAATGTCATTCGCGGCGCCGCAACATTCAACCAGATGTTGACCCACCTGAGAATCTTTCTTTTCATTTTCTGTTATCCTTGTGGTAACATGCCGGCTTGTTTGCCCAGCATAGACGGATCCGCATCCATTACATTTTTTATCATATACCGCGTGGATTTCAGGTCTCTATCGAAAGATTATTCAAGGGTGAGGAGGCATGATCTTAGTTTCCGCGTTATAAAAACCACTTAAATTAGCTTTTTTGACAAATTTCCAATTCACGTGCAAAATGCGATTCTTTAAACCAATTTCCTTGCATGTGTCTGTGTATTTGCGAAGCCAAATGACTGCCAGAGGAACAAAATCGTTTCGCGCTTTACTGTTTGTCCTTTTGGCGCCTTGAAGGTCTTAACGACTTAACATATGGAGTGTTAACGATTTAACATATGACTAGCTTGCCGCTGTCGAGCCTCTTGAGATTAATGATCTTACAAATATCCACCTAGTACAGGATAGGTTTACCGAACCTGACTTGAAAAGGTGAAGGCCCGCAAAAAAGAGACCCGCTGAACACTACCTGAAGACGAACAACGCGTTGCTTCAAAGCAATCTATAAACTGATTTTCAATTGACAGAATATATTTGTTTCCACTTGACACGGGTAAAGGTCCCATAATGTCCAACGCAACTTGCCCAAACGGATGCAATGCTTTCCAAGTTGTCCGGTTGTGTATTTGTTTCTGGTGTAGCCACTTTTTTTGTCAGCATACTTCGCAATAACTTACTTACTCGTGAACATTTTTTCTCATCCCAGGCCACTAGAATCGTTCTCAAACCCTATCAAATGTCTTCGCCATACCAAATATTCCGCAATGTTCATGGAAGAAAGGTAGAATTTCATAAAAATTGCCCTTTCGATAATTATTTGCGATAAGTTTTTAAATTCGTCAGGTTGGTGATCTAATGCCTACGCGAAAAACAGATCATCTGCAGTCGCAGTTAACAAAAAATGCGTATTTTTAGGTTTCAAACGTCGCTTCAATGTGTATGGAGCCAAATTTTGGAAGTGTAAGAAGTCGAAGAGTGTGAAATTTCATTGGGCTACAGCAAAACCTCACCTGTCAGAACTGCACATGGAAGTTGGCCACTAAGAAAAACCGACAGGTTTAGGAGTCATCATACTGCGGCACAGACAAAATTTGAAGGTCTAGCAATTTTTCCTGCAATATCCACGATTGAGATAAAGTAAAGATAGAAATTGTAGAAGAAGTATCTAGGTTCTTTTGTGAGCTTGCAATATGGTGACCTAAAGGAGATCAGTAACAGTTGGGGGAAAGGAAACGGCAATTTGCGAGCTTTCATAAGCTCTGGAAGAGCAAAAATATTGTATTCTCCTCAATTATAGGTTATACAGAGCTCTCGTGTTTTCAGTGTTCTTTATAGCTCTGAAAACTTATCCATGAACAAATCAACAAAGCGGAAACTTGGATGCTTTCACTGCAGTTGTCTGCAAAGGATTCTATGTATATCATACCTGGAGAAGATGACAAATGAAGAAAAACTATCTAGATCACTCATGTCGAATTTCCTCAATGATAAGGATTAAAAAGTTTGAAATAGTTCGGCCATGTCCTTTGGATGATATACGTTCCAGCGCTCCAGGCCTTCACCAGGGAGCCGATAGAGAAAAACAGTTATGCTAATTGAGCTTCAGGGGGTCAACGCATGACGTGGCTGTTTCAATTTGAGGAAGATTACTCAAGTAACAATATCAGCTACATCAACCTACGACAGAAAGCCTAAAGAGAGTCTAATTCCCGCTTCAACAGTTTTGCCGAACAGCATTTCTTGGAATACTTAAACTCAAACTAAAATGCATTATATATCTTTGTTTTTAGTTACTGTCGTTGTTCCTTTATTTTGTTAGGAAATTTGAATGTTCAAACAGTAGTAGTAGTAGAAGTAGTAGTAGTAGTAGTAGTAGTAGTAGT